>NC_134572.1:60942135-61299635 GCF_050947875.1 Dermacentor variabilis
TTTTCTTAGATTTTGTGAGGGAGCTTGTGATTACTGCGTGATTAATATTGCAGTGACCCTATAGTTACTATTAAAATAGCGCTGATTAACCAGTATGAGACTTGTAGAATCAGTACACCCGTGCAACAATCCGGGCAGCTCATACCGGTTACAGTAGGCATGTAAAGCCCAATTTCCAGGCAATGTGCACCAGTCTGGCCGCCTGATTGCGACTGCTAACATTGTCCTCCTACAAGAGTGTGACTTTGATACATGAAAAGAGCGCAGCATAGTTATGGATACACAAAAGCGCTAAACGAAAGAAGTCGCAAGTGCGAACAGTCATCAGTAAACTGCTCGCGTACTGCCTGCATCACCTCACTGTTTCAATTTGTTTTTCACTGCATCCAGTGACACTCCACATGCACCAACAGACCTACCAAGCTACAATACTCCAACAATAAAAGCTGCAGTTAATTGCCAAAGAAACGCGACCAACTTTTCGCTGCGGTAGTATTGTTTGGATCACGTTACGTCGATACAGTTTTATGCAGTAGACAATCCCTAGCGCTTGTGTGAGCTTTTATTTTCTTGCAATATTTCTTATTACAGTGATTATCTGCTTCTTTCGTTTCACAGCGATAATTTTAATTAGGAAGCGTAGTACAGCGTAATTCAGTAGCCTTGGTGTTTTGATGCACAAAATAAGCTTTTGATGGCCCGTACGAGTACTTCCCTCATAAAATATTCATAATTGAGCCTCTTGTATAATGGAACACAAGGTATAGCGACATTGTTCTAAAGTTTCTCTTAAGTTAGAGAACTTTGTACATGAATACTCTAACAGTGTCAAATTTTCGCCATAAGAAAGCTCACCTGCTTTTGCGACCAGATAAAACTGGCCTTTATACAAGTATTGTTACAAATAAATTTTTGTGGCATGTCAGAGCTCATGCAATAAACGCAGTGCCCTTGAAGGCTGCTGGTATTGAAGGGAACTCAAATGAACAAAACAAATAGTACACCGGCGGTCTGAACGCAACCTTTAGAATATTTTCTTGAAGGACTGGCACTGTGACGCAGTGACGATGGCTTTCTCATGATAGACACGAGGCCGTGGGTTAGGTACCTCGTCATAGCTATAGCATTCTGATGGAGGCAAGATCTAAAAGCGCTCGTATAGCGAACGATTAGCGGCATATTTTTGGGCTAGTGGTTATTGGCGACAAGCTGTCAAGACATAGCAATCGGTATTCTGTACGTTCGCGCGCGTTCCATACCAACGTGTCATTGGGCACGACTTCTTTCATTGACGCTCACTTCGCAGCAAAGTGTGGCTGGGTATGTGCAACCAATGCTTGGCGAGCGGCGCATACATGCACGTTACCTGGGCATAGCGCAGGTTCAGGTATTGCACCACGCCCCGGTCCATGACGCTGAGGAGTGTGCCGCCGTGCACAAGCCCAGACGCGTAGTAGATGTTCAGGTTTCTGTGCTTGTTCGCGCTCAGCTTCACCATGATTTGAGTGAGTGCGTACGCAAGGAAGCCGAAGACAACCAGAGCCGTCGTTGCTGCTGCAATGTAGATTCAGATAGCGTTTGATTACCGAAATGTAGTTTTCGCCCCTGTATTAGCAAAGCATGTGCGAATCAAGACAGGAACGGTCAATGTGAGGCGCAGGGCAAGGCACGAGATTTCGCGTGTTCTCGGACGGTCGAGACGTGAATAGTCCTCTACTTTCACCAACGAGAGCGTGACAGTAAAAAAAAAGATTGCTCATGTGTAAAATGTGCGCGGTAACGAAATAGAACAAACGCTATTACAATAACATCGCGACACCCGAACAGCAAGTGCCTCGTAAAAGCACATCTCGCTAGCGGCAGCCAAGCTATTTCGTACGCGAGTAAACACGTCACAGAAACGCTCTCAATACACAACCATTGAACCGTTGAGCAAAATGTGTTGCATTTAGACGAGAAATCTTGATTCAACCAATTGTAAAAAAAAACTATAAGTTTATCGCCTTGAATGTAAAAAAAAAAATGCCATAAACCTGTTGTTGCGCTCACGCGCATGCGTCTGCCTTCAAGTGCCGAAGCCCGGCGAGCCTGTCAGCGAGATAAGGTGCTGTCGCGCATGGTTGTTATCGTAAGGAGGGTTGTGTTTCCCTCTCCCTTTGTGAAAGCGAGGCTGGTAAAACGGACAGCGCAGCCACGCGGAGTGTGCTTTGTATCAACTGGCAGCAGCTATGCCGGAATAAAATAACGCTGTTCGTCGTTCGGCGTCGTGTTCCTGTCTCGGCTCGGAGGCCTGCTCGGCCAAAACGTAACACTGTAAAGCTTTAAAAACTGAGGCACCAGGTTTAAAATGCGTAACTCTACACAAAAAGTAGATAGCGCCTCTCTTGCATAGCTGATGCTGTTATAGAGCATCCAAAGAGTAGTATTGGGTTATATGTTTGCAACTTAAGTGGAATTGTCTCCTTAAGTGTAACTTTGTCTCTTTTACAAGTCCCAACCGGTGCAGCGTACGGAATTGTATTAATATTTAAATCCGCAAGCATATATATGGCTACCAAACGAGGAAACCCATCCGTGCGTCCGTCAGGTAAGACGATCACTTTCAAGTAGGGCCCGCACCAGCGAGCGAATTGACCTTTGTATTGCCTCTCGTTTCAAGGCGAACTAAGCGGCGAGAACACAGTGCACACGAAGCTGTGAGCACTCGGCGCCCTCTGTCCGCATTGCAGATCGCTTTCAAGATGGGGCCCGAGCGGCCGCGTCATATATACGCAGCTGCCGCCGGAGTACGTTTGATCCTGGTTGGTAATGGTTCGACGCGGTTGGATAAGGCGCCAAGGAGCGATTACGACTTATAATGATCGGAACGTTACAAGCGCACGTAGCGCCACTACCTGCACTAGATTGCTTGCTTCCAATTGAGCTTGCGCCGCCGTCCGCAGCAGTCCGTGTCGCAGAAGCGCTGTAGTTTATACTGGGCGGATCAAGTTTCACAAGAATGGGAATGACATCGGGCGGCGTGGGGATGAGCCAGTGGCAGAATGCCTGCGCATACTTAAACAGTTCCCAGAAGAGGTTCTGCGCGAATTATTTTCTTTTCTTTTCTCTCATATACAGTTCTAAACTTGATTCTTCGATAATGTGAAATTTTGAGATTTGCATAAATTCTATCAAACAATGATGGCCTTCAAAGAAAATTATACCCTCTAGAGGCAGCGGTATAGGGCCTTTTATTTTAGATGCAACAACTAAGCTTCATCAACACCAGTGTAGTGAACGCTGAGAAAAGATTTCTTCAATTTCGTGTGTATAAATAGTAGCTCATGAAGTAACGCTTTCACTTGAATGATGTACCGCCACTGTTACACTGCATGTCTTTGGCTTCACGAAATTGCGTTATGTATGTACAAGCTGTTATGGTATAACTATATTCAATGTTTAAAGATTAGGAATCTTTCGTACATATACATAGGTGTCTCAGAAATGAAGCCTCGTACTGCGAAGCAGGTTCTCCTTTGTCGCCTAGGTGAAGTTTTACCATTCCATCAGGAATCCATATACCTAGCAGGTCGAGTTCAGTTGTCAGATTTAAAAAGCGGACACCGCTGACTACAACAAGGGTAGACGTAATTTCTATAGCATTTTATACCACGCAGACAATGCATTCTGCATAATCGAAAGCGTGTAAGCCTTCCATTTTCACTAAGACACCGGGTATATCTGTTTTCAAGTAAGGCTGAGAACGGATGCATAGGACCACATCTCTGTACTCACCGACAATGTTGTAGGTCTTGCGAGGAGCTGCACCAGAAGTGATGATTGTCCGGTGGTCGGAATCGCTAGAGCTCTCCATTGCCTCTTGCAAAGCTCAGCCCAAGACGCCACGAATGAGAGAAAATAAGCTGGTAAGAATGACGAGAACAAAATGCGAATGCGTTCGGCAGGGCGTGCTGAAGCGTACACACTTCGTCCTTCTTCAGCACGCGTTGCGTGCATATACCGACAGTGTTGATTTGACCAGAAAAGGGCAAAAGGAAACATGGAAAAAATAAATGTTCACAAAACATCACATGCACTTTAAGTTCGTTTTCCTCCATTAGGGCTATATTTTATTAAAGCGGAGCTGATACTTCTTCCCAATGCAAATACTACTCAACGGGCTTGCATAAATTAAGTATGCTGGCCACCAAAGTAGTGCGCTTTAGCACACCCTTTTTCTCCACATTGCAAATAAATTTTACGTAAAACTATACCATATAATGTCGGACCATAGCTACTTCTAAAGTACACCGACCTCTTATTGGAATAATGTGTGGCACAGGCTACAGATCTGAAACTTCTGCAGGCTGCTGAAGTTTTCGGCCGATGACGTCAGAAATCAAGGGATCCGGGGTCGGCGATGCTGAGAACATCTTTCGTAGTTCCTAGTGCGCAACTAGTGTTAGAATCTCTCTTCGCATATCGTTGGAGCAGAGGGTTCGAACTTCTGGGCAGTCAAGCATCGAACGTCGATCGTGTGGTTTGCGCGCGTTTGCAACGTCTTCTCCACAATCGTCACCTACACTCTAAAACAAATTTATATCCTTTGGGTCGTATCTTGCCACACCTCAATAATCGTCCCATGTGTTGTCCGCATTTCTTTCTTTAACGCTGCGAGACCGGTACTTCCCAGTAACGGCATGCGCGTTATCAGCATGAAATAGCATTCCCGACAGGAAATTAGCGGGCGCGGTGTTTTCAAGAAAGGAAACACAAGCAAGACAGATAACGATTAATGTTGTGTGGCAGATATACTCCGCAAAGGATGTACCTTTGTCTAATGCTATCTTCGGCTGGTCGTTTCTGAGCACTCTGGAGCGCTCTCGCGAGCGCCGTTGTCTTCGGCTGGTTGAGAGAGGGTGCGCGCCCTGCGTTCGGCTGGTTCTTCTCGATTGCTCTCCTCTATCTTGGAGCGCTCTGAGGCGCTCCGAGCCCTGTCGTCGGAGCAGTCATCGAGATTGAAACGTCATCGCAGCGCCGCGTCGCTGCTGTTGGCGACGGCCCACCGTAACCTTGGCAACCTAGGCCACTGCATGCTGGCGTCTCGACGAACGTTCGTCCCGCCGGCACGTCTGCCGGTTTTTCCGGCAGCGCCGGGAGCTTTGGATAGGCGAAACATCGGACGTTGGCAGTAGTCACGTGGTTTCGCATCAGCAATTTCCTCCTCCGAGAGCGAGTCGCACGCTCGGCTTGCGCGCTTGTCCCCTACCTTTTGAGCTCGGGAAACGACCGATCTACCCGACTCTGCTTCGGGGCATACAAGCGACCAGTCGAAGATACCATAAGAGTGTATGACAAAAATTGTGCTACCGTCTTGAGTGAATTGCACATCAGTTCGGCGAATAGTTCCTCAATGAGGGAATGAACTTTCTTCGAAGGCATATAGAGCTCGACGTTTGTTCCGTAAAGACGGCGATGTTCTCGTCAGGTAAGTGCACTCGGGCTTCCAGTAGAACCTAGGTGACTTTTATTCGGACAACACTTGCGATTTTCTTTCAAGATCTTCGGCGAAGCAGGTCCCATGTTGGTATAAAGTGAACTCGCGATTCTCAAACGAAGTCTTGGCAACGGTAGGGGTCCGTTCTCCGGGGCCGATCATTGTAGTCTGAGCCTAGTTCAATGATTCCAGGCGACTTTGACACTGTCTTGCCACTTCGGATTTTTCTCATGGCTTGACATGATCTCCTCAACATGAATAATGAAGCGCCTGCACCAGTTCACCTAAATAATTTTAGTGAACGAATATGCACCTTCAAGCGCATAATTTCTTAGGGAAAGCGAACTTTTCTACGCCTTCTTTCCCGGGTTATGGCGCGTCTGCTAGGTCGGCTTCTTGGTGAGTAAAGGGGCATGTCCTTGGGATATTGTAGTAGCAATTAGGGCTCATCCCAGATATGGCCTGACGCAGTTTCGTCCGAAAGGCGAAGCATCGACTGCGATAGCAAATTAGTGGACAGGTATGCGAAGTAAGGATTCTATATTTATCGACCGTATAAATTTCTAAGCATTCGCTTACCAACTAAATTAAAAGGCATGATGTCTCGCGCGCACAAGCAAACATGAACACATCTCACTTCACGATTGCGCGCACTCGCTGTCAGATCGCTGGAGTCTGAAAGCGCGGCAGCAGCAGCGAGCGAATTGACCTTCGTGTTGCCTGTAGCTTCAACGCGAACTAAGCCGCGAGAACACAGCGCACACGTAGCATCAGCACTCGACACATCCTGTCTCCGTCGCAAATTGTGTTCAAGATAGCGCCCGCGCTGCCGGTGTAGACTCCCCCCTCCCCCGGTGCTTTGTTCCCGGCGAAGACAGCACGCTTCCTTCCCTCATTCCTGCGCCCCTCATGTGCGCGAGATTGAGCCAACATCGTCGGCTCACGCTCCCGCGCGTTCACCTGCACATACGGCATACGGCGCGCGGCAATGGTGTTATCGCCCTTGAACTTTATATGGAACATCACGGCGACGCCGATGGAGACGATGACTGCGAAAATGCACCGGGAGTGTCTATATAATTGCTGCCGCAATAAAATGTGGGCCTCTCCCGGACACTGCTAAAAACGGTCACGTGGTCGCGTAGGTCGCGTGGTGAGGGTTTTCGCTTCTTTCAGATTTGCGGAGCAGGCACAAAGTCACTGTGCTACCAAACCCGTTGCAAATGTTGCACAGCGTTACAGCTTTTAATTAACCGCTCTATGAAAACTTCGCTTTACATAGTTTCAAAATGTACGTTGGATCTGGGTATTGTTTTTATGTAGCTTCATAACACAAAGCTTTTCTTGGCTGCTTATGAACTTATTTTACGGTTTGACGCGCCGAAGTAAGTACTTTGTGTCTTTCTTTAGCACCTTCATTGCGATGCAGCACTCACGTATGACAAACCTCACTGCATTTTTTCTTCTGTTTGTGTTTTCGAAATGCGTGTTCCTTGCGCAATAATTAGACTCTCAACTCTCGCCCTAATATTCCATGATCTACTTGCCCTATTGCAATATATAAACACTACCAAACAGGACAGGGGCCGAGATAGCGACTTTGTTTATATGAAAGGAAGACAGGTCCGCCTGAGCAAGTGCGCCCTTGCCATTTAAACTGCACTGAAGGAGAAGGAAGAACATCAATGTAGAAAGGATTGCAGGGCCCCCATCTCTGTGCCTTCAACATGAGGCGACACCTCTTATAGAAAAAGGAAACTAGCGCAAATGGCTTCCACAATGTCCTCTAGAGGTGGCTAGATGTGTGAACAATCTCCTATAGCATCCAGGGTCGTACGCACAGCAAAAAACGTTTTAGCTGACTGATGCCAGGGGTGATAAGCCCTCTGGCATCCGCGCTCTCCCCCTCGTCCATAGAGATCTCTGAGGCCTATATTTATAACATAGTATATCTTAGCCTATGTTACATTATCATTTCCCCCACACTTTATAAATGTTGTACCAATATTCTGACTGCAACTCAATTATGCTGCTCTTTTGATGATGCCCTTTCATCACAACACTTTATGCTTGTCCTCTTCAACCTTCATTGCCCTTTAGTCACCCTTTTCCGCTTCTCTAACGCAATGTGGCAGGTTAGAACGCGAAACTCAGGCCGGCCTCTTCACAATTTTTAAAACAATATCATCTTTCTCTCTCACCTTTGTCAATAATTTCAAGACCACTCGAAGTTCATCAGACCGCGTTGGTTGCATCAAAGCTCCGTAGACCACATTCGCTTTATTTAGTGGGAGCAGCTCATGCTTTTTCCCAGAGAATCCTACCGGATATACGGAAAACAAGATTAACGTCTCGTTGCTATTTTCGCAGAGAGGTGCCGCCACAATCCGGTTGTTGGCGCTCGGTGTTTGGTCGTTTCGAAGGCTTGCCGTATGCCTTTCGTACGTAACCCTGTTTGGCATTACTGTCACAGTATGGCGCTCCGAGAGTATGGCATCGAGCGGCGCCAAATTTAAACCTTCAAGCGAATCTTGTGAGCAAAGGCCATCACAATGGCTTTACAAGGGAATTGTTTCATTTGCTTCCATAGCTTGAACCATTGGCTTCAAGGCGATACCGTAAAATGCATTCGACCGTAAGTCCTACAGATGAATCCAGCATATGAATATCCCCTAGCTCCTTCATAAAGAACAGGTTCTAACGTATGAACCTAGCAGGCTGCTTCCGTTTGGTTGATCATTGAATCAATTTGAGGAACTTTGGTAATAGCGTCCACATATGCTAGCTTGGTGTTGGTCGTTCACCAATTGCTATTCAAGAAGCCTTGCCTAATAATGTTTGCAGTGGTCACAGCCACATTACGCATTGAACGGCTTGTATTTGCGGTCACATGTGTGCCGCTGCCTGCGGCATATAGCACTACATCCAATATCAGAGCAAAAATGCTCATATTCCTCACCAATTTCCGCGTCATTGTTAATATTGTTAATTAATCCTTCTATTCTGCTTTCTCATCAGATGCGAAGCCTCAAAAAGCTCGCAGTAGCAGCAAAACGTTATCACTATACTCGTAATTTGCAGAGTTCACAAATGTCTATGGGTTTCTCCATAAAAAGAGGGCAAGATGGGATGCGCGCTACAGTATGCAACGTAGCAAATTATCCTCCGCGTTGGGTCACGAAAAATAAAAGGAAGAGAGATACAGCATCCGTAAACAAGCTCTATAAATTAGCAGGAAGCGAATACCGTAAAAAAAAATAATATATTGGTCGAACAGGAATGTAGACCGACCCCGCCCCCCCAACTTTAATTCTAAAGGTATCAAAGAAACCAGTATAAAGCGGTAAAAATGACCGGTATATAACACAGTCCTTGACTTTTTGCCCGGTTTTTTGAGAAAGAGTTCGACCTACATTCCGGTTTTTACGGTACGTAATTTCACTGGCTTTGTTAAGATCAGGCATAAGCTCTAACACATAATACATAGTTTGCAAAGAGACCTTCAGCACTGCCTTTATTGGTAAAATAGTCAACGCAATTAAGTTTTCTTGCCAAAGAGTCGATCGGTTACCAGAAACATTCGAGCGCATTACTGAAAACATTTGGCTTTTCTTTTTTTTCCACAAGGTAGCGGTTCTTTACGGCGCCGGTGCTGTCGCTGTGCCGGAGCAGGAAATAATATAAAACGTTTTATAGACTGGGAGCAAACGCTTGCGACCACATATCAGGCAAGTATAAGTGCAGAAAACTTCGATATGTTCATCGCCTAGCGTTCTCTCACAAAAATGAAAGCTTTCCACAGATGCATCCGAATGTGAGTGTAATTTTCGTCCCCAGTAAACAATATTGTCTGGCATAACTTAATTTTCTGTTCTTCACTTTTAAAGAATTTTTTTCCTTGCGAATGCTCTTGCTGCAGCATTTGATGAAACTCTAAGAATCACCAAGCTAAAAAATTTTGTGATTACCATGAACGCGACGAAGAAGCGCGCTGTTGCGATAAGCCTAGCTGCCGCTAACAGAGGAACCCGTTCTGTTTCTACAGTTGTGGTTGTGCCGTGATGCTCTAAAGCTTGGCCAAAGAAACAGGCGTTCCAAATTCTTCAGGAGTATCTGATTAAGATTAGCCATTATTATTATTGAATATTCCAAATACCTCCCACCTAATTGCGCATAATTACCATTGCATGAAAACTAGCCAGTCAGTTGCTTGTATGCAAAATGAAGCTCTTTGCTATAAAAATACCGGTGTCCTGAAACGACCCCCAAAAGGGACAGCAAAACGTGAAGTCGCGTTTAATATCAGCTGTAACACCACTCTCGTAGTTGAAGGGGCCCCATGACTGCACGAAGGAGCCACATACAAGGAATTGGAGGACTAAGCATTGTTCCAACTGCTGGGATTTCATTTTTGCTGTTAAGCATTCGTCGCATCGGGAATATAAGTGTAAAATAAGTTCTCTCACCCCTCCGCTTGTATATGCACTGCTTATTCCCAACTTGTAAATGGACCGTGGAAGAACGTGTAACATTTCGGTAGATCTTTTACTTCCTGTTGGCGTGGATACCATCTTGCTCCAAGCCGCCCACATCACTAAAACTTTACTGGATGGTTTCATGAACAATTTTAATGACGTTGAAAGTTTAGTGAGAACTTAGCGACTTTCTTTCCTTTACAGAAACATTTAAAACGAGTCATATGTGGCTCATATCAGCTTTATATAAGGCTTTTCATAAACGTACCAGGCCATACATAATGTAATATATAACGATATCATGGTTCATGTAAGACGAGATATAGCAAGCAAGTTAAATATATTCCTCCATATATGGCCATATATAACTCCTTGTACGGCTTGTTCCTTACATTCCACGCTCCTTATAGGGCTTATAAGGTCCTATAAGGACCTTATAACCATACATAACAGACATGACAGATGCCGTATGTTTTATATTATTTTTATATTTATTTATTTTTTTGCTTTTCATTTTACTTCTAAGGTTCCAGATGCGACAGAAGATTACGCTTTATTAGGTAAGTTTATTATATCCTTTGCTACTTGTATATCCTTCCAGATATGGCAGTATTGACAATATAGGCGAAGAACATTCCATGGTGTGTTCCATAGGACATTCTCTTCTCGTTTGGGCCATTATTTGCATTAGTAGCTTTACATATTCCCGATAGTAATGACACGGCAATGTTGCAAAATTATAGCTCTCGTTTATTCAGGGCTGATAATTATAAGGTGCCTTCTTTATTGGTTGTTTGACTCAATCAAAGAAATAAGAGCAACAGTTCCTGCTCCATTTCAAAGAACTTATTGCCAAGATTCAGAGGCATGAATTCTTGTGATTTAGTTGAGGCGGCTTTGCAACAGCATTTGACACTTTCTAACCTTCATACTGTTAAACGTTTCAGTCACCTATGCCCGTGTTTCCGGAGCTATTACCCAAATGCTATTCTAACACACACAAACACACACACACACACACACACACACACACACACACACACACACACACACACACACACACACACACACACACACACACACACACACACATATATATATATATATATATATATATATATATATATAGTTTTAGTAGATAAGTGTAGATACCAAGGAAAGTAGAGGAAAGCAGATGGAAGAGCATCGCATGCGTAAGGCAAAGACATGGGCTCGTATATACCATCTGCAGCCAGTTGTCTTTGTTATCCACATTCATTTCAATTTATCTATCACTTCTTTAATTCAATTAAGAACTACAAGCAGTTTCCCCTGTGCTGTTCTTTGACTCATTCTCTGTTGTCTAGCTCCTTGTGCTATGATCAATAAATATCGAGCCTCTTGGTTTCCTTTCTTCTCGTTCAGATATAGACAGCAACTTAATTTATCAAATGCATTATGGTGCGTTGAATAAAAAGAAATTTTGATTTGTAATTAGAGTAAAGGTTACATTCTGTGAAACATGCACAATCGTACAAACGAAATCAGAGGCATGGGCTCGAATGTGAACAGTGAGCTTATGAAGCACGCAATAGACCATAGGAGCCAGTCGTGTTGGTTGGTTGTGCTGCTTTTATGTGTCATCTCATCAGTTTTGTAAAATTCAAAAGCTTTTATACGCAGTATTTGCGTTCTCTCTTTCTTTATAGTTTAGCAGTGTACCCTGGTTTAAAAATCAGTTGGAAATATCCATCGTTTCTGGCGATATAAACGAGATTACCTGAAAAGCTGAACACCCCAGGCAAAATACTATTTGTTTTTTTATTCCCGGTGTGTTCCAGCCTATTCGTGCTTGCACACAAAAGCAGTAACACATAAATTTTGTACTCAGTATTTTAGTGATAAGTTTTCCGATGTCCAAGAGCCTACCTAAGAAGACATGATGGAGTGTTAACAGTATAATTCGAAAGACGCAAAACACGCAAACATCAACATCGAACGTTAGGGTAGGTGACAAATTATGATATGCTAAAACTCTCTCAGATAGGTTCAAAAGATGTTTTCTAACCTATACATATATATATATATATATATATATATATATATATATATATATATATATATATATGTGTGTGTGTGTGTGTGTATATGCAAGTTCTAATATGTTGCAACTTGCAGAAAGCCATTTCGAAGAAAAGCTTGCTTCCGTCTATTCATGCCTACTCTTCCGTTTCAGCAAGCCACTCTGCGGCTAGAGTAAATGTGTATATGCATGCATTTCTCGGGAATTCCGTTTATCATTTACTGTGTCACACAAGTTTTACATGTTGCAAAAGCAAGTGGCAGCATGAACTAGAATGAACTTATTATACAGTTAGTGAGTGAGTGAGTGAGTGAAAAACTTTATTAGCTCTAGATTCGCTGGTCTTCTGCAGTCTTCAGATGGCTTCATCCATCTTCTAGCACAACGGTCGGTTGCCCTTAGTCCAGGGCTCCGCTGGATGCTGCTGCCAGTTGTGCTCGCCGAATCAGACCTTCTTGGTAGACCCGGCGATAACTGGAGAGTACTCCCTCCCATTGCTCCACACTCGGGTTTGGTATAACGGGTACCACGTCTACTTTCTGGCATGCCCACGTTATGTGATACAGCGTGGGTGTTTCGTGGCACCAGGGGCATTTGTCATTGTATTGTGTGGGATACATTTTGCTGAGTACGTTTAGGTTCGGATACGAGCCCATTTGTAGCTGCCTCCATGCGACAGAGTCCTCTCTGCTAAGGGAGTTGTGCGGTGGTGGATACCGCTTTCTGCAGCCCTTGTAGTAATTTAGTATCGCCGAATAGTCTTTGGGTACAGGTTCGGTCCCCTCGAGGTCGCTTACGTTGGATGCTCGGTAATAAGTGTACCCTCGAGCTATCCTGTCCGCCTCTTGGTTCCCTGCCACTCCCGTGTGTGCCGGCGTCCATACTATCGTATGCCTAATTGGTTCTTCTTTTGGTTGTTGTTGTGTTATGCGGTCTCGGGAACGGAGTATGCGGAGCGCTCCATGCCCTATTCTGTCGCCTAGGTAGTTGCGGCACACCGTTTGTGAGTCTGTAAGGATTGTTAGAGACCGTTTAGACCGATATCCCTCCGATGCCGCTAGAGCGACGGCCGCTTCTTCAGCCTCGACTATCGTACAGCCTTGTAGTGATGCGCTGGTGATCTCGCGTAGGTTCGAATCAATCCCCATTGCTACCGCGTTGCTGTTGCTCTGCCCCGCGGCTCTGGCGTATGTGGCTGCGTCCACATATACCGTCGTTTCTTGGGGTGCTAGTGTCTTTTGTAGGTATTCAGCCCTCGCCTCTCTGCGTGTTTTGTGCAGGTTGGGATCCATGTTTCGGGGTATGGGTGCTACTTTTAGTGTGTTGCTATACTCGTCCGGAATTGTTTCGGTCCTCTGTATCTCGTGAAGTTGATCGGCGCAGCCTAGTTTCTTCAGGAGCTTCCTGCCTCCCAGTCTGCTGTAGTCTGCGCTGTTGGGAGGCTAGTTGCGCCTCTTTCAATTCCTCGAAGGTGTTGTGTAGTCCTAAGGCTAGGAGCTTTTCGGTTGAGGTGTCGTGGGGAAGGTGGAGTGTGGTTGTGTAGGCTTTGCGTAGAATCGCGTCCACCTATTGTACCTCTCTCTTGATGGAATTGTAGTATGGGAGGCTCTATGCCACTCGGCTGACGACCAGGCTTCTGACCAACTTGAGTGTGTCCTCCTGTCGCATGCCGTGACGTCTGTGTGAGATGCGCGTGATCATGCGGGCCACCTGTAGGGTGGATGCCTTGAGTAGGGCGAGGACACGTGTGGGTGCAGCGTTGGTTTCGCTGTATCCACATCCCCAGGATTCTGATGAGCGTCTTTTCCTGTATCGGCTTCCCCTCGAAGTAGACGTTGAGCTTTAACTCGTCGCTGGTGGGGACTGTGCGGTTCTGCTTTCCTCACCAAACTCTCAGGAGCTCGGTCTTCTCAGTGGAGCACGCTAGCCCTCTTGCTCTTACGTAGTCCTCTACGCAGGTGGCTGCCTCTTGTAACTTCTCTTCTTTCTCTCTGAGCGAGCCTGTGTTAACCCAGATGGTGATGTCGTCGGCATGCATGGCATGGTGTATGCCGTCGATTTCTTTTAACTGTTTTGCCAAGCCAGTCATGGCTATGTTGAAAAGCGTGGGGGAGATGACTGACCCTTGAGGCATCCCTTTGTTTGGAGCAAGGAACTTCTCTGATCGGAGCTCTCCCAGGCCAATCGTTGCCGTTCTCATTGAAAGGAAGGCTTTGACGTAGCCGTAGACTCTCCTCCCGCAGTTCAGGTCGTTCATGCCCGTGAGGATAGCCTCGTGGCTTGCATTGTCAAAAGCCCCCTTGATATCCAATGCCATTGTTATATTCTCCCCGCTCCTGGGGACGTTCCCGATTACTTCTTCTTTGATTTGAAGCAGTACGTCTTGGGTCAATAATTTTGCTCTGAAGCCAAACATGGTTGTAGGGATACAGTTCATTGTCCTCCATATAGTGTTGTAGTCTCAGCGTCATCACTCGTTCGTACAGTTTTCCCAGGCACGATGTGAGCGAGATCGGTCTGAGGTTTTCAATTTTAGGAATCATGACCACCTGCGCATGCTTCTACTCCTCGGAGACGGTCTCAGCTTCCCAGTGTTTGTTGAGAAAGTCGGTTAATTCTGCGACTAACTCTTCGCTGACGTTGCGGATGAATGCGTTATTGATCTTCTCTGCACCCGCGGTCGTGTTTCTGGTTGTGTTTCGAATCGCTGCGTAGACCTCTTCTCGCGTGATGGGTCTGTCCGGGTTAACGTTTTCTCTTCCTCGGTAGCGCTCTGCGTAAGCTGCTGGGTTTGTGTCCCCGAAGCACATAACGCTTACCTTCTCCAGGAGTTCCGAGTCTGGTGTCTCGAACTGGTGGATGAACCGGTAGATGGTTTTGTTGTTTTCTGCCTTGGTCTTGGTCGGATCTGTGAGAGCCTTGAGGGTATGCCACGTCCTCGCTGTGTTCAAAGTTCCGTTGAGGGAGTCGCTGAATTGCTGCCAATTTTGCCTTGCCAATTGCGCCGCGTACTCCTCTGCTTTCGCTGTGACTTCTGCGATCTTTATCTTTAGCTTCCTGTTGTATTTTTGTTTCTTCCACCTCTTGGTGAGCCCGAGTCTAGCTTCCCACAGCTTGAGCAGTCTGGCGTGTGCCTCGGGCGTCCACGTAGTTCACGCGATTTCTTTGCTATACTTGCGCTGTTTTTCATTGAGCATTTTTCCCCACTAATCTATCAATTGGATCCCGTTGTCGGCGAGATTCCTATCGCATGTCTCTCGAAAAGCGCTCCAGTCCGTAATTTTTGCCGATCCCAGCTGACGCCTTAGCCTGTCCGCAGTTACTTGCGTCATGAGTATATAATGGTCACTACCCAGGTTCTCTAACAGGTTCTCCCACACTGCTTGTTCCGCTCCTCGTATGAACGTGAGGTCGGGGCAGGTGTCGGTACTAACGCTGTTTCCGATTCTGGTTGGAGTGTCTGGGTCTGTGAGGAGGTTGCAGTCGGTGTTCTCTGCTGCCTCCGCTAGCGTTTTGCCTTTTGGGTTTGCTGTTTGGTATCCCCAGCTTTTGTCCATGGCGTTAAAGTCTCCTAGGATGATTAGCGTGCTGTCTTTCGCTAGTTTGCGTGCGCCATAGAAAAGCTCGTAGAATTTTGCCTTCCTCTGTTTCGGGGGGCTGCATGCATTTACAATAAAGATACTGCCCCTCTTTCTTTTCTTCTTTGGTATAATTTCTACGATCACTATACTTATTAGAAACTTATTGTACTTAGTAGAACTTATTATAGAAATGACATATGACTGACATATATGTTGCAGTAGTTCAGATATCTGCAGATAAATATTACACAGATGTAGGATTTAATAGGCATATCTTTATATAAAACTGACGCACAATTAAAAGCCATATATGCTATATAGAATAAGTGCAATACAGCTATTTAACTAATATTGAACGGATCTGGTGATGTATGGCTTATAAGAAAAATCCCAGATATGGCTATAATGGTTGTCCCAGCAAACGCTATCCAAGCTGTTCAATTGAAAAGTAAATATTAAGGAAACACTGTGAAATACATTATTTTAAGACCTACGGTGTCCGGTCGTCAAACCACTGACGATCGAACACAGCAAGTTCTATAATTTTGTGTCCCACCGTGTTTTTTATGCTCTTTTTTTTTCCTTGAACCACTTGGGTAAAGCTAGTTGGAACACACGGTATAAAAAGCGCTTTGGATATGAACATATATGGTTTGTACTGAAGGCACTGGGCAGCGGGCATGGTGCTAGTGGATGAGAAGAAGACGACAAGGTGTGCTTGCTTCCCCGTTTCGAGATAGCACCGACCTGTTTTAAGCCTACCGCTGCAACCTAGAGCTAGTGCTGCTAGGCGAACACCCCCCGTTGCATTTGGTGGAGCTGCTGGGTTTCTCGTCAACATCCTGGAACTCCGCAGTCGGACGCTACTACCAGCTGTTCCAATGGATGAACCGGGACCGTCCCAGGCTGCTGCTCCCGTGCCCCCGGCCATCGTCTGCTCTGGTGTTATCCGCCAGCGCGATCCGGCTATATTTAGCGGCACAGACGACCACGACGTGGAAGACTGGCTCGCCGAATATGACCGTGTAAGCGCCTATAATAAGTGGGACGACCGCGCCAAGCTCCCAAATGTCATATTTTACTTGACTGACGTGGCCAACCTATGGTTCCGCAATCACGAAGCCGATTTTACCACCTGGTCGGCTTTCACGGCGACTTTGGCTGAGGTCTTCGGTCGTCCCGCAGTTCGCCGGCTTCGCGCTGAGCAGCGCTTGCGTGGTCGCGCTCAACGCCAGGACGAGACCTTCACCAGTTACATTGAAGACGTGCTCTCGCTCTGCCAGCGCGTCAACTCATCCATGGATGAAGCAGACAAGATCAAGCACGTCATGAAAGGCATCGATGAGCATGCCTTTCAAATGCTCGTCGCGAAGAGTCCCCGGACGATTGCCGAGCTCATACAGCTTTGCCAGCAGTACGACGAGCTGCGCAAGCAACGTGCATCAACACGCGCTGCTCAGCAGGACACTGCGGATCTCTCCCCGTTGGACTTCGGTCGCGACGCTGCCGACATCTCTGCTTTAATGCCGGCGATAAAGCAGTTCATCCGCCAGGAAGTCGCACGCCAACTCTCACTGGCGAATAGCGCACCCGAGCCGTCGACAACCCTGGCTCCTTCGCTTCGTCACGTCATTCAGACGCAAGTTGCCGCGGCGCTGCCATCTGCCCCTCCTCCGCAGCCTGCAGCTGGACCGCTAACGTACGCTGACGTTGTCGCGCGGCCTTGCACACCTCCGGCTCCTGATTCCTACCGGGCCACCGGCACCTTCCATGTACCGCCGCCACCTTCGCGTCCGATAGTCGTTCCTTACTCGGCTGCTGGAACCCCTGTCGTCAACCCGTGGCGAACACCTGATAACCGGCCAATATGTTATTCATGCCATTTTCCGGGCCACGTAGCACGATTCTGCCGCCGTCGCAGCCCCCGTTTACCTGACAGTGGGGGTGCCTCAAGCTACAGGCCTGCTCGACTTCCGCGTCAGGACCAATCTAACCTTCCTCCGGACACCTCTTACAGTCGCCTCCCCTTCGATTCACGCCGGTCGCCTTCCCCACGTCGCCGATCCATTTCCCCGATGGTTCGCCGACCCAGCCCAGCCCGAGAGGAAAACTAGCAGTCGCAGTTCCTGTGGCAAGAACTGCGTTTCCGTCGAACATTTCAAGGCCTCATTCTGCGCCGGCGAACGAAATTGAACTGTCCGTAGACGGCGTCACCGTACACGCACTTATCGACACCGGAGCCGCCGTTTCTATTATTAGTGAGAAGCTCTGCCGCAATTTGAACAAAGTGACCATTCCCCTTACCTCTCTTTCTCTGCGTACGGCAACCTCGCATCGCGTTCAGCCTTCAGCGTCGTGCACAGCCCGGGTTGTCATTCAAAGCGTTATGCATGTTATTGAATTTGTCGTCCTGCCTCGTTCCTCGCACGACGTTATTCTTGGTTGGAATTTCTTATCTGTAAATCAAGCTCTTATCGACTGCGCTCGTTGCGAACTTACGTTATCAGTGCCGTGTTTTGACCCTGACGACCATTATTCTCCTAAAGTTGTTGCCGCCTCTGACATCGATATTGCACCTTTCTCCGCCGCTCTGGTTCCTGTGTTATGTAGCTCTGCTGCGAACTCCTCTGTCCTTTTTACGCCGTCGACCACTTGTGCGCGCCGCCGGAACTTTCTTCCGTTTGCTGTCGTCACTTTTTGCGAAGGTTCTGCTGCCCTTTACGTGTGCAATCCGTCCGCCTGCCCATCATCCCTACTCCGTGACGAGTGCCTGGGTACCGCTGAAGCTTTCGATAGCATTCTTCCGGCCACCACGTTTGGTGATACGGCATCACTTCCGCTTTGTGCCGTAACTCCTCCCGCCGCGACCGATGCCCCTGTAGACGTCTTCGCTCGTGCCGTCGACGCAGAACTCACACCTGCGAAGCACGCCGTAATCATCAAGCTCCTCCAGCGTTTTCGTGCCTCATTTGACATTGGCCAACCATCCTTGGGCCGGGCGTCCGCAGTCGTTCACCGTATCGACACCGGCCAACAAACACCATTGCGCCAGCATCCGTATCGTGTGTCGGCCGCTGAACGCCGTGTCATCGACCAGCACGTTGACGACATGCTGGAGCGTGGCATCATCCAGCCCTCTAACAGTCCCTGGGCATCTCCGGTTGTCCTTGTTAAAAAACAGACGGCTCCATTCGGTTCTGCGTCGACTATCGCCGCCTTAATCGAATAACGCGCAAAGATGTCTATCCTCTGCCACGCATCGACGATGCCTTGGACAGTCTGCAGGGAGCGGAATTCTTTTCCTCGCTGGATCTACGCTCCGGCTATTGGCAAGTGCCAATGGCAGAGGCCGATCGCCAAAAGACAGCCTTTGTAACTCCTGATGGGCTATATGAATTCACCGTCATGCCGTTCGGCCTCTGCAACGCGCCTGCCACTTTCGAGCGAATGATGGATAGCATTCTTCGAGGGCTGAAGTGGAAAACGTGCCTCTGTTATTTGGATGACATTGTGGTTTTTTCCACCGACTTTGCGACGCACCTCAGCCGCCTCGAGCAAGTCCTTGCGTGCCTCTCCACTGCAGGACTGCAACTCAATCTGAAGAAATGCCACTTCGGCGCTCGCACACTTACTATTCTCGGTCGTGTAGTTTCCAAAGACGGTATCCTCCCGGACCCCACGAAACTTAGCGCCGTAACCGAGTTCCCCAAACCAACCACCATGAAAGAGCTTCGCAGTTTCATCGGCTTGTGCTCATATTTCCGGCGCTTCATCCGTAACTTCGCCTCTATCATCGCCCCCTTGACGCAGCTTCTCACCGGCAGTTCTGACCTATCAGCCTGGTCCCCGGCATGCGACGACGCATTCCAAGAACTGCGACGCGTTCTCACCTCTCCTCCAGTACTGCGACACTTCGATCCATCTGCACCAACTGAGATCCATACGGACGCTAGCGGTGTCGGGCTCGGCGCTGTTCTTGCACAACGCAAGGATGGCTTCGAAGAGTACGTCGTCGCGTATGCCAGCCGCACCCTTACCAAAGCCGAGGCGAACTACTCGGTTACTGAAAAGGAATGTCTGGCCATCATTTGGGCAATCGGAAAATTTCGTCCTTATGTGTACGGGCGTCCATTTGACATCGTGACCGACCATCATGCCCTATGCTGGTTATCTTCATTAAAAGATCCAACTGGTCGGCTCGCCCGTTGGGCATTGCGCCTGCAAGAGTACGACATCCGCGTTGTTTATCGCTCCGGCCGAAAACATTCAGACGCAGACGCTCTATCCCGGTCACCCCTGCCCTCCGGTCCTGTCCCCTCGTCTATTTCCACACATGGAGCCTTCGCCCTCAACATTACCGACATGCCATCAGAGCAGCGCAAGGACCCATGGATCTCTTCGCTTATTGACTTCCTGTCTAGCCAGTCGCCAGCGCCAATTTCTCGGACGCTCCGTCGTCAAGCCGCGCACTTCATCATTCGGGATAACCTGCTGTACCGCCGCAACTACAATTCGAGCGGTCGCAAGTGGTTGCTTGTTATACCCCGACACCTGCGCCCTGACCTCTGCGCCACGTTCCACGACGATCCCCAATGCGGCCACGCTGGTGTCTTAAAGACATACTCTCGCATCCAGCTTCGGTACTACTGGCGCGGTATGTACCGCTTCGTTCGCCAGTACGTCCGGTCCTGCCTCATATGCCAACGACGCAAGACGCCACCTCAACATTCCACCGGTCCCTTGCAACCTTTACCATGCCCCGCGCGCGCGTTCGACCGCGTCGGCATTGACCTATACGGTCCGCTTCCCAACACTCCAAGTGGCAACCGCTGGGTTATTGTCGCTATGGACCACCTCACGCGGTACGCCGAAACTTCAGCCCTAGCATCTACCACAGCAAAAGACGTCGCCAGTTTTATCCTTCGAAACCTGATTTTACGCCATGGAGCACCTAGAGAATTACTGAGCGACCGCGGTCGCGTTTTTCTCTCCGACGTCATTGCAGCATTGCTAAAGGGGTGTCGCATCATTCACCGTACCACCACGGCATATCATCCTCAAACTAATGGGATGACAGAGCGTTTCAACCGCACCCTTGGTGACATGTTGGCCATGTATGCTTCATCTGACCACTCGAATTGGGATCGCATTCTGCCTTTCGTCACCTACGCTTACAATACCGCCACGCAAAGCACCACTGGGTTCTCCCCTTTCTTTCTCCTTTACGGACACGAACCTTCTTGCACTATGGACACGATTCTGCCTTCCCGACCAGATGCTTCGGAGTGCACGACTGTTTCTAGAGCGGCTGCTTACGCCGAAGAATGTCGCCAGCTCGCTCGTTCGTTGACATCCCAGGACCAGTGGCGCCAAAAGCATCGCCATGATTCATCTACTGCGGCTACGTGCTTTGCTCCTGGCTCGCTGGTCTGGTTGTGGGTGCCCTCTACTCCTCCCGGCCTTTCCTCTAAGCTCCTCTCCAAGTACCACGGTCCTTATCGGGTACTGAAGAAAACATCCGCGGTCAACTACCTCATCGAGCCAACGGAAGCGCCTTCCGACCAGCGTCGTCGCGGCCAGGAAATTGTGCACGTCTCCCGGCTCAAGCAGTGCCATGACCCTTCTGTGTTTTCGTGCCCTTAGGTCGCCAGGTTGGCTACTCTTTCGGTGCGGAGTGATTGTACTGAAGGCGCTGGGCAGCGGGCGTGGTGCTAGTGGATGAGAGAAGACGACAAGGTGTGCTTGCTTCCCCGTTTCGAGATAGCACCGACCTGTTTTAAGCCTACCGCTGCAACCTAGAGCTAGTGCTGCTAGGCGAACACCCCCCGTTGCAGGTTGTATATCTTGATGACCAAATATCACTCTATAGGGCCATATCTGCCCAACATTTTGTATGTATGTACATTTTCATCGGGCATAGGGAGAGTCCCCTCTCTGTACTATACAAAGGCACTCGCGGCAGCGTCTGCAATGCTTCTGGGCGGGAGTTCAGACGCTATTAGAACAGCCCAGAGAGCAATATGGCAACGTCCAGGGCGCTCTCGTCGATGGGGTGCACAGCCACATCCGGATTCTTCTGTATAAGGCCACATTGGCTATTTCTGTAACGACTGGCTCGGTTCGCCAAGACGCTCAACAAAGTTTGATATCAATGAAGTGTCGGGGAAAGGAGAAACCCTCCAAAAATTAAGGCCTGCAGGTACGCCAATTGTGTACTTTGTTCTAACAGTTCGCGTTGATAGAAATGGGGACACCTCTACACACTGAAAGTCTTGTTAACCGCCGTCCAGCATTTACAAGAACAAACTAGTCTTAGAAAAGTTCAAATTTCCGCCCTATGATCTCACTGACATGTGCTGCAGTGTGGTGGTTGAAACGTGAAGCTCGGTGGTTCATGAATCCCATCCTTGCCACTTGGAGCCAGTCCGCTCTGCAAGCCTAGTTGCTTCCCTCAGCGACAGGCGCCGCCACCAGCCTTTAGTTAGGAGGCAAGTTTTTTCAGTTCGGAGGCTAGACTGTTTTCTGGTAGCACTCTTCTCCATAAGAGTCTCGTGTAGCATTGTATTCACCACATTACTATAAAAGAAACGTCTCTTTGGCAAGCGACAGTCGAAAAGATGTATTTTATTTCCGCTGAGGCTGTCTTCGTATTGTATAGCAATACAATACGAAGACAATATGCAGCTATAACGAGCCTACTGGCTCATTATAGCTGCATGTGCCTTCTAATAACCAAAGTATACTCCGTTTCACAGTTTCCGACATCAAGTACAACGTTGTGGAGGCTAGAGAGAATTTTTGCAGTGGCTGCGTCCGCACTTAGCAATAATTTGATGTTCTTGATCGTAATTGTGCAAAACTGTTCTTTATAGAGAACAGTATTTCATTCAGTATTGAATGAAAAGCGTTTTAATCCTTAGCAAAAAAACATACTGTGGTATGGGGTGATGTCATGTGTTGTTTTAGATAAATTTATTTTTCATTGTGGTTCTATTCGAGCTTCTTCATTGGCAGCCCGTAGCGGTAGTCTCACCTACGCGCTCGCGCCAGCATACGCCTCTGGTGCGCAGCGAGGCACGGACGGAACGCGCGGAGGGATACATTTTCGTCACCGAACTTCTTCTGTTCTGAAACAGAGTACAGCGTAATTATCACCCCTCTTTCTGTTTCTTTCTGTTTCGTTTTCCCCGTCTCATTCCTAGGCCTTTCCATCCCTCACACTTTTCCATAGCAGAGTAGCATGTGAACGGCTATATCAATGACAGCAGAAATATTCGCATTTTAGTAAAGAATATTCTCTCTGTCTCTCTATCTCCATCTCGTTCTAACTTAGGCGTTGCAGAAAATGAATACTTTTGTTTTCTACCCTGCAAATATTTTTTCGGCGTTTCTTACATACACCTACATCTGAGTTGTACGGAATACATTTGGCAATTTGACGTGCTGTTTTAAGGATTAGACGGGGCAGAAAAAGTTGTATTCTCTATAGAGATTGTTACACAAAACAGTTTCTCGCCACTCATGTAATGATTTGCAAATAAAAAAAGAAAGAAGTGAGTTCTCAAGCAGACTCGTTATTCACGTCTTTAGAATTCACATTACCACCATGGCATTACCACTGCCATCATTCCCGCCGTCACGATCAACCTATTTATTTCCACTGCAGGGCTACGGCCGATGCATGAAAATAAGCATTTCCATACAGCTGCCATGGATAGGATAAAGACGTCTGTCTCCCAGCGGTCCCCTGTTATTCTGTTGATCCTAGTCTGGGTTGTTGAAACAACGTGTTTCTCTCCCTCTCTCTCTTTCTCATAATTTTTGTTTTGTTTTGCCTTTGTTTTGCTGCCATAACTAGCGTGTCGAACCTAACTGGAACTGAACAAAAAAGCGCAGCTGCACCATTATTTTCAGCTGAATCGGGACCGAACAGAATCGTTATTTTTCCGCAGTCTTTAACCTGAACCTGAACCGGAACTGATTAGAGGAATCATTCCAAACCGCTTCGACGAATTCTTCAGAACGCCCTGTGGACACCTTGACGGGCACATCGGAGGCGAAACGTTGGACAAAGGCTCAAACCCTTCCGTAGTCGGCAAACGGTATTCAAATTACTTCAAATAAGCTCAGCTCAGTTCCGACACTCATTATGCTGTAAGTGTGTGCGCAACCAAGGCTGCCTTGTATGCGATAAATAATGCGGTTGCATTGTACGTCTTGCACATAGGGACAGTAGCTATTCTCTTCAGCTTCTGGTGCTGTTCTATTGCAGTATGTGGTAGGTGGGCTGCAGGTGCGATCCAACGATACTCACGAGAGGAAGGCGATTTCGCTGGAACTCTTGACCTTTATTGCGGTTGTGTTTTGCGGGACGTATGACCTCAGTGCTTCCTGTGACAATGGCGGCAAAAGAAGCAGGAGTTAGAACCTCCTGCGTCTAATCTGCGCACCTAAAACTTATTTGAATAATAAATAAGTATATTTATTTAAAGCTCCATGAAATTTTAGTGTGGCTTGTAAGTTCGCTCTACTTGATATAGAAATACTTGGAGTAATGCCGGGCTGTTGTAGCGTAGGTTTTGTGCATTAGCGAAATATGGCAACTGTACTTGGCGAAACAAAAAGCTTGGTAGGTGCTTCTTGGGCCCAGTACCACATGGCCAAAAAGTAATCAATCTCCATTAAATATACAGCTAACTACGAAACCACTCAAAAGGCCGTAACACGATCGACGCGTTAATGCAGACACTTACGCAAAAATAAGCACACGTGTGTCCTTGCAAAATTAAGACTTAATTTCCACCGAACTTGGTAATTTGAGTGGATAACTTCCAATGATATATTGATTTTGAGTTGATAATTTCCAGTGATAACTTCCACCCCACTCACCAGCGAAGTCCAGTCTTGCAGATGCTGCGCCACTGCATCACTATTATTTGTTTGGTTTTTGTCCACCCGAGAAGTCCTGGAAAAGCATTATTCTTACAAACGTGTATAAACGCAAACAAAATATTGTGCATAAAATTTGGAACCGCGAAGGCGCTGAAAACCGGAGTGACACTGGCGCGACGATGCTCTACGTGGTAAATAAAAAACTACTTCTCCCCGAAATACTGACCGAGCCTAGCATCTATGTTGAAACTCGTGCTACGTAGATTCTCAAGAACGTAACCTCAAGATCTCTTTTTTTTTTCTCACAAAGGAACCGTGTAGAAAATTTTTGCGCAACAAGAGATTGCACCATGTGCAATCCGCGCTTTGCCGTCATCGACCACTTGTAAAAAAAACGAACGAGGCTCCGCCGTTGCGAGCACAACGGCAGAGCTGCTATTCTTCTTTTTTTTTTTTGAGACATTTCCCAGTCACGTGCCTGGTTTCCTATCCCGATCTTTCTGCAACCTTGTTTTCAACTCTTAGGGGAAAACGAGTTAACCTCTGATTTACGCACTCCGTTTTATCTTACGTCTACTCCCGCCACCTCCTCTAATTCTTATTATTTTTTTTTACTGTCTCAATAGTTACTGGCTTTGCCATGCGCACGTACGCCCGTGCAATCATCAGGGGAAGTGTGTTGAATGAAGATGGATATCTCCGGCAGTCGTTACGAGCACCGTAATGATAATGGAGTGCTGTGAGCTCGCGCAGGCACGCTGCCTTTGGTCCCCACCGTCCGCCGCTTTTTTTAAACTTACCACTGAAAATAGATGAGTCAGTCGGTCCGAAACTGGCCCGCTTTTCGAATCTTCAAACTTTGCTCACAAAAAGAAAACGAAAAAATTAATGAATACTACCCCGTGAGCAGGCAGCAGAAAGCAGTGCTTTTCGTCGACGAGTTAGAGAGTTGAGAATGGCCAATTTGGCGAACGTTCCTTTGCCACGACTCCGCTAATGTTGACTATACATGTTTCGAGGGCAGACAAATTGTAAATGTTTAATTTTTAGTTCACAAGGGGCCAAGCTAAAGGCCCAAAGAGCAGGAGGCACGTTTTCGGTCATTTGTCCCCACAAGTAAAAAAAACAGAGTGGTCTCAGCGCACGCGCTGACGTAGTTGCGGTTTCTGAAAGCTTTTAAGAAAGTGTGAATAAGTAATGGAGGTAATGGATGATTCTCGGATCATTGAACTTTTTAACCAATTGAGGCACACAATTTCGACACATTATATGTTCCCCATTCACGTACGTGGTTACAGAGCTTTGAATCTACCATTAGGCTAATGCTAGCGCAAAGTGTCCATGCCACGCCAGACTCGGCAAATAAGGCGACGAATTAAATTCGAAAGGTTCTAAGTCTTTTTTTATATATATATTTCTGGGGGAGTCACAGGCCCGAGCCCAGGCTAGCTGGTTCTCGTCATCAAATTTCTTGTCGTCATCATTGTCGTCGTCGTCGTCATTGTTGTTGTCTCCACGTTGTGCCGCCCTCTTCGAACTCGCCTGCCGCAGAGACTTGTGAAGGCGGGACGCCCTGCTGGATAGGCTTGGTGATGGAGTCGGACAAGGTGAAGGGGCGAGCTGCGTCCAAGTCAGGGGTGCTCGCAGTCCTAAAACGCGGTTGTGTGTGCTACCATTTGCGAACAGATGCCCTAGGCAACATGTATACTTTACGCATTCTCTGTGTCCTCGTCGCGGCCAGAAAGGTTTCGCCTGTTATCTTCGGCGGGAACGAACTGCGCTCGCGTTCGGTTACCTCACAGTGTCGCCACGAGAAGCTATGCAACTGGCTGCCAAATGGTGTGCATACTATATTGGTGACAGTTGTTGCCACCGAAGCATGGCTGCAAGCCCAAGCTATCACCTCCTCGTCATCTTTCTTGTAGACCTGCCTGTCTACCACTTGCCATTGGTGGCGGTTCGTCACGACGGCAAAATTATTGCCCATTTATGGGCTGTAGCGTAATGAAGGCTGCCACGGCTGCGCAGGTCTTCTTTCACTTCAAGTACGGCATTTGCGGCAGGAGCAGCACGAGTGCCCACTATATGCAAGCATGAAAGAGTTATAATTGGCACGTTATAACGCAGAAACGTGAGAGTCTTGCATGTAATCTATGGGGCTTTTACATACGGCTCACATTCATCGTCCGGTCTTCGAATGCTTGCGGTTACAAGAACTATGAGTACATGAAAGACAGTTACAAACAGTATACGGAATAGAGGGCAGTTTTTAATGACGATCACAATTATGGAACTTACAACTAACTGTAAGAAATTCTGATGGCAAATATAAAGTGGCGCTGTTTCACAATGAAACGCGCGATAGCAGTGAAGTATGTGAAGCGCCAGTGATGTGTAGGTTTACCTGTGCTACTTCAACGTTCCCACTCTTTCGGCGTTCTTTCCTTCGAGTTGCACTGGTTGCCTGACCTCTGCGTCATACAAGGCAATGTCTGTGCTGAAAAAAAAAAGTTGTGGTTTTACGTGCCAGAACAACGATTTCATTATAAGACACACCGTAGTGGAGAATTTTGGATCATTTTTGACCCCATGGGGTCCTTTAACATGCACACAATGGAAGGTACACGGCCGTTCTTGTACTTTTCCCTCATCGAAATGCGGCCCCTGCGGCCGGCATTTGATCCCGTGACTTCGTGGTTAGCAGCACAACGCCAAAGCCACTAACACAAAGCAACCATGGCGGGATACGTTTATGCTGACCGCCTTGCCAGAGCAGTACGCAACAATTTGGCGTAGACAATTGAAATTCCCTTTTTCTAGGAAACCCACGGCAACCCTTGTGTCTACTATCGCATCAGATTCACAGAGTTTTGCGTAGTGCATTAAGAATCATCGATACGGCCCGCTCTGTAAGACTAATTCATCTTGTGAGTTTATCATGTCTTCGGGCCTTATAGACAAGGCCAAGCATGCTTTACCCTGATCTGCGGCGACATGGCTTACACCAACATTGCAAATTAAAAAAAAAATCATTAGAAAACATTTACTTTGAAACTTCCGTTATTAGGCTCACCTGGGTGTGTATTATTTGCGCAAGGTTTCAGCGGATTTATGGCGTGTTTCATTTGTTGTCTAATAACAGAAGTTTAGGCTCTCCAACAGAACCACTGCAACGTTCTGCTGCTGGCATTAGCGTTGTGCGCATAAATGCTACTAGCGCTTGCGTTGTGCAGATGCGTACATGCAGTTGCCTGAGCGGAACGCACACCAAACTGCAAGCTACGAACGCCGATTATTCTCCTCCGTTCTCATCCCGTGCCCCACAGAGGTGCGACGCCAGGCAACGTTGCTGACGGCACCTTGATGGTCTTCACAAGGACCACATACTTGGGAAAAGGGACAGGCAGCGTGAAACATCGCTGACTTCTAACTAGTTTTATTGTTATATAAAATTGAGTACATACCCTTTAAAAAATGGGAGTGAACAAGACGTGAGACTGACATGCAAGGAGAGTCACATATATATATCCACAGTATGTTTGTGTATAAGTGTAAATATGGCTGGCGCAGCTCCTCATCACTCTCTTCACGCCAGCGTTGCGATATGCTTGGTATGCCAGGGCACTGCTTCTGTAGCTCAACAGCCGTTACCTCGAGTGCTACCCCGCGCCAGCGTGCCGACCCCGTTTATTGTTGAACGCCATCCTAGAAGCTTCAACGCAACGACGAACCCTTTTTTTTTTCAATGCTTCGCCCTTTAAGCCGAACTGTCATATTTTTTTAAAAAATGTGGGTCTTAATGAAAATTTAGCAACAGTTTCAATATATACGGACGCCTGAGAGTGCATTGGCTGTTTGTGTATTGGGGTGATTATCGTGGGTTATATATTTTTCACCCAACACCTAGAGAGCAGTTCAGGCAATCTGACGAGTAAATACCCCTAGCGTTGTAATATGGTTCAGGACAACATTCATTTGGGCTAGCTAGATGGTGAATACTTTAATCAGGAAGGAACAGCGCCAACTAAGACGATCACGAGAGGGAGAACGACACAGTACAAGCGCCAACTTCATCGATCTTTAGTGACCGAAAAATAAGCAAATATAAGCAAATTTACAAACATGCGCACAAGGACCATAATGCATCATCTGCCAAACCGTTCAAGATACGACATTGCGCTTTTGAACAGGGTCAATGAAGTACCACTGACACATTTTCCTCTCTTCTTTATATGGAATGCTTCCACAACCTCACGTGCCTTTTATCTCTGCTTCTGCCAAGAATCTCTATCTCTCGGTTTATTACATAAGGATTCTTCTGCCAAGAATATTTATGTAATAAATGCAGGATTCCTTTCTGCGTGTCACCTCCTCCGCATTAAAGACACAACATCGTAACATGAAGCCAGTCGCCCGAGTTTTTTTATTCAACGAAAAAACACGGGTAAATGGGATCTCACATGTGTAAAAAAAGAAAGAAAAAAAAAAAGAAAACGGAAACGGCGCCGTATCTTGCGTTCACGTGTGCAGGGAAAATACCCGTCCTGTTCGCAGATGGGCAACTGTGGCAAGATAAGCGTGCTTAGCGGCGCACCTACCACGACGAGGCAAAATAAAAATAATAGACAAAAATAGAAAACAAGAACCAGGTGCACCTAGAGGAAACAGAATGCTACGCGAGGGTCCAATAAAGGAGCTATAGTGAAAGATCAACGTCTCCGCAACGAAGCCCAGAAGTCGAATGCCGCTGCTTACGGCGAGCGACTTGATATGCACTAACTAATGCACTGGATCCAGGTGCGAGAGTGGCCGCAGACCGGCGACCCTAATGAATTATACATAACAAGCCTCACTGGCACTGCGCGTTTGCAGAGGCTAGAAAGGAGCTCCATCGGCATGCTTCGGGAGCCCAAGGCGCGTACAAGTGGCGGTTCAAGAGCGTTTTCGACTTGATTAAGCGCGCTCCCGAAGCGTTTCATTCATTAAGGCTTTAACAACTAGCGGTACAGGAGGGGATAAATTAAGTAAGCACGGTGATTAAGTTTGCTCGCCAAAGCGTAGGTCAAATCAAGTGTGCCGAGTCTGTAGAGCCAACACGACGTGACATCATATAGTAGTTTGAGTATGCGATGGCCGTGCTATAGTGGAGGATGCAAGGTATATGATGACGAACGTTTATAAATGCGACGAGTTGTTTGTAGAACTTCAGCGTACATGCCTCTAATGCAGGACATTTATTCTCAGTTTTCCCAATATCATTCGCCAATTTCCAGTTTTCCCACTTAGGAGAGTGCGGTGCAGCCTACTGCTAGTGCCGTCCGAGTTAGTGAAAACTACTTTCACTGGGGGGTGGGTACGCTGTTATTTCTTAGGAAACCGGATTTATAGGGTGCATGACTAACCACGCGCTCATTTCGCCAACTTTGAGTGGTCACCATAAGGAAACAGTAGGTGCTATTTTCTAAAACAGCCAATACAAAATGGTTACTTGCTGGGCCAGTTGGTTCATTGCAACATGTAACAGCGCGAAACGTAAGAAAGGGACGACGATAGAAATCGAGTGAAAAGACAGCTGTTTAACTCGGTTTCTACCTTCGTCCCTTCTTTACGTTGCGCGGTGTTACATGTTGCAATGAGACAATGCAAACTTTTGCTAGAAACAACCGTCATGGATGACGAGTGTAATAACGCCCCAAAAACGCTTCTTTATAATTGCCAATAATGCGGCCTCTCATAACAAACTCGTCATACTCAATATAAAGAATGATATTTGATATTGCATGCAATTTTCTATATACTTACTAAAAGACGCCTACAGCGTGGCAAAATTCCAGATGTACTACTGAGACACAACATTGGCCGCAGTGAATTATGCGAGATGGTAATGAAAAGAAAGCTAATCAGCGTATGCGAAAAGGGACAACGAAAATGTTAAAGACAAAGAGGTAGAAAATTAAGCAGTAATCGACTCATCTGAGATAAAAACATTGCATAGTAGAACGCGCTGGAAGATGACAGCTGCACGAAAACGACATAATTCCCTTGCGTACAACCAGCGCTAAATGGCGAGAGAGCGTCTGCAGAACCGACATTCCATGACTACGTCTTCTAACGTGTCCGCTTTCTATCAAATTTTGGGCAGACGGTACAACGCCCTCTCGTAGTGAAAAATAATAATATTAATTAAAAAAAAACAGCCGAGAGCTCTGCTACCTTGCGAGAACAACGTGAGCGAAGCCAACAAAATTGTTTGAGCTATTTCGCTATACAGGCAATGTTGGAACGACGAAGAAGCCTGCGTCCATTGCGCTCATTTCGGCGTCGTTCGGTTAAGCGCCCGAGACACACCTTGACAGTGCGTCCCGGAACCTGACAGCTTCCCAACCACAGCGGCGGCTGTCTTGAGAGTGATTGGCTGCCTTGACGGCTTTCCGTGTGCTCCGCAGCACAGAGCCGCTTTCGGTGCTCGCGAAATTAGGGTACCCGGGGAAATGGTATTGCAGCATTCCTCTGCTTTCCAGAAGTAATTTTTTTCCTGTGATTATTCTTTTCCACATTTAGAGGCCGGCGCCGTCTTCCTTTTCTTTTCTGCGGACCATTACGGAATACATATAAGATGGTATGTTGCAAAGAAATTAGGATGCTCTTGGCTTTTAGAGACGGTTGCAGTTTTGTGCACCACGCGTTCTGTCACATCAATCTTGGCATTATGAACATTTCTTGGACTTAAGCAGAATTATCGTTGTTGCCTGATCTCCCGTTTCACTGTTTCAAAATACAGAAAGCAGAAACAGTGCTCTTTTATACAAGGTAACTGAAATAGAGAGAAACAAAAAAGATACTCTTTCTCATCAGCCTCATCGTCCTAACACATTCCCTCCCACTAGATATTTTGTTCATCTCAGTTCATCGAGCAACGTACTGCTCCACAAACACAGCGAACAGGTGGAGGAAGCGTTCGTTAAGTTTCATGTAATAATAACGGTAGATGATCTGCCACGCCAACGCTATATGGAGTGTACCCGCTAATTTTAGCGGAACCGCTCAACGAAAAAAAAAAATGAAGAACCACAATGCAAGATCCACTTTAAGGCCTACGGTGTTCGTTGGTGAGACCTCTATTGACCGAACATCTAAAGCTTTATGATGGCACATTGCAGCACGTTTTTTTAAATTATTATTTTTTCCTTGACCAGCTTGGCTATCGTTAGCTGGCACCCACGGTTTTATAAATGTACTCGGCTATTTATTAACGCGAAAGCTTTATATGGTCCCAATGCGCGAAAATCTGTCGTAGTTGGCGTCATAGAAAGATGGTACCTTGGATTGACGAAGAATTCCAGAGGGAGGTTCCTGTAAACAACGTAAATTATTGGCTTTGAAAAAAAATCGTAAATTTCAGTTTGTGCGGGTAGCGAACCTGGGGCTCCGGGGTACCAGACAAGCAGGCTTCCCCGTTGCCCCAGTGGCTGCACGGTTGTGGCCGTCTAAAAGTGTGCCTATTTCTTTTGTTTACGGAATCAGGGTGCAGACGTGCCGTATGTAAAAATACTGACAGATATATATAGCGGCTCCACAGCCACCGTAGTCCTCCATAAAGAAAGCAACAAAATCCCAATAAAGAAAGGAGTCAGGCAGCGAGATACGATCTCTCCAATGCTATTCATAGCGTGTTTACAGGAGGTATTCAGAGACCTGGATTGGGAAGAATTGGGGATAAAAGTTAATGGAGAATACCTTAGTAACTTGCGATTCGCTGATGATATTGCCTTGCTTAGTAACTCAGGGGACCAATTGCAATGCATGCTCACTGATCAGGAGAGGCAAAGCAGAAGGGTGGGTCTAACAATTAATCTGCAGAAAACTAAAGTAATGTTTGACAGTCTCGAAGAAAACAGCAGTTTACGATAGGTAGCGAGGCACTGGAAGTGGTAAGGGAATACATCTACTTAGGCCAGGCAGTGACCGAGGATCCGGATCATGAGACTGAAATAATCAGAAGAATAAGAATGGGCTGGGGTGCATTTGGCAGGCATTCTCAGATCATGAACAGCAGGTTGCGATTATCCCTCAAGAGAAAAGTGCATAACAGCTGTGTCTTACCAGTACTCACGTACGGGGCAGAAACCTGGAGGCTTACGAAAAGGGTTCTACTTGAATTGAGGACGACGCAACGAGCTATGGAAAGAAGAATGATGGGTGTAACGTTAACGGATAAGAAAAGAGCAGATTGGGTGAGGGAACAAACGCGAGTTAATGACATCTTAGTTGAAATCAAGAAAAAGAAATGGGGGCATGGGCAGGACACGTAATGAGGAGGGAAGATAGCCGATGGTCATTAAGGGTTACGGACTGGATTCCAAGGGAAGGGAAGCGTAGCAGGGGGCGGCAGAATGTTACGTTGGCGGATGAGATTAAGAAGTTTGCAGGGCCGTCATGGCCACAATTAGTACATGACCGGGGTAGTTTGAGAAGTATGGGAGAGGCCTTAGCCCTGTAGTGTCGTAACCAGGCTGATGATGATGATGATGATGATGATGATGATTTCTTTTGTTCCTTGCAGCAGTGTTTTAATTATGTCGAGAATTATAAAAACAGCTAGTCGCTGTGAATGCTTGAGCCCAGAGTGATACCAATGTTTTACACTTTTACAATTCTCTTTTCATAATTTGAAACTTCTTTTTTCCTTATAAAGGACCATATTTGACAGGTTTGCACGAGCTTGCCTGTACTTTGCTATAAACCATCGCCTACTCCGCTTGCAAAGAAAGCACTCGTGTAATTGTGGAGTGGGCTGAGAGGATAAAGGAGGCCTACTTCAAGTAGTTCCTCCCCCCACCCTCTATTCCATTGCCCCCTTCCCTTTAAAGAGGGATAAATAAAGTTTTTCATCATCATCATCATGAGATTTGTGAGTGCCACGCATTTCCGCTATTGTAGTTCTGTCTACAACCCCCCTTTTCCCCCTGCCGTCGCCTCTGAGACTAGAGACCCCCTTCTCGATGTCCAGAAACGAAGCACTGACACTTAACAAAAGTTTCGATAATCTGTCTCCTGCTTCCAACTTTGTTAATTGGTCAACCTGTTTTTACTTGTGTTTGCTACCTAAAGGAAATTCAAATAGAACATCTAAACGATGAAATAAAAGCAACACACTAGTTGGCATTGGAGAAGCAACACTCAGTAGTGTTTTCACTGCCAAAAATACCGCTTTCACCTGCCGAACATTCAAATAACCCATGCCTTTTACCTAAATCCACCTTCCCTTTATGCCTGTCTTCATTTTGTTGTTATTTTCTTTTTTTTTCATTTTCTCCTTACTGTGCCTCTAGTGTTTTATTCCTCGGAGATAGTGCATCTTGTGCGGCATTATTCTGTGCGTGCGAGATAAATTGACGCGCCATCCCTCATGAAGAAATCCTTTCGGCGCCCTACCCGAATGAATGTATTTTCGGCTTCGTCATATATTCCTTTGCTAGGTACAGCACTATAAACCCAAAATTGGCGTCTGTGTTAGTGTAGTAAGCATGCACTTGAAATAGTTTTATTTTGCTTTACAAAAGTAAAGAAAGTTTGGAGCCACCTTACAGCCTCAGCCGAATCCGTCGCCGACCCCATCCAGTTCAAGAGCACTGTTAGTAATCAAAACTGTGCAACAATGCTGGTTTGTTTCCACAACCACTTCTTCTGTTAAATTGCCGCAGCTCACATTTGTGTTTTAGGCGTTGTAACATGCGCGCCTCTGTGTGATGCTATAGCCGTGCGAGTGCACAAATTTAGCAATACAGTAGAATCTCCTTAAGTGGCACTTCAAGTGAGAGAACAAATATGTTCAGATAAACAGGGGCTTCCCTTACTGAAAATGATGCGCTGAGATGCAGCACTATATGTTACGCACCACCTCAACACTGTCGCAAATTTTAAGCGTAAGGAATTGAATGCGCCGGCTAGTTTGTCCCTTGGCTTGGGAGTACTCGGTGGCTACTGGATTGACTAGGCTTCACTAGTTTTGGTCTCGACGAGTCGCCGGTAACGTATAAACACAGAGACATAGCCCTTACTGCTGCAGTCGGTGGCAGAATAACACGCGCTCGCTCGAGCAGGGGGAGCCCAAACTATTGATGAGTGCGCTGTGTGGCCTCCGAAATTTGTGATGTTATGTTTATCGCCTATGGGGCTAGTGGCAGTGCCAGAAAACTGTTCAGGTCTGTACATGATATGCAATAATTATCTGTCATGTTATTACCCGCTTGAGACTTGGCCACCGGTTTTTAGGGGTGGCTTTCTGAATAGAAGACAGGTGTCGGAAGAACTTGATTTCAGATCTTACCTCTTTTTTTAAAAAAGAAATATGCTTTAGAGCATGCTTATAAGGTTTAATTTACAGAATGTTACCAAAAGACTTTTTTTTTCATGCCATATCCCAAATACAAGAGCAACCAATTTAGAAGACATTTCATTTAAGCGATTTATATTTACCGAGGTTCTACAGTAATCGACTGACCCCCGTCGCGGTAGCCCAGTGGCTATAGTGTTAGTCTGAGCATGAGGTGGCTAGTTCAATCTCGGCCGCGGCGGCCTCATTCTGTCGGGGCAGGAATGCAAAAAGGCTCGTTTACCATGGAATGAGTGCACGCTAAATAACCACAGGTGGTCAGAAAATATTCCCAACCCCCGATTATAGGGTGCCCAATAATGAGATCATGTAAAGCGTCAGACGTTATTTTTAACTTTTTAGGCATTAAACATGCTCTCCAGGATACTGCACTTTTCTTTTTTGTTACGAGACACCAATTGAAATGCTTAATTTCCGTGTATATCAAGCACAATATAGCTGCCTACTTCATATCTTGATGCGCCCACACTATGAAACAGCGGATGTCCCGAAGCTGAGGATCTAAGCAAACACAGGCCGTGGAGCTGGTCGCCGAGCCAGCGTCGGCGTCATAACCACTCAGCTGTGACGTGCTAGTCTCTTCGCTTCGTCCCGTCTCCCTTATCCCTAAACTCGTGTTCGCCTTAATGCGCCCATGGCTACCGCCTCTCTCACCGCTCGAGGGTTTCTCTTTGCGTTCAAGATCCTTTCTGTTGCCGAGTCCCTCTTTATTCAGCCTGTGGCGCTCGTTTTTGCTACCTTTCTTTTTAGTTTTCTAGCTTTCTTTTGTGCGCGTGTTGCAGGCCATATCATTTTTTCCGCGTTGTTTCCCTTCTACCATAGCCGTTTTGAGTCCTTCCTTACCATTTTGGAGAGGCCTCCTCCGAGTGTCGAGACTGACTCGAGCCTGCTAGGTTTCTCCCTCCTCTGTTGTTATACCGAATAGCCTAGCGAGGCTTCTCAGCTCGCGACCATCACGGTGTCGCAGTGGCGCACTTTACTCTCCGCTTCGTTCTTCGTCCTCTCCTTTTGCCTCCTCCTTGTCCTTCGCCAGCGGCTTTTCTTTTGTCTCGCCCTGTATATCTAAACTGGCCTTCTTCTTTCGGTGCTCAACTGGCGTGAGAAAAAGAAAGAAAACACAAAACACGAGAAGAAGAGAAGCAGTACGGATGAAGCCATTGTATCTTTTCAAGTTTCTTGAACGATAGCTTCGAAATGCCGACATTACACTCGTTTCCTACGCTTAGCGAGTTTTTATCTGTCTGCACTGCTTTCTTCGCGCGTTGTCAGTGTTCAAGTCGATGTGTTTTTCTTAATGCCCGCTGCCTTTACTTATGGTTCCTTCTTTGCCTTTTTTTTTTCGTCTTACAATCTGCGAAATTCTTAGCTGGATTGCTTCCATGCCGCTGAGAAGTGGCAGCGGCCGAGCTTTGCGCGGACCCATTTTCTAACTGTCCCCTAGCCCAGCCATATTGACTTCGTTTCTACTTAACTTCCTTCTTACACAGTGCTTATCTTTCTTTTTCTTTAAAGCTCAAGTTTAGTCGCACCTCTCTCTCTCTCTCTTTCTGTTTGTTTCCGTTTTCTTTTTTTGCGTTTTCAGTGGGAGTGTTAAAGTGGCGGCGGCCGCCCGCACTGGCTACAGTCGCCTCTTCCTCTTAAGATATCGCCGATTGTAGACCCGACTGTACGGGAGCGATAGCTCGCCGTTCCATTTTTTTTTTCGTCTTTTTTTATCTTACAAAGCCACTAGCGCGCTTGCGTCTTTCATTGCTCCCACTCTGCCTCCGCAGCGTCTGTAAATCCGCTTTTGTTCGCTTCAGTTTAAAGTCGATCAGCCATATATTTCGTACGGCCGCGACGAGAAGGGAGCTCACAATAAGATTCGCTCGTCTGTCTGTGCGTTCGTACGGCGAAACGCGTTTCGACATTCTGGAAGACGTTTGACGGTCTCCTTTTTGCTGCTTGGGTATATTTTTCCTACTTGTCTATTCTTTTCGGTGGTGTCTCTCAGCGATCATAGCTTGCCAGTTCTGACCATTTGAGACCTCCGTTTGCGATGATTTTCCTTAGTTGCAATGAACTTCATACAGTATGAGCTTTGTTGAACTTCGCTTTTCATCTCTGGCTGCGTGCGGTAAAAAAAAGGGAAAGGAAGAAAAGAAGGAAGAAAGAAAGCATTGTTGCACGTCCGCTCCCGACCGGGGCGGGTGTCGTCAGGAAGTGGGCGCCTATTATCCTCGCGGAGACGCATCAAAAGCAGTGCTGCCCTATCTATTAGCGTGTTCACCAAGCCATTTCGACCGCTAAGCTCACAACGATCGCGGACTCGAAGGGCAGAGGATGAAAAAGGGGAGCCTCTTTCAGGCCTGGAAAGTCGCTCTGAAAGAAGTCACGAGTTATAAATTATGCGTCGAAGATGTTTGACGAAAAATAGCAAAATAGACGGAAATTATGGCGAGAGAAAAGGCAGACGGAGCGGATGTATTGACTCAGCGTCGTTCCTTCTCGGTGCGCTGCGTTCTTTGAGGCGACTGCTGCACGGTTGCGCGCTAAAGAAAGCAAACAACCTCGACCATCCACGCTTTATCTGCAAAAGCCACGTTCTGAGATAAAGAAGGCGGCTAGGATGACCATTTCTGCATATCACGATAATATAAAAACATTTGAATTTGTTTTCAAAGAGCGCATAAAGTTGTCAAGCCGGCGACGATGCAAATTTCCCGAATGTATGTATTCGCGGTATATTTGTTAAGGCTTTGCTTGCACTTCTCTTTTTTTTTTCTTCTACCAGGCTGCAAAGTCAGTCGCGGGAAAGAAACGAAAAAAAAAAGAAAACAATGAGAAAGCTGTGCTTGTGCACACACCGTCGCAACGAATATTTATGTGGCACCCAGATTTGAAATTCAGATTTTTTCGACACAACCCATAGCTATATCTCCCTGCATTGGCAGACAAAGTACGCATTTAATGGTCGTTGTAGCAACGTCCTCAGAGTCATTGTTCGAACATGCGCAGCGCACGCCCGTCCTTCCCGTATCTCTGCTTCACTGGTTTGGTGATTCACAAATGTTGTACAACCGCGAGTCATGATTCATCAAAAGGAGGCAATCGGGTATACGGCTGGACACATGCTATTTATGTGTTGAGTCGATATAGAGCTGTTTCTTTTAATCATCTTAGAAAACAAATGTGACGATTACGGCTGTCCCTAAAGCGAAATTTGAGCGCAGCTGGGGCCCTATCACGTAAAACTATTTCGATATGTTTTATTCCAATCTTCTGACATCAAATTTCCGCAACCGCTGACGCAAGCATCGGGCGGTAACCCGCAGCGTTGCCTGAACAGTACAATCAAACGTTCACCTAGACTATAGGAGGTGACATTTCTTTACCTTCAAAATTAATAATATTGCCTGCATTGAGCGGTTTTTCGTTTGTAATTGGTTGCCAGGAGGCGAGGAACACACTCAAGTGGAGAGGGTTTTGAATGGGCCAAGCCAACGCACTGAAAATAGATAACCGACTGAAGAGGGCGGTGTCGGCGTCTGTGATTGGTCCGATTTCTCTTACTTAGCTTGAGGTGGCTGGTCAAAAATCGCGGTGGCGTGCAACGGAAGGTTGAGAATGCCGCTAAAACGACTCCTCAGCAAAAAAGTGTTGGTATGTATTGCTCCCTGCTTAAGTGACTCGTACCTAGATAACCATGACCAGGTTCTTGATGAACGCCTGAAAAATGACACCGACGTCGTAAAAGTGTTAAGATTCGTTGACGATTTTCTAATCACATTGAATAACGAATCAGACAGTTTTGACTCGGTGGTTTCAAAAACTGTAACCTCGTTCACTGAAGTGTTGTCTCCATGACACATGAAGTCCCCATAGGCAATTGATAAGGTTTTTAGACTTTTGATTGTACTTTTTTCCACAAATGACCTGTTGAAGTTATCAGCCGAGAGGCAATAAGCCAGTCCTACCATTTCATTCCGCTCATTGAAAACTAGTAAAACGCGCAGTACTAACATCGTGTTTCAAGAATTCTCTGACGAAGTCATGTAACCACAAATTGAAAGCCAAGGCCAAGTGCTTGGCAGACTCTGGTTACCCGATGCGTATGCTCACCTCTGTCGCGGAGGGCCTAAGCAGGAAGTGCAAAAGCGCATCGAATGGAAATAGTGCCAATGCTAGAGCAAAGAAAGTTGCTGTGGTACCATACATTCATTGCATTTCACATAATCTCAGAAGAATAGCGGCAAAATCGGGGGTGGAAGTGGTTTTCTCTTTCCCTAAGCGTCTACAGAAACTATGCAAACACGTTAACACAGAGAATAACAAAAGACACGCATGTTGTACTCAACATCGCAAACAATTTGTAACCTGTACTCATAACGTTGTCTATGCCATTCCACTTTCATGAGAAAGAGTGTATGTTGGTCAATCCGGCAGATACATCAATGCGAGATTATAAGAGCATCGATATAACGTCACTAGGGTAATCTCGGGTCATTTGGGTATTCACTGCCGAGGTTGTTCCTGCAAGCCCGTGTTTGAAAGTACTTCCATTCTGTATAGGGCTCATAGTAGGCAGACAAGGGAGATTGTGGAGGCCTACGAGATTGCAAAATTAGAAAGAAAGTGCGTAAGCAAGCCTTCGGTATCGCTATCTGAAAAGGAGATACGATTGCTCGGTTTATCTTTGTGACCACTGCAGTACATGTTTTCCCTATGCCTTGCACACGTATACGGTTAATCTAAATTCACCACTGAATGTTATTTTTTGTTGTTATGTTTGTTTCCGCTCGTACGGTATACATTTATAGAAGCGTGCGAAAATAAAATCTATAGTGGAAAGCGAAGCGCTGTGTTTGCGTATCTGTTTCTTCCTACGTCCTCGTACAGTCGCGCTCATGCACTTTACCATGGCACAGCGAGGTCGTAAATGTTCCGAAAGTGCTCAAAAGGTTCCACGGAAACGCAAAAGCTTTATTATACGTAAGTAAACCCATGCTCTCCGGCAGGTGCAAGTAGCCAGTGCCTGAGCGATCTGCGGCAGCCATCTCTTATTTCTTTCAGAACAAGGAAGCCTGCGGCTATTCAGAAAAAAAATTCAGTTTTTTCCCGCATATTAATAGATCTTTAACGCGTATTCGTCACTTTGACGTGCTGAGTTTTCGCGGTTTTGTGACGTCGCGTGACAGGCAGGTGAAATGGCTGCAGCCCGAAATGTTTTGACCAATAGCAGACGGTTAATGGCGAAAATGCGTCGAATCAGAAATGACTATTTTTCTTTGTTCAAACAAATCATTCATAAGCAGTGCGTACCCGTCATATCAGATGGGGAGTTATCGCAGTTCTCGTGACGTCGGTGACAGACGAAGAGAGGGTGGTTCAAAAAAGTTTTTGACCCATCGCGGAGAGCTCATTGCAAAATTGGAATAGAAAAGTTTGCAATAGCTTTACGTTATAGCGCCCCTGTATACGTGCTTTCATTTCGCGATATATTCAGGCAAAGAATTTGAGACAAAGGTCACCGCCCCGACTGGCAGTGGGCTAGTGCCGTCAGCGCCTTCGCAGAGGGAGGGGCAGTATGGGAACTCTGGAATGATGAGCGTCAAACGTAATTCCCTGCACTGCCGCGAATTTATTTAGAAGTATGTTGGTTCTTTACCACTGGACGGGTAAATACAGCACATTTCATTATTATCCAAGAAATGCCAGGAGTCATGGGATAAAGCTCGATATTGTAGATGAGTTACATCAGAGCTGTCTTCAAACTTCAAAGCTGTGAAATATTCCTGAAGCTATTAAAATATTTTTTTTAAGAAAACGCCCTTGTCTTTTAGAATATACCGGGCCCAGTTATCCAGAGACCTGCGCTTTATGCTGAGAGTTTCGCTTTTATTTCTCACACTTGATAACAGTCTAAAATAACTGTGGCTCCCAGAAAAGGTTACTTGATTTGGATAGTTCTTGGCTATTATAAAAGCTGTAAGATACACTGTACACTACATACAAATGTTCACCGAGAATATTGTCGCGATGCAGAACAGGACGCGCAGACAAGAGACGATAACAAAGTGTTGTTGCTGGCGCGCTTCGGCTGCCAGCGTTCTTGAGGTACGAGAAGTAATTGTACATGGAACCTATATTTCTGTGCTGTGAACCATACATACCAAGCCGACTCGTCAGTCTTCACTTGGACTCACTGTGAAAGACTAGCGGCGACAAAGCCGTAATACCAGCTGTTTTTCGTTTATTTTGGAGGATTTGCCGCACGGCATAAAGCATAAAGCAAAGAGCGATGGAACAAAGAATGCTACGCGTAACGTTGAGAGACAAGAAGAGAGCAGTGGGGATCAGAGAGCACACAGGGATAACCGACATTCTAATTGACATTGAGAGAAAGAAATGGAACTGGGCAGGCCATGTGATCGGTACGACAGATAACCATTAGAGTTACAGAATTAGTGCCAAGAGAAGGGAAGCGCAGTGGAGGACGGCGGAAAACCGGGTGGGGTGTTGAGGAAATTCGCAGGTGCGAGTTGGAATCAGTTGGCACAGTACAGGGGTGATTGGAGATCGCAGGGAGAGGCCTTCGTCTTGCAGTGGACATAAAGAGGCTGCTGTTCAATATTATGATGATAAAGCATAACAGAAAGTTAAATAACAGCTTCCAATAACGCGCTAACTTGGGCTAGTTTGTACATGCCTGAAGAAAGCGCTCTGCCTGGCTTAGTCACGTCGCGTGGTTCAGCGCTGTTACTCGTTTTCTTCAAACAGCTTCCAATGCAGCATCGTCCAATCCTAGGTTTTAGACCTAGACTACAGTGAGGTTATCATCGATCAATCACCTACTCGATTGGGAATCAAAACAGTCAGGTTAGCATGTAATGTTTGACAATGGTCTGGCGTTAGTTATGCTAGACATAGATTGTAGAACATTGCTACCAAGGCGATGGCTTACTAGTTGGGTTCGATAAATTTAAGAGCACTGTTCCTCTCCTGTCAGCGTCTATGGGGGACATCATCTAGGATTTTGCATGTAGAAACATTCAACCCAGGCATATCAAAGTGGAATTGAATTTTTTTAGAAACTACTGCGACATCTATAACCTTTGCCTTTCTAAAACTTTGCTTTAAGGAATACACATTCAAACAGTTCGTCACTAGTTTGTCGTCTTCTCAAGACAGATTTCGTCAGACTAACATCAAATTTCTTGTCGTTTTTGGAGATAAGGAGACCGTTGTTTGGATCCTCCGTAAGGAGGAAAATACTGTTACTTGTTTTCTTCTGTATCAAACAACATTTCATGCAGTTCTTGTATTTCATACTCAAAGGCAACTTGGCGTCAAACGTGCGTTACGCTGCAACTGTTATTTGTTTTATCATATGCTTAATACCCCAGTGCGACATAGGAAGCTGTCCTTTCCTTCAACTTGGAACTTCTTGTAAAGCGTGCTCCGCCACAGAACTATGTGACTGGAGATGAAGCCATCGCGCAAGATCATGGGATGTGCTAATTGTACTGGACATTCACGTTGAACTTTCATAAGAAATCATGGGGCTAGCGTAAGGCGGCACGCGTACGAAGCAGAAATGGAGAAGGAGGAGAAGGCAGATGTGTATAATCAAAAGAGAAAGTTTAACGTTAAGGCTTGCGGGTGCGGTTAAGTAAAGAGGAAGTTCATAAGGCAAGTGTAACAATGTAACGAATTAATGGAGCTGTTATTTCTCTTTCTTTATTCCTTTATGCATGTGAGTAGCTGTTTGTGTGTGCGCATGCGCGTGCCCATCTGTGCGCGTACATGCGCGTGTGTGTGTCGTGGCGTACTCGTACACACAGGCAACCAGACGTAAACGCGCGCGCCCGCACACCGTCTCACCTAGAAGGGGTACGAATTGACAATACCGCACGATTAATTACGATTATACTTTGCCCCACATGTATACACTTAAAAGAAGAGCAGATGTAAAAGGTGCAGCCCTTGTCTCTATCTCTATTTTGTGCAAAATATGCTTAGTGTACCCTGTTGCTTGAATACACTTGCGCAGCTATATATTTAAAGAGAACTTATTTGCTGCTTAGTCGAGCGAAACAACATTAAAAGCCGCCGATCTATAACAGCCTCAGACTATATTGGAAATACTGTTGCTCAATGTGCAACCCTATTTGAACTAATGCAAAGATTTGACTACAAGTTTAAGGGGAGTTTGCTTTGAGTTTAGGACTACCCATACTAGATGAGGCAACAACCAATATGTGGTGGGTAAAGGTACCAAATAAAAGTCAGCGTTCGCTACTGCAAAAGCTCTCTCTACAGCAATATGTTAAGTTCTCTGTTGAAGTCAGACATCTACTAGAACACTGTCGTTTATAGGTTCTGTCTCCCTTTTTTCATATTTATCATTACGTACGTTGCTGCAGCCCTTGCAGTGTAGCAACAATAAAGAAAAGAAAACTGGTATGGTAGAATGGGTTATTGCGTGCATACAATAGGCAACAAAAGAAAAATTGCGAATACGGGCAGCCGGGCATGTGCTTCCCGTTCATTTTACACGGGTGAGGGCCCTGACCTTCGGTCTGCAATGACGCTTTCATAAAGCAGTGGGAGCGAGCAGCAAAAACGAGCACACATAAAGAACGCCAAAAGAAGCTTGCGTCCCTCTGTAATCCTTTTGCCGCGCAACGAGCGTAATATGACTTGGCGAACATTGTCGACGCTTGTCTCCATCCCTCCCAAGCCTCTCTTCCCCGCATAGAGGATGCAAAGGACAGCAGTAGGGTCGAAGCGGCTTTCGGCTGACAACCCAGCGTTGGCTCATGCCGCCAAAGCCGCCCCTGTGGTCGACGCTGGCGAGCCGGAATTGATTTAGGTTATACCCTCGGAACAAGCCTCCCCGCATCGCCTGGGGAGTGTCGGCCCATCGACTGGCATCTCCTTTCCCGCTGTCATGTGGCAGCGTTCCTCTCGCCGAGAGGGAATGATGAGCGCGCTGAGACAATATCGGGGACGTAGAACAAGAATGCGGACGAGCTTTGCGCGTGCGCCGTATATTTGTTCACTCGTGTCACTAACAGTTCGAAGGGAGACACGAGACTCGTATGTCATTTTTCAGAGCGTGCCGACGGGTATGTGGCATCCGTGAAGACAGACGAACTGGAAACCGAGTTTGATTCATGGTTCGGCGATTCGTTGGAAAATTAGGCCCACTGACAAGTTTTTAGGACTAACGAGTTCAAATCAGAGCAGTATTGCTATCAGCAACTTGGGAACGAACAAGAATGTAGAGCACTAGTGCTTCGGTCACACAGCTTAGAGCCTGCAGAGAGCTTCTATTTCCTCTCATTCTAACATAAAAACACTTTTATTCGCTCTTTCCCTAAGCGGTTTTGATAGGGCTAAGAACAGCGGAAAGGTGTGCGTAATGGTTTTTGTCTTCCTACATTTAGCAACTTTGCGAGATTGGCTTTGGGATGGACAAGAGGGCATCCTGGCTTTACGTTTCGAACTCTGATCGTGGTTAAGCGCTGCTGGCACATTACAAACGAACTATTTTTCTAAGTGTAGTTATTCAGAGGGAAGGACAAAGAGAAAGGTAGGGAGGATGGTCAGATTTCAACGTCTGATTTGCTAACCTGCACTGAGAGTGTGAGAATAATAAAATGAAATAAAATAAACAGTAAATATCTTTCTCAAGCCTTAGATAGCTGAATATACTGCAGTCTGGATTGGAAACAAGGCGAAGTCGATAAACTTTCCTTAGATTGAAGCACCCTAGAATGTCCTATTGATTTTAGATCATCCTTCTATATTGTCTCAGGTCGATTAATATATATTTAACGAGTGAAGTTTACCTAGTAAATGCAATAACGTCATGCTTTCATTGAAAAATGATCAAACTCTGTGCCTCAGAATTACAGTTCAAGCAAAAATTTGCACACAATTTAGAGTGCGCTTTAATTTAACGACAGAGTTCCCATTTAGTCCCTTTATTGTTCGCTTTTCCTTTTGGCCTTGGAATTCTCATTTCTCGCCTTCGACGCATATTCAGTGCGGTGGTGCTGAAAATGTTCCTTTAATATGCCTTCAAGTTAAAAAGAAAGTAAAATTTATATTTGTCTTGCGCCTTCTAGATTAATTTTCCTAACTTGTCTTCCCCAAGACATACTGTATGTGTTGCCTTAAGTTTAAGAATGAAGCTTTTAATTAACGTTTCAAACCTGAACATTGTATGTAAGAAGTCAACGCTGCTTATACAGCGTTGGCATATCACAGCGCTCATGTGCCTGCTTTGAAATGCTACGGCTAAGGGACAGACTCGTTGATTGTGCAAAAGTTCGCGTGAACAAAGAGACACTGCAAATGCAGAGATAAATGCAGCGTTTATGAGAACAAGGACACATACAATAGTTTCAATAACACTCTCGAGTTGTGTCTTTTATTGCAAATGTTTTTATTGTAAGTAAAAACGAATCATACAACAAATGTTATATTGATTACTTCGTATTGTCGTCATACCTTTTGTCCCTTTCCTTCGAAACTAAGGATCGGTCATGTTCGCCATTAATGGACTGACCTGCAAGAACCATTCTTGCTCGATTCTCACATGAAATAAACCTAGCCATTTGCTTTTGCTCCGCTTACCAAGAACATGAGATTAATCAACCTTACAAACACTTCCACCATTAAAATATGTAAACACTGAAAATAAAGAAAGCGACTTGTGGACGAGTTCACTTCTGTTTGCTAAACGCATCTGTACAATAACATCAACCAGAAAGTGCACTATTCCAGCACCTTTTTTGACGTATTTCGGTTTGAAAGCGAAAATTGCAGTATTTACATTGAGCTCGGCGTCCATAGAAATTGCGAAGTTGCGGGGAAAAGAAAACGAGGACGTACACTTGACCTACTTTTTTTTGTCACCCTACACTCGAGCGCTAGGTGCATCTTACGTTTGTTAGGAAAACAACACTTTCAACTTCCATCGCAATGCACTCGAGGCTTTATTCGTTGCACAAACCGACAAATATCATGATTTCTCAAACTGAGCTGGGGACGCCAGGCTAAATGCACGAACAAAAATGGCATTCGCGTCTGTGCAATCCCCGAGGAGTCAAGTGCAGTCGACTTAGCACGTAACTGCGTTTCTGCGATCAGCGACATGTATTTTACAAAACAATAACTTATGAGGAGAAGGTTCCAATGTTTTCGTCGCTCATTGCAAAGAACTCCAGTTAAGGCGCCTCAACTCCGCAATTTCGGTGAACGGGAGCTTTAGAGACGCCGTTGTACGTATAAGCAAAGGTTTTGATACCGAACCTCTGGCGAGTACGCTTCGCTCATGTTTCGGTGACACGTCATTTTCCTTCAACTTGACTGCCGTGTTCGTCAGAGCAGGAGCACGGGAAAGGCCCCGTTCCTAGGAGAAAGGGGGGGGGGAATCGAGGGGGTCTCAGAAAAAACAGTCTTGACACCACCGGGCCGTGCCATCGGCAAAATGTACACAAATGCCTAAGCAATGCGTAAAAACGCCACTGGCGCACTCATTTCTAGCACGAAATAACCGCCACGATACACCTAGGTAATGTTTCTGGCATTGACAACAGTATCCACAGGCACACACACATACGCTTTGCAACATAAAGAGAAGAAAACACTAACAAAGGCGCAGAAACACGGACGACGCTCGCACTGGGGTCTTGAGTGCTTGCGTTTTTTTTTTTGCTTTGTTTTGTTGTATCTTTACGCAGCGCCTTCACCACGCTCGCACATCCTAGACCGCTGCGGCATTGTTGCCCCAGTATAAGAGAATCACTTTAGGACGGTTCCAGTCACAATGGTTAGCGGTCTTCACACTCTTCGCTGTGTTTCACTAGAGGCCTTCACACTGGGTTTGTCAAGAGATGTCCGCCGTCAGAAGACGCCAACTCAACCTTCACTTCCGAAACTCACTAAAGCAACTTTCACTTTTTTTTAATATCAAATAAAACTCTCACAGCCTCCTCGCCACGCCAGTTCTCGTTAAGGGCGATAGCCACGCGATGGAAAGCATCGAGCAGTCCTGACTTATGAGCAGTGAGTGTTTCCCGTGTGAAGGTTCCATGCGAAGTACTTTTGCAGAAGCAGTTCATCTAGCACTCTCCGCAGCACTCTCTTGTCTCCAGTGGCGCCCTTAACGTCTACGACAGGAGAGTCTGAAAGGCGTTTCGGAAGAGGCTGACCCTTGATTTATGCCGGTCATAGGCAGCAGACACATGTCACAACTCTGCTAAAGTCCACTGAAAGAAAAGAAGAGAGAAAGAAAGAAGTGAATTAAAATACAGCAGCTGATGAAAGTGTTCGAGAAAAGTGCAAGACGCCAACGGCTTTTACTGAACCGCATTATCGCGCCACATACATTGCAGCTTCATCACCTCCGCGTCCAGACCTGCGGCGTGTGCGTGTCCGTATTGCTCACCGGTATGGTCATTCGCTTTATCCTATGCACCGCCATATCCCTTTTGTGAGACAATTGCTAGCCCACTTTCTTCTTTTCTTTGACCTGTTTGTATGTGTTTACGTGGCCAATAATATAATACTCCACCGGATATTCAATCAATAAATCATTTATTTACCGTGGCCATGAATAACCCTGAGGTCTGAGTGCTGGCCCACGTATAAATTAAAGAAAAGAAACTATAAATTGCAGGGGAAGGTAGATTGATATCGGAAAATGATAGATAGTGATAGATGTAGCAAAACCTGATCGAATCAAGTAACCTAGGCGGCTGTCCCCACCGTGTTTCAAAGCGGATGCCAATAATAATAATAATAATAATAATAATAATAATAATAATAATAATAATAATAATAATAATAATAATAATAATAATAATAATAATAATAACTTCGTCAGTTTTGCTAATACTAACGCTGCTATCACTGCGGCAAAGGAATATCGGCGCGTCAGCCGTGGCGTAAGGCGCCGCTACTGCGCGATCCCGCGGATTCGTACGTGGCCAGGCAACGCCAGCTCACGCAGACTTCGTCGCACAGAGTGAACAGTCATGACCGCGTGTGAGATGGTACGCACATGCGCACGCGCGGGTCCTGACATCACACGAGTTCGAGCAGCAAGTCACTAAGGGGTGTGATCACGCAGCCCGGCATAGCCCGGCGAAGCGCTCGCAGGGGTCCGTTAATTTTGCTCACGCGAGTTCATGGTGCAAACCTTTTTTGCACGCGAACCCTCTAACCTCTCACAAAGCGAGAATTGCACGTGCACACCTTAGCGTTGCTACAAGAAAGTCCTTTGTTGACAAAGACTGCGCAACAAACGGCGGAGTCCTATGAATGCTGAACGTTCAAGACTTAAAAAAAAAATAGTTCCTCAGGTCTTACACCACATCACTAGAATGAGCACAGCGGGGGCTCTCCGTTCCTTCCTTCAAAGTCTGACGAGCCAGAAGGTAAACTCTTGAGAAATTGATCACAACAGACACGGCGCTTATGCAATTAGGGAGAGAAGCTGCCGTGTAACTCGGCAGAGAAAAGCACCAAAAGGCAACGAACTGTGCCGATTACTCTTGAGTACGCCTCTCTCGGCGCTCCCTTATATTCTAAGGACCAACTTTCTCCCGAGGGCATGTCTCCGCAAGAATGCGAACCGAACCCCGCCCGCTGAGACGTCGCAAAGGAGCCGCGCAACGAAAGACGGGAGCGCGGTCGGCCACTGGGCAAATTGCGTTAGGCTAACGCGACTTCAGGCGGGACGACGAGGCGACTAATTAGAAATATGAGGTTGAAGAATTCCCCGCCCCGGAGGGGGTGCAACGACACGGAGACGTCATGGCTGTACCTTTCTCGTGTCGCTTGGCCCCGCTCGTCTTAAGGTATGCCACAACAGGTACGCCACCTCCACACCCCCCCCCCCCCAACCCTCCCGCCTTAAGCGCTATGCTAGACCACCTTCCCGTGCAGTCCTGAACTTGACTGGCAAACCCCCCTTCCTTTTGCAGCCATCTTAGCTTTGCCCTCCGAGAAGCACGCCTAACTTCGATATGAAGCAATTTGCAATGCAGATGTAATATCGCCGAAGCATACCTCGCAGGCATTTGCGGACCTCAGTTGCCAGAAATTTGGGCCGAGCACGGCTTTGCGCAACATAGAATTGCAGGAATGGGGTGTCGGAGGGGGCTACTATAAAGGCAGCAACCCGCTCCCATTTCCGTTCCTGGACCTCGAGCCGGAAGAAAGTTGCCCCAAGCGTCACGCTTTTGACAGCTCTACCCATGACGGGAGAGACGCGCTTGAAGGAGACCGCCTTGCCGCGCTCAAGGACTGTCGTCATAGCAGAGCATTCAAAGTCTCACACAAGCTTATAGTGTGGAAAAGCTGCATAACCGATACCCGGAGATAAAAATACCTGGCGTATCGCACACCAATGCCCTCGAGAATGGTTGATGTAAGGTGCGCCGGAGGGGTTCTGCTAGTTTTCAATGCCAGTTCTCGTGCCGTCTTAGCCGAACAGCTCTATATTCGAGGAGCGTAGCAGCACTAGCTCTAATAGGCTTGAGTTACTCCTGCGAGACGAAGCCCGCCTACAGTCGAATTGAGTTAGCGTCAAGATATCGTTGAATCCTTTTTAGAAGGCTTCAGTTATTCAGACGGATTTGAATTTACGAGTTGTCTGTCGCGAAAGGTATCACTGCGAAGATAAACCTGATCCTGTTTAAAAGTCTCGAACAGCGCACTTTTTTTTTATGGGCGCTCGTGCGCGATGCTGAGAAACTACGCGTTACGGCCGTGTTTCTAACAACCTTCTGACGCCTTGCTTTGAGTGTTTCTGACAGCTGCGCGACTTGGGCAACATTAGCTTCCTCCTGTGTCTCATCCTGAGCTAAAGAAAAGCTCTCTCTTTCTCACTTTTAAAAAGACGATACAGTAGTAAAAAAAAAAAAACCTCCTGACGGCACCTTCTATTTGCCATGCAGTCTTTGATACTGAACCGAGACTCAGTGCTACGGCTCTATTTTTATCTGGAAGAACTACATCGTACATTCGACGAAGCTGCCAGAGAACATAAGAGACATGAGTGAAGTTGAGTGACATTCTATGATTTTGCTTCATGGAGAAACATGTCTTGAGAATGCTCTGAATACGCCGGTTGTCTTTCTTCAGTGCGACAGCTGTCGCATTCGATATAACATTGTACAAGCTGAAGTCTGCCTCTACATGTATCTAAGAATTCTAGGCGTTCTTACACTGATATAATTGTATGTATTTTTTACGAATTCTTTTTGTGCGATTACGATACATGGCTAGCTTCTCCAGCTTTTTGCGTTTGCAGCAAAAGATCCCAATCAGTAATGTCAGAAACGAAAGCTCAAGCCAGAACACATACACATTTCCTGCCACTAACTTCAATATGAAGCTGCCAAAGAGAATCATGGTTGCAGTGGTCAGAAGGATGCTTCTGACCAGCTGAAATGCATCGAAAATGCATTTCTGGTAGTGTCTGTCTGGTAGTGTCTGTCGTTATACCTGCCCCTCCTATTCTTTTTATGGGTGCTATTTTAGACCAATAAGAAACATTACAAACTCAATTATGAGGCGCTCTCCATAAACAAAACAGAATAAAAATAAATATGAAATGCGCAAGTGAACCAGATACAAATATTTACAGGTGACATGGCGGGTAAATTTTCTAATCTTTTAATCCCATTCCCCATCCCTATACGCAGTACCATGTCAGTGATTGTACACGCGGCGGCAAAAAAATCTCTGTTTTCCTAATAAATAGTCTCTCTCTCTCGCTCCCCATAATGTCTCGCAACTTTTGAGGAGGCTTCAATGTTTTTGCTCAACTTATCGTCAAGCATCCTGGCTCGTAATGCCTCCCTTACCAATTTTAACAAAACGCGCGCGTTCGAGCGTTCAAGCGCGGCTTTTCTGCGCTTACGTGTCGTAATGGCAAAGATCTGTCGTCTCGTTCGCGGGGTCGCCGTGACAACCGCTGCTTAAATTCCTAATAAATACCGCTCCTGAATAATTAAAGAGAGGGTGTCATGTGTAGGACTGAACTGCGAGAGGTCTACTTCAAATGGGTCGAGGCTCGGATCCTGCAACGCGTGGTTGCTGCCTTGCAGAGGTTCGTTGGCTTCGGTGCAATCCGCAAACAGCGGGGGACATAAATTTACATTACTATCGCTTATTCGACTGACCAGTGCATGCGAATCCGCCGAAGCAAGGAAAGCACCCTTCTCGATACGACCCCAGGCCCAGAGTTCGGGCCGCCGATATGGGACCACGCCTGGCTACCTACACTGCTAACGTTTCTGACCCCCCCCCCTCCCCCTTTCCCCATAGCTTCGGTTGTTTAATATTCCAAACCAGCAGGGTTCCTCTAATTTGGGTCACGGGATAAAAGGCGGGGCCGGAAGCGGTAGCGCGTGTGCCACGCGCTGCGCCACGCCTGCGCGAGGCCCGAGTATTCGTATTCGCCGCGTGGCGCTCACTTTATCGTCGTGTGATGGATGGTCTGCGCGTGTATCTCCTGGCGGTGCGCGGGCTTCATCCGAGCTCCAGCGTTCCACGCCGGACAAGCCGCGTCGCTGACCGGTGCCCATCTTCGCTGTCGTAGTCTGCGCAAAAAAAACGCGAAAAGGACAAGCGGTGACGCAACTGCATCGTGATGCGTATTGTGAGAACACACAAACACGAGCCAGCAGGTCTATGCAACAGACCCAGAAGCAAGAAGAAAAAGAAACGTGCTGTACGTGGTGATACGACCAATTAGGCTATGGCAACTTTAACCTGCGGCACATTGTAATCAATGCAGGTACAATGCCAAGCAAAAAGAAAGCTCTCAGTGCCTCTCACTGCACCAAACCGTGACGGTGACTATATCTTATGCAGTTTACACAGCACATTCCGAAAGGGTCTGCAGCAAAGACCAAAGCACAAGCCAATACGCTATTATTCTCAGGAATTGCCTGAGAGACGTCTAGAGAAATAGATGCAGTTGAGCTATAAGCATGGTTTCTTTTTTTCTTTCATGTTCAAAGGTTTGGTTCCAAATATTGGTTGGTATGTTAATGTCGTTGCCTTGGTTAGATAAGGCGATTGCCGTGGCATCTCCATAATAGGACGCAAACTTGAAGCGACCGCTGTATGAGCAGCGCAAATATTCCGGATATTCTGTGTGAGTGTCTAGCGGGTACTGGTATAAAAATTGCTATAAAGCCAGCCCATGCCAAGTTGTACAAATTCTTTTGTTCTATAGGAGCCTAAATTAAATAGGGATCTATTATAAATCCTGCACTTATGCCATCTCTGTTCATCAAGTTTCCTTGAAACGCGAGAAGAAACATATATTTTTTAAAATATAGCTTTAGGCAGTTGAATTGACACCAAGAACACGGCATGACTACCCCATTCGTATGATCGCAGTGGTGCTGCCAGCATATAAGATCTGAGCTTCAAGTAGATACTTGTAATTTACGAAAACGACGAAAACGTACGCTAACATTAAGCCGCTAAAAATTCTATGAAGGAGATGTACCTTCTTCGAAAAGTGGGCTACCGTCACGTTTCATGTCAGCCAACAACGAGAGCTTTCCGTGGGGGCTGCCGTGGCCAATCTCCACGATAGCACTGGAAAACACGAGAGAGCGCCACCAGCTATTGTTCTTGGTTTTGTTCTTGTTTCTCGCGTTATTGGAAAAGCACATCGCGGGTTGCTCGTTTCAGTGGTGCCGCTCTTAGTACATGTTTGACTTTAATATAGGCCCAATTTTAAGAGCAAGTAAAGTCTGAAGGAACAGTAGATTGTTGCCTGTTACAACGGAACGACTCGCAATGAACATGATGTACATATAATCATAAAGAAATTTGGTGACATTTGAGGCCTAAGTTCTGCAGTGAATGATGTGTTCTCTTTACTACAGCCCGTATCAGCCTGCAAATTTTTACCTGGGCTCACTACATCATGGCTGCCTGTGATGTCTGCTGTTTGGACGAGACATTCTCAAACGAATCCCAGCGCCAGCGTTGCGGATTCTGGGCCGGGCTACGTAGAATGTATAAGAGCTCTTTACAGCTACATAGGGTTGGGTTAACGGGCGTCACAGGCATTTTAATTCCATATTTCTCGCATTCTTGCACTTTTCTTCACTGGTAGAAGCGGCACGCTATAAAATATAATACGAGCTGCGTCTCCGTTCCGAGTCTGCTACCAGTTATTCTCAATATTTATAATAATTTATAATGACGGCACAACCGCTCGGAAAGGAGTTTGTCCTGAAAAAAGTATTCTAAGCTCGGCATAAGGTACTGTAAGGAAAAGCTCCGATTGTTGTGACATGAAATGATTTCTCTCGTATTTGGCTATACAATAGAGATTATTGTCGATTGTGCAGCGAATTGTCCTAAGGCGGCTAATACAAGAGTTTGTTCAAAAACACTCGCTTTGCCGGGTATGCCAGTACAATAAATTACCAGCCTGAAAAAATTTCCATCGAGAAAGAACTAACTAGCATTGGCTGAACGAAGTTTAGGTAAAACACAACGTTATTTGAGAACATCCTAATACAGTTTCGCACCATACTCTTGGACGGCGCAGGGATGTCGCAGTTACGAAGTAAAAGCAGGCGTAATGAACGCTCGGCAAGAACATTTTACTTACTTTTCGCGTTCTTCAAGCCGTGGTTTTGTGTTTGCTGAAACGGATGAAAAGAAAAAAGAATTGTCAGCTCACTTAGCCCAAATGTTCTCGAAAAACGCACTTGTCTACAGACATCGCACACAATGCTCTGTAGCGAGACCCACAATTTACCTTCTTTTCTTTCTCCATTCTTATTACACGCGCAACCACACGCAGACACATGCGCATGCGCTGCAGATTGTTAAGCATAGAGCTGTCTGAGACATGTTATCTGTAACTCATTTGGTACAACACTTCGTAGCGGTGATCATCATGATTAGCCTACTTTTAAACCACCACAGCGCAAAGGGCTCTAAGAATGGTGTAGCGACTTACCGCGCAACGTTTTACCGTCTGCGACACCCCGTTTCCTCCGTTTGCACCCATCCCAGTTACTCTAATAGAACGCCAGCTATATGTTTTCTACACTTTACGCGGCCTTCCCAATTTTCTTTGCCTTTCACTCTCACGTTGAATATGAACTGCAGAGGTTTTCTGTCTATTCCATACTCAACGTTACAACTCCCATACATGTTACAACTCCCAACGTAGCACGCACCATTTCCCGTTGCACCACTCGTTTCACCGTCCCTACGTTTTTCTCAAGCTTCTTTGTTATCCCTAATGTTTAGTCCCCTTAGGTTAGTACTGGTAGATACGCTTTTGCATACCGCAGGTTCCTGAGATAGACCCCCGTTGATACTTAGCAATAAACCTTTCCAATCTTGAAACCGGAATATTTCTTGCAAACATATAGGCAGTAACATTTGGTGCCATTGTGAAGCCGTTTTAGCTGTCCCATTTCAGCTATTCTTTAAAGAATTAGGCAACTTCAAACCATTTTTTTTATACATTTCCTGAACCATTCACGTATGCTTGCCCCTCGATTGTACAACGTCTCCATGGCGACAGCTGCCTCAACTGAATGGAATACATTTCTGTGGTAGATAAAAGCCGTATTAGGGCGCGTCAAGATGAAAAAAAAAGAGACATGCTACTTCAGAACTTGCCTCATGCACATTCGTACTTCTAGAGGTTGTTCATGACTGAGAAGTAATAATTATAGGGCTGCTTCTTTCAGTAGTCACTTCATCCAACACAACCAATAAATTTCAGTCTTCAAATTTAGGAACTTGCTTGATAGTTCTCGTGCACCGTCATTACGAATTTGAGGAGTCGATAATTATATAGTGCTAGATGATCGTAGCAACGTCCATCAAACAGTCGAGCTTCATAATTTAGGACAACCTTGTGCTTTATTTTATTTCAAGGAAGATAGCCGTTGCTTCACTTGCAATCACTAACGCAAGCATAATATGCCGGGCAAATCGTACTTTAGAGAAGTCTTTCGAGAACGAAAAGTCATTTAAACGTTTTATTTTTTTCTTTACTAATCGGCAGAGCATAAAGCGGCCACGATTTCAAAAGCGAGGCATATCACCTCGGGCACCCCGCTAAAATATTCAATGCAAGAGTCATTAAAACGGTTGTTCCCGCTCTCAAAAACTGAGCGCATAAGGAAAATTACAGCGACACGGGCATCATATGGAGAAGCGGGGATAATTTCGCGAAGGAAAATGACATAAAAGGGAGCGCAAGGCGGAAACCTAAATGACGAAGGGTCGGTTAGAGCAGGCACGCTATTACGCAGGAGGGACCACTCACACTGAATGCGCTTTCGGATAACAACGATGCTAATAATAACGATGAGTAGAACGATGATGATGACGACGCCTCCGGCGATGCCCGCCATGATGATGAGGTTCTCTTCTTTCAGCAGAAGCTGCGCCCAGCCAGCGGGACCTGCGGACAAGGCACGGTTTTACGGCGGTGGCCCATCACAGCCGCGGCATCACGTTTCATCGTTTCCGAGAGACACACATATAAATTTGATGGCATGTACGGACCTGCGTGAAGCCGCTTCTTGACAGCGGTATCGGGTGCTCTCAGCATATTCGAGCGGTTCGGCCGGATCATCAGAATCGGCGCATGCAGTAGGAGAGGAATCGAGGAACTGACAAGAGTAGTTCGAGTGTGTTGGTGAGCGACAAAATAAGTATACACAAAGGGGTTGCACGCAAGCCGCACCCTTTCTTCAATATTACGTGACCTGCGCGAACTGCACGCTTTCCTCTTAATCTCAGCTAGAATATCAACTGCCCGTGTTTGCTCTCTGATCCACACTGCCATCTTCCTAGTTCTTTAAACTGACACCTGTAATCTTTTTCGTTCAGTTTCTCGTTACACGGCCCTAATCTTCGCCTAAAGGTTCTTTGTTATCTTCCAAGTTTTAGCTCCATAGGTTATCGCCTATACAATGCGTCCATTGTGTAAACTTATCTATTCAAGGATATTAGCAAGCGACTGCCATATCCACTCGAACGTGGTTTTGTCCATCTGGAAATTTCGTTCCCATGAGCCGGGTGCACTGTGACTTCTTTAGCCTTAATAACAGCACGCCTGCACTGCTTTAATAGGCTTACCACCAATCAAGAACTCTCCGGGCCTCGCCAAGATGCGGAACGTTACCTTAGGCTTTTGCGCGCTGCTTGTGAAACCTACAGCTAATCTCTTGCCGGTGGAGGTCTTCTATAATTTAATATGGGTTACCTGCATCATTGCTGAACGCGATAACATGATTTGCAACCCGCAGATCGCGCAGCCATTCTCCGTTGAACCTTACATCTCGTCGTCCCCAGTATAGAATATTGAATGATTCTTGCAAGCACGTAGTGAATAAATAACATAGCTAATGTTGCATTTTCTTCACTTATTTTGCGCACTTGAACCTGAGTGCACGTAAATCCACTGTTCTACATTTACTAAACTCTGACGCTTAAAAGACGTGAGCAACCACTGACAACTGTGCCATAAGGTCGCAGCCGCACGGAGTTGGAATTGAACAAGCGACGGATTTTCTCAGTATTAAATTCAGACGGCGAAAAATCATGCGCGAGGCTCATGCAACATTCAGCCACGATATAGCGGTGGTGCGTATATATTGTGATTAATATATCATTTAAACACTGTTGTTTATATGCGTCGAGTGCTCTGTACGTCGGCCTTAAAGGGAGCTTGCACCCTATTATGAAATCGCTTTCTTTCGTAGTCTGATCCCATGACTGATATTCCTCCGCGAACACGCATACAACAAATTATTCACGAGGAGCTTCGCCAAAAGCTGTTTGCATTTATAATAATGCACTCAAGTGCGCATCTATGATATTGTGTCGCAGAGTTAATAATGCACCTGATAATCTTCAAGGTGCAGTAGTCTTCAATAACTAAATGAGAGCGCCAGTTCGATGTTGTTCCTCTTATTTCTTGACTATACGATATTAGAGAACACAGTTGCTTTCCAAAAAAAAAAATCATATTTGCATATCTCCCGTTCAACGTCCTCCGGCGAAAAGCAGAAGCTGTCGTTGTGAACACGGAAACGCTGAATGAGCCAAGTAAACAAATGAAATAATAAATCAGTCTTGCTTTCATTACGGACAGCTTCCTTGCAATAAAACCCTGTTGTTATGCTCGAAAGGAGAGACGGAGGAACGTTGTAATGAATCCTTGAGAGCTTTGCCTTGCGGCACGCCTAGTATGCAATGACTTAAATGAGAATGCCGGAAATGACTGCTGCTGCCTTTGGATACTGTAGGATTCATCGATGTCTGCTTTTGACCAGCAGTGGTGGCTCAGTGACTGCACCATTCTGCCACTGAACACGATGTCTGTGGTTCTTTTACTGCCCGCAACGGCCCAGATAAAGGGGGGGGGGGGGGGCTGCAGAAAAAAAAACTCATTTACCGAGGTTCAGGTTCATGTTATGTAACCGCGGGCTTGGGAAATTAAACCAACCCACTTCGCTATCATGTCTTCCATAATTGCTGCGCCACTTCACGTTATCAGATCAATCAATCAATCAATCAATCAATCAATCAATCAATCAATCAATCAATCAATCAATCAATCAATCAATCAATTCATTTCTTCATTTCACACCTCCATACAATACCGTCAAAATTAGGTACACTGGTTTCCAGTTTATCCTAATGTGAAAAGCAAAGCAGATATGAAAAGTCATTGTACGCACTACTAAACATCGCTTTCTAAGTAGATACGAATAGGCAAGATATTAACGGAGTGATGTATTCCACGAATTGGTGTTATGTATAAAATACCTTATCCTCATCAATTAATCGTAGCAAGAAAGTGTGCTTTAAGGAAACGATACCGTTTCGCCTTGACACGCTCATCATGTATGAAGAATCACGTTGATGAGCGACTACTGTTAGAAAAAAGAAATGCTGCTTGTACTTCAAAGCTTCAGAGACTCGACACAGACAGCAATACCGCCGCCGTTCTGAGCTTATCAGGCGGGGTTGAAGACAGCGAGTTGGAAGCGCGGGTGCCGCACGTGGCAGCAGAGCGGAAGGTCGCGATTGCGCATCTCGCGCCGCCGCCGCCGCGTACGCTTTCACTATACGACGGCCAAAAAGAAAATTCCAAGGAGTTCTCGCTGTGCTTTAGCTCGTTCCCTTTACATCTAATCAGCGCGTCTGCAGGAGGTGTCATTTGCGCACAAATTTATCTAGGCATATCCCCCGCCGAGTTTAGGGATTCCCAACTCCCCAAGGACGCGTAGTCGTTTACGTATGAACCCTGAACTTCTTTGCGCGCATACACGTCGATGTATGGTTGCTCAGCGGTGCGAGCGCGTCTTCACAAGGAAGCGATGGGGGGAGGGGGGGGGGGTAGCGAAGCAGCTGCCGCCTCGCACTTCTTATCGGCCGGCGCGAGCGATTGAGGGTCGGCTATCCGAACGGAGAAAGTGCGCAAGAAAGGCGCATAGGGTGGGTTCCCTATCTCTCCGTGGGACGTCTAATGAGGCACACGAAGCGTTCTTCTTCTCTTTTTTTACGAACGAGGTGGTGGCGAGGGGGGTGGGGGGATTATACAGAGTCGTCGATAAGCGGCCATCCAGATTGCCTTGGGCTTCCTCGACGGTGATTACATTGACTTGTGCTAAGGCAACTGCAAACTAAGGACGCCGGACAGCTTATCCCAACGGCACTTGCGCGGTCGTTAGCGCCGCCGCTCCGTATAACGTCCCCGTTCGTGTACCGGACGCGAACAGCTAAGGACAGTGAGATCAGGGACCCGTCTTTGTAGGGGAAATCTTCGTGTATTTTATTTTCGTAACGGTGCCTGCTACAGCCTTCGGCCTCTTTCCTCGGCCCCTCGTTAGCATAGTGACCCGTCAATCCCGAGTGCATCTTGCTTGATGAAGATCGAGAAGCCTAGCGTCTGACACTACGCGCGGGTTTTCGAAGAAAAGCGCTGGTACGCGTGTTTCTTCGTGCGCACGTGTTTGCTTGCGTTTGTCTGTGCCTCGCCAAGAGAACGTGTAAAAATCACTGTCAGCGGTCTTATGCAATTTTCTTTTTCTTTCTTGTTTACTTTTGTCAACCATAGTGACCTTTAGGCGTAAACGCTGCTTAGGCAATATCCTTGCTGTCTACTATTGAGATATGTTATTGTGCTTTTTAAATTTAATTAACTTTTCTGATGTTACGCTCCTTTTGTTGCCGTTTTTATAAAGAGGCTTAAAAGCAGGCGCTTTGTGTAACGCTCCTGCTGCAAGCTTCTTTCTTTTCTTTTAATTTGTCCTTCCACAATTTTATGTAAAGGTCACGCTTGGGGATATTATCATCTTTTACTTACTTTCAATATTATGGTGTTCTTTTTTTCGCGTGCAAGGTATCATGTATTGTATTCTCTTTACTGTGCAAGCAAGCTGAGACATTGAAAAAACATACTTGCTGTAGTTTCGTTATATTGTATATGTAATGATATTTATTGATGTATGAATAAAATTGCAAGTTGAGCAACGTTGCCGAACCTTCTTTACACCAAAGCCAACTTCAAGAAAAGCAGGTTACGGAAATGCTGCAAATAAGTTATGCCATGTCGGCCGCGCTCACACTTAAGAAATTATTTCTCCAGAAATAGCGACATTGCTTGCAAAATGTGGATAATTTTTTTTTATTCAATTCGTATTGAAAATAGAATAAAAACCGACGATGCATGAAAGAAACTTGGAAGAATCACCTAATTTTTATTGCTTGACTAATTAAATATAATTAGTTAGTTACACTAACATTAAGAGTATTCATTGACTGTAGCTCTCAAAGAGTCGCGAAATTCGTAAAATATTTTTTTTCTTTATGGAATGCTTACATTTTAATAGATCTTTCAGAGATGAGTTGCTTGTGTTACTCTTTCTTAAGTTAAAGACGGGGAATGCGGCAGATGGAAATTCAAGACGATGAGAAAAACGTGAACAAGGTGAACGCAGGAGCCAACGTTTCGACAAGTGTACTCGTCTTCTTCAAGGCCTTGAAGAAGACAAGTCCACTCGTCGAAACGTTGGCTCCTGCATTCGCCTTGTTCACGTTTTGCTCATCGTCTTTCCTAAGATGTTACATATACTTTTTTTAGTCCTTGTCCCACGAACATTCTGCCAAAGTTGTTATCAGAACCTGATTCAATATTTTTCACTGACTCTTCGGCCCACGAAAAAGACCCAAAGGCTCTCAAAACTTCGCAGGAGCCCTCCACCGCGACCTGCGTCATATCTCAGCCATCACTTTAGATTACCTAACTCTATCCATTATCGCGATATCAAGAGAAAAACAGAAGAGAGAAAAGGCGAGGTTAACCGGGCGCACGTCCGGCTCGCTATCCTGCACTGGTGGAGGGGGGATGTGGGGGCGAAAAGGAAGAGAGGAAGGGGAGGGAAAGGGCGACAGGTGCACGCGCAAGTGAAGGAGTGCAGAAAGTTTATGAATTGCCAAATCTAGACCGGCACGTAATCGTCATACTACAGTCACTAGTGTAAAGCACTACGCAAGCTTTTTTACTCAGCTGCAGACACCTTCAGCTCGAAGCGCCTTAGGAGCACCGTGCACCCAGTGCTTACATGCCTTAAGTAGCAATCCCGGTTTTTACGAAAACTAAGCTCTCTAGGCAATGAACATGCGCGTCGCTGGCACAGTGAGCGAAGAATTTTCCTGCGAAACCTCAAGTCGACAGGCCTCTGCGACCATATCAGGCCGCATAGAAACATTTCACTTGGTTAATACTGTACGGGGAAAAAAATTATACCTCAAGTGAGGAACTATTCCCTAAAAAAGAAAAGGAGCGACTGAAAGTGGGTGACCACACTGTATTGTAACACACGAGGGTAAAAATACTCTCCATTATTTCTTTTGGCAAAACGTTACATCGTACGCGTCTTATTCCTCCATACTGATGTAATTGCGACCACGCGTGATGTAAAAGCTTACAACAAACGGACAACGTTGGCAATTTGTTTTCATTTCATAGTGCGGTACGCATGGTATTGATTAATTGTGTCTCGATTAATCCATAAACCTAACTTATTTAACGCTCTAGTAAACTGAGGACTAAAAAAGAACCGCACTGAGTTTCTGCTTCCTCTTGTTACCTATAACCGACCGTCTCGTAGCATACCAGGGAGTGAGCGCGTTCACGTCGTTCAGACCACTGATTTTCTTTCATTTGTTGTCTGCCTCCGAACGCCTGAAGATGCCGAAGATGCGCACATGTTTCGGCCACACTTACTGGGCAGCTTGGTGAGCTTGAGCTGGCAGGGCTCGGAGTGTCCGACCGCGTTGCTCGCCACGCACGAGTAGGCGCCGAACGAGGTGCGGTCGGGCACGACGAGAATGCTGCGCGGCCCGCGGTCCTCCTGCACGGTGCGGTTGTTGCGCAGCCAGATGAACGCCACCACGGGCGGCACGGCTTGGGCCTCGCAGCGGAGCACAACGTTGCCTGACGAGTCGTGCTCCTTCACCACGCCACATTGCGGGCGATCTGCGAGGGGCAAGGAAAACAGAGCGCTGAGCGGTTGTAGATCAATCACCGCGATGTACAACCTACACGACGGCGGACAGATGCAACGTGCCTGTTGAAATCAGCGTCAGGTGGAGCGGCATAGAAAAACGTTTAGCCATTATGACCTGAACTGTTCCCCCCTCCCAAATCACTACTACGTTTTTTGGAAAGCTTTGACTGTACTATATGCAATGAGACGCATGCTAAATACAAGTTATGCTTATCCCACGCACCTGTCGGGATCTACGTTAAGCAACACGTTCTTGAATTGCGTTAATAAGTTTTATATAACTTAATTCGGTGTCTAGAATCTTCTTTATTTCAATCCAATACAAAGCGCTCGTTTGCCAATATTAATGTTAATGCGCCACTCCCGTACTATAACGTCGCGCAATGTTTATGCTTATGCACTACACCATAAATGATCGTCATGTTCGAAATACAAGCAGCAGTTCATGCGGATGCACAAAGCGAGACGTCGTCGCAGGAATTGTCACGAGGCAGAAGGCGACGGCTGATGTTTGCCAAGGGGAGAATGGCAAGGAAAGACGTAAGCAGAGAGATGTCTAAAACATATGTAAGCACATTTAAGGCTTCTATGTCCACTTGTGTCACAGTGGCACATACCCAGTCACACATATCTGATAAGCCAAGTATGGAGGAAGCTGTATAGTATAAGAAACCTACGAAAATAATGTAGCCGCTTAAAATCATGCGCATTTCCATTAGGTGGGCTGTGATTTGTAGATATACATATGTGCCTACAATATTTTTACAGGTTTTATGTAGTAGTCTACTGTTTGAAAATGCAAAACATTGGTGCACTCACTCACTCACATGTTTATCACGGGAAGAATGGTGATCAGAGGTGTACGGCACATGGAAGCGCACGAAAACTGTGGGCTCTGTACGAAAGAGGTTCTAGACCTCTTTTGTCACTGTAGCACACTATTTTGCCATCCTTGAACACTCTGAAATCTCTAGCTAAAGGTACACACTCGAACTATTCAGTAGTGAAAAGGAAACACCCATAGCAGTACACGCAGTCAGAACGTCTTCTCCATAATAACGGACTGAGCCCAGTTATCCCCCTTGTTTTTTTTTTTTCGTTCATCGACCAGAACACGCTTACTCGGTGAGACATGGCCGATGGCGAAGAAATGACACCAACAAGAAATAGGACATCGCGTTTTTTAATAGTAGGAGCACTGCAGGCATAACGAGGTAAATGACCACCTCCTGAATTTTGTTTCACGTATACGACTTTCAAAGGTGCACCTCGGAATGTGGCTATTGAACGGTATTTTAATATATTAGTTACAACATTCATCCATGGAGCTCACTCTTGCCTCCTTGTATTTTCTTTTTTTTTTCTTTTAGGTGAAAGTATCCTAGGATACTTTCATCTAAAATCAATTAAGACAGCTGTCTTAATTGATTTTATTATTGTCATAGTATAAGAAGTTTTATAAGAGGTATATGGGAAGGCTTCATCTTTCTGACAGAAGCTACAGCAGAAGTTGCGTTACCGCTGACACTACCGGTACCAAGTGGACCGTTTCCGCGTTCGTGTACTTTTTGTTCAATACCACACATTCGCCTACTTAATTTTTGTTTTTCCTGGGCATGAGCAACTGAATCATTTACGCCGTGAACTAAGTGATGCAAAGCAGTGAATGAAACCAAATGAAAGACTTTTAAAGTACAAATGAAAAAAAAAATATGCTCAAATCATGAACGCGGAAAGCACTCACTGTATTGTTATGTGTTTGCCACAGAATTCCGGGAAGCTTTGGAACATAAACGTCTTTTTTTTTTTATGCCTCCATGCCTTATCGCTCCCCATTCGAGCGTATCCTATGCTAAAGTATAGGCATAAGCACCGCATTGTCAGCACTTAACATGCTGTGCCTCCTGGCTTAATTATTAAGGCGGTTACTTTTTTTTCCCGCTTCCCACCATTCCGGACAGAGGCCATGGAAATTCCAACAGCCGCATAATATTCCTTTATAATGCCCATCGCGCAAATTAAATTCTGCGCGTACTTTAATATGCTTCTCTCTACTCCCGACAAGATTAAGTCGCTTTCCTTTTTTTTTTTTAACCGGAGAGGCCGTTGAGGCGGGATAGGTACCCTTGCTCTGAACTCACGCGCTTGGGAATTTCCGATACAGGACAAAACAAAGCTCAGCATCAAGTGGGAGATTTAGCTAGGCGCTGCAGTGATGCACCTGTAACGAGGGCGGACGTTGGGGCTCATTACCGAACCATTAGTGAAGCCAAGCAGGTCGGAGACGGTGCTCGAAACCGCAGCGATAAGCCTCCGTGTGAAGGAGGGCGATGGCAAGTGGGGACTTGCCAAAAAGAAAATCGATGAACTTGACACGCTCGCGGCTTCACCTTCCGAAATGCTTGAGACGTCACTGCCGCTGCGCCTTTAATACTGGGGACAGGGGCGTGACCTCATGGAGCATGGTTCGCTTGGGACAGACGAAAATAAAAATATAAAAAGAAAGGCGAGAGAAATTTTGAGCTCTTAGATGCACAAGAAGAGTTGCGCTCCTAGCAGCATACAGACCTCCAGACTGTGTACACGACCTTTCTTTTTTTCGCCGTAACTTTTAGCAATTTATTATTGTACAATACTTATATAATATTTTTTTTTTTTTTGCTTTCAGCTAAAGGGCTGTAAACAAGACAGTTGATCTTGAAAAGCATCAGAAAGTGCCCGGTTTGGTAAGTGCTGTTTGAAGAATATTTGACTACTTTCCAATGCGCTTTATAAACGTAGTATGGCATGCTTAGTTGAAATGACTGGATTAATTGCCCTCACCTCGTGAAATTGAAGGAACATCACGCAAGAGAGAAAAAAAATTGCAGTTTCGCTGCGTAATCCATGAGTTTTCCCTCTTTTTATTTGACTGACAGCCCCCAAAGCACGTATATCTAATATTCAAGCACCTAGTCTCTAGCATCTTACGCAGATGGTCAAAAAATCAAACTAGTCCTCTTCGTAGTTTGTGTTATTTTTTGATTCTTGAATATTTCTTTCAATCGGCGCCACCTTCGCGCAGTTATCAAATGGATAAAGCATATCCCGCATGAAAAACCACTGCCGAAGCGATGAAATTCAGGCTGGGAATCGTATTTGCCAGCGCTGCGTATTCCAGACGTCTGCCGCGCGGCAACGCATTCGGGCGGCGATTTCTAATCTGCATAGTTAGAAACGTGGCCAGCCAATACAACCACCGCCACCATGGCGTGCAGATGCTAAAACAAGCACACAAATGTCGAGGATGAAACGAACGCACCTTTCGGAGGAAAGGGAGATAAAAAAATACCACACAAAATGAGCAACTTGCCACGACGTATCCTTTGTCAGCGCAGGAAAAAGAACCGCCACCGTGCACATCAACAACCACCTTTTCGTTCGGTTCTTATCTTTTTAACGAAACGAAAAAGAAAGCTGCGCGAGCCACAAAACACGACGTGGAGCTCCAAAAATCGCAAGCTGCAGAGGTGGTAGGGAGGGGGGTTTGAAGCAAAAGCCATTTTGCGGAAGCCAACTTCTTGCGCGGCCTGCCAGCTCGAATTCCACTTCCAGCGATCGCGGGCTGGCGGAAGAGCAAAAGGCCACGCCGTAGTGAAAAAAAAAAAAGAAAACATGCGCGTGTAGAGAACTGAAATGGCAAAACTCGTAACTGAAAGAAACCCAACGTTGACGTATTCCCAGCTTTTGTGGAGACAGGTTGCGCCGCCGCACGCGCCCTCCAGAAGCCGAAGAAATATGCGTTTCTCTCTTCCCGCAAAGTATTGCCGCACGGCAGGCGCGCTCTTTGTTTTCTAAGTGTCTCTTCGCTCTTTCATTCGGTTTATTCTTGTCCGTTTTCTTTTTTTTACTGCTGCCTGCAAAAGTCCTTCACCCGTGCAATATGCCATTCGTTTACTTCTCATTTTGTTGCGTTCCGAAGGTTACCACCGGACACAAAAGCAGCCAAAGGCAACACTCGGCTTCCCGCGGCAAACAGCAATCGTCGGGCGCAAGCCATTGCGCCCGAACTGTAAGATACAGCGTGGCTTTCCAAACCAGCAACCACTGCCGCGCGCTGTCACGAAGTAAAGAAGAATCAAATAAGCGCCAGCCAAAGAAACGTACGTGGTTCGGGTGTGCAGAGCTTCTTGCTTGTATAGAGAGCAGAAACACAGATCTACACAAATGCCGGCACGGATACGAAAATATTATACTATATAGCAGAGCAGAAGCAAGGAAAGCGTAAGAGGCACGCGGATTCCGCTGGTTTTGAAAGAGTCCCTCACCAAATAACCTCGAAAATAGCACAACGAGAGGGGTAAAACGAAGAAACTCATAACCCGTTGCCCGCATACGTGCTTCGAAGCCCTCCGGTTGCAAGTCAGCTTCCGAGCACGGCGCGGCCTGTTTCAAAACTCGGGGCGAAGCGCAGCAGCCGCGGCCGGCGTGGATCTCGACGCTGCGTTATTGCTCGGCTGACCACAAATGCCGGGGGCCCATTTCAAGCCGCCGCCACCGCGGCTGCCACCTTCTGCGCCGCCAGCAGCAACCCCGAAGACGACGTTTCTCGCGCGCCGGCAATCCCGTCGACCCCTTTTCTGCCCGGTTTCTTTCTGCTCCCTTTCCTCTCAAGCGCGCACCGACTCCCGTCGCTATGTACTCCCCTTTTTGCTTCCTTTCGCGTCCCTACGTTTCTTTGGCGCCACATTTTCGCTATTCTATTCTCGCGTCGCGACTCCTAAGGAAACAGCGCCATGTGCGGCCCTGTCTTCCCTTCAAAAGAAAGCAACAGCGCCCTTTATGTTATTATTATTATTTTTTCGACACTGAAAAGGGGGCAAACACGGTACAGTATTGCGTCTATTCTGTGCGCTTCGTTCAAAAACAGGAAGAACGCAGATAAAAGGCAGACCACGCCGGAATGATGTTCGTCTTCACTATTGGTGCGCCCTTACGCCTTTCTTTCTTTCTTTCTTTCTTTCTTTCTTTCTTTCTTTCTTTCTTTCTTTCTTTCTTTCTTTCAAACCCTATTTCCTGTCGCCCCTTTGTTTTCTACGACTGCGTTTTCCTCTTCGAACGTTGTCTGCTTGTGTTGTCTTCATTTCCGGCTACGCACTTTTTATGTAGGTGGAATCTAATCTTCGCGTCCTCCTGTTTAATAGAAATCACGAGGAAGTGGCGGGTTTGACCAGAAGGGTGCAGAGCAGAAAGTGGGGAAGTGAGCAGAAAAAAAAGAAAGAGAGAGGGAGAGGGAACGACGACAGAAGCGCCAGAAAGCATTGTTTTCATTCGTTTTTCGCTTCTCGGTCTAGGGATTTCTAAGAAGCTCGACAAGAGGGATTTCAAGAATTAAGCTCCACGGGACAAATGTAGAAAAAAAGAAGGAGGCATACACCACCGAAGGGACGCTATACCAGCAAACTAAAGAAGAGGTAACCTCACCAATGCCACTCCTGCGCGACCATCACGCCATCAGCTAAAGGACGGCACCGGCGTCACTGAGCTGCCGCGCAGAGCGAGGAGACCCAAAGAAAAAGAAAGCAAAAACACAAACGGAAAGCAGGTGACATACACTGCACGAATCGATAAGTTTCAAAGAGACGACAGGAAAGGCAGTGGTCCGTGAAAAGCATTCGCGTGATAAAGAAGGCGATTAAGCCCAGAATTGAACTCAAAAGGCGGACCTCGCCGACGGTTTCCAGCAGTGAAAAGGTGGCGGGAGTCAGAGAGACTGGGAGGCGAAGAATGGGGAAGAATAAGGGAGGACACTTGATAGAGAAAGAGCTCGAAGCTCTTCCTTTCTTCAGTATAGACTTTTTCCCTGCCTTCGACATTACGAAGGAAGAAGTTTTTCGTTTAAAAATCTGCGAGTAAAACTGGCGATCATAAGACGCAGTTTCTTTTGTTTGCTTTGTTCAGCGCAGTGCGCTCACTGGATTCGGCGTTTCTGTTTTACGCGCAAGTAATTGTGGTGGCAATATTAAGTGTCCTCGGCTGTTGACACTCGTAAAACTCACAATGTATCCACTTGCAAGTTTCTTTGCTACGTCAAATGAGATACGATTTTATCGCATAAAACCCCTACATTTCAAAAGACATTCCGCCTCCCTGATCCGGGGATTTCAATCCATAAGGAGCTTGCTAACAGAGTGCCGGTGTTTCAGGTCAGTTGAGTCAAAATGGCGCGCGCAAACCCGGCGGGCAAGTTCTCGCATGTTTTAAAGCACTATGCTACGAAATATCTCCTCGGTGTTTCGCCCTTCGGCTTTATCTGCTTCGGTCTGTTAGCTTTACCAGTCCCTATTATCACTTGAGTGTAGAGACCTCTCTAGGATCTATCAACTAGCACGCGCGTCATTACGCAGGCATAGCCAAACAGATGTAGCAGGTGGTGGACAGCTCCTTTAGTTGCCAATGGGGTCTCAATGTGCCATGTTCTTCCAGCCTATAGCTAGCTGCTCGACTACCTAATATTACGCAAGGAAAACTGCCATTCTTTTCTGTGCACGAACGTCACGATGTATACCGCTCTAGTGGAGTGCCACTCCTACATACGAGCCGAACGACTCTTATGAATCACTCAGGCAAGCTAGCGCACCGTATGACATTGGAGAAGTGGCACACACCTGATTTCACTCAACAACGATTGCATTCCCTCGATCCATCTATGCAACTGCGGCTATTACCAGGGCTTCCGCGTAATGAGGAAACAATGCTGTGCCGCTTACGCTTGGGCGTCGCATTCACGAATGTATATACGTTTTTAATTGGAATGGCTGATAGCGCCGAGTGCAATGCCTGTGGTGTCGAAGAAACTATAGACCATCTACTGTGCTGCTGCCCATCATTTGAAAATGAAAGACAAGATCTCTGCACAGCTCTCAACCAATTAGATAGAAAACCGTTCACCTTGAACAAGATCTTGGGACCATGGCCTCGCATATCGCAGCTACAAAAGGCCACAAAAGCGCTGCTGCGATATTTGAAAGATACAGGATTGAGTCAGCGTCTGTGATCCGGACTGAGTGACTGAACGATATCCCCGATGGACTTTCTCTTGTTTCTTTAATCTTTCCGTCCCCGTTTCCCTTTCCCCAGTGTAGGGTAGCCAACCGGGCTCAGTCCTGGTTAACCTCCCTACCTTTCAGTTATCATTTGCTCTCTCTCATGTGCGAGGGTGAATCCAGGCTAAGCGTCCAGTATAGCTCTGCTGTTCAACGCATGATAGCTAACGACTCAGCAGTGCATCACTAATCGAGAGCGCAACGGGACAGAGCCACACACGGTCGGCGGACACCAGGCAATTTTTCTTTCTTTCTATTATTTTTTTTTTTGCATGCAACGCAGAGCGAAAACGCTCGTTTATACGGCGGTCCACTTACGCCTGACGGTGACCAGCGTGGCGGCCATGGCTCGTCCGTGGCGGTTGCTGACGACGCAGGTGTAGTTGCCGGCCATCTCCCGCGAGGCGGTGGCATTGAACAGCAGGGTAGGGCCACGCGAGACGGTGAGCGCGCCCAGCCGCCACTGGTACTCGGCAGTTGGGTGCGCCGACGCCGAGCAGCTCACCTCCCGCGGCGGCACGTCGCCTTCGGAGAGGTCCAGCTGCACCACGGACACCTGCGGCTTCTCTGGAGGGTCTGCGAAGCGACGCGTGAGCCACGTTTATACGTGAATGCGACGCTAGCGCGTCGCATTTCTCAGCGCGTCACGCCATCACAGTTGTACTATAGACGCCGACAGTGTTTGCAAGTGACGCTTCATCAATATGCATGGCTGAAATCTGTTTCCCGGTGATTTGCGCTCCGCATGCGAGTGGAAGAGCCCAAGCGCCGGTAACCACGACGTTTTTCGACTCTCCCTCAATGCGATGTGCTGTGCACAGTGTGAGACCGACTTACCCCTGTAGCATTACTGCAGTTCGCGTCCCTATCGCGAATTGCCGCTGTTTACATACACGCGATGCGCTAGAAATGCGATGCGATTCTTGTAAACGCCGCTATATAAAGGAATGGGCCAATTTCAAGAGGAGTGTCACTATTTCACCGCGGGCGCAAAGTATACCCGTAGTATAATACAGTACTAAGGAGTACTATAGTACTCCTTAGCGGGCCGAAGAGCCACTATGGTAAGGAACGTATTGTGCTTGCATCAGCATGAATTCACTTACCCTCGAGATCAATTGGCAGAAATGTGGAAGTAAAAAGATTCTACAAAGACAACACTGAAAAGCGGTGGGACGTAGTTCTATGCAGTCTCAAATTTGAAAAACAGCTATGTGCAGTCCAACGGGCCCGCGAAGTGGCCGACAAGCTAGGCCTTTCGGTCCCAATGAGGGAGTGGCCCGCTGCGGGCTAGGAAACTAGCGTGACCTAATGGACCTCAATACAGTTTTTCTATCCATCCATCCATTCATAAGAGTAGGGTTCGCCACGCGCAACTAATATATTCCCCCTAAACATAAAAAAGAAGGAAATCGCCAATGGCATTGGCCTGGGCACTCTCCTTAATGTTTCCCTGAAGCGGAAGTACAGCGGGACAGTGGCGAGGAGGACTGTCATCATGACACCGGCAGGACCACTGCGCATGCGCTCTTAATGAGCTAAAGCATCTTTATTGGTATGTATTGCGCAGCGTAACATGGCCACAAAGACAGTGGTAAATGAACGACAGAAATAAAGTGCTTCCATTCAAAAACAATATTTCATCTTGGGAACCGCTGTACTTACACCATGGAAGGTGTGTGACGAAATTCAATGTGATCCCAATTCAGTAAGAATGAGCAACGAGCCCGAATTGCCACCCAAGTCGAATAAGCGTCAATGCAAGCGTCATTCTTTTGTTTTTGTCTATGGCGTACGGCGTTATGCGAGCGTCTGAATTCTTTTTGTATTGCTTTATATTCTTGCGGCGTTTGTATAACTGTCGTGTCTGATCGATGGGCAGCGCAATGGTGGAGCGGAAACAATACGGCTTTATTTAGCCATCAACTTAACAGCGGTAGACGAACTGCCCGGTTGTATGCCACATGAATTAAAGCCCGCGCCAACTTGAATGGCGGCGCTTTTTGAGCACAACCGAAGGGTGATAACGCTTGCACCGTTGCCACGGCGTATGCCTAGCTGTGACGCCTTAAGGCCAGAATACATGGAGCGAATATGCGACGAATAGTCGGCGTTCGACGCCCGGCGGCGTACGCGCGATGCGCGGCGGCGGAGAAAACGCCGTTCGCCGCCGATCCAGCCGGCGCCCCAAAGCGAGCCAATCAGGTCTCACTATCCGCCCCGACTTCCGGCTAGGCTTCCCCGCTTGTCCGTGTATCCCGATCCCGCTCTATCGTTCACGCCGGTCTCCCGCTTTTCGTATTCATGGCATCCAAAGTGGCGCGGCTGGAATTTAACAAGTTAATAACAGCCATGGTTAGACAAGCTCACGTGAGCTACTTTCGGGTCTGCTTGCTTCGGCCGCACGCGCGTTGAGCCACAGAACAGAACCGCGGAGTTGGAGGAGCCGAAAGTTGTTTAACCGCCCAGTGTTGCCACAACGCATAGCATCGCCGCTTTCTTTAAACTACATCGGCACATGAATGTCTCAAACACATAAAGAAGACTAGAAATCATTTCTAAACAAAATTTTACGCGTTTTTAGAGTGTTCCGTAATTTAAAAGCGATAATAATTGTCGGTAAAGTTTTTTTTTTTGTCATGTGTTTCACGACAGCGCATTTGCCTCGTCTAGCCACACTGATAACAACGCAGCGACTCGCCGGCAGCGGCCGGCCTGTCTTCGCTCCATGTAGCGCAGCCCGACGAACATACGGCGTCGCGCCGCGGCAGATTTTCTGCCGCCCGAACTTCGTCGTGAAAGTTCGCTCCTTGTATTCTGGCCTTTATCGACTAGGCGCGCGACATATGAGTACGGGATTGATGTCGGTGAATGTGTCTGATTGTAGTGAACGATTCATCGACAGACTTATAGGTTCATGCATGGCATGGACTGCGCCCAGGCAAGTCGCTCTGGCTGTAGCACAAAACTTTTATGCAGGCCATTTAAACAAGCTATTAAAATATATAGCCTCAAAACCCTTTGCCCTTTTGTCGCATAAGAAAGCAAGCGCAGCACGTGTCATACGCACAAATTGTGAAACGCTGCCGCGGCGGCGCCTGCCGGGAAGCGTGGAGGCGAGCGCCATCTGGGCGTGTTGCAAGAAACCTAGCTTGGCGTGTGAGCTAGACCACAACGACAGCCGCAGCGCTCGAAAAGTCGGGAGAAGAGTTAAAGAAAGCTTCTCTCTAAAGAAAGAGTGCAAACGTTTCTTCGGGCTGAAATTTCAGCGTTGGGTCAGGCAAAGCCTAAGTCAGTGCTAAGGGAGTGCACACAGCCAAAAACGTTGTCACAGATTTCTGCACGTCTGTCTGATGCCGAGCACGAACCACGCTACAGCGGTGACAATCAAGTAAGTGTGCTTCCGAAATTTACAATGACACAAATTCCCTAAATGGCTCGACCGAAAGCTCACAGGGTGCTTTGACCCCTGTCGCTTGCAGAAAAGTGAAACGATACGAAGAAACGCTACTTTTATAGAACCGCACTGTAATATATTGCGGAACGACAATCTTAATGGCGCACCATGTAAAGCTGAATATAGTATATTTACTCTTGTTTACTTTTTTCCGCAATTTCTTCAACCGTGTCTCTGACTTGATCCCAGACAGCCTGCATACGAAGGAGGGGGGGGGGGGGGGGAGCGCACTGCTCAGTCGGGCGCCTGTTCGCTGCTGGGAACTTGACAAGCTTGCCTGACCTCGCTCACGATCGAACAGCGTAAACTCGATTTTCACTTTTATAGCCCCCAAAGCCCTCTTCTCCCAACCTCGCAACCGTGAACCTCCGACAGTTGTCTTTTGAGATGCTGTCAACTACTCTTTCGCGAGACATTTTCTCTGCACACGACATTTTTATTGCCGCCATTCTTGCAGTGGGCACCTCTGCGTATCAGCCCCTCTCCCTCCCCCTATTCTTATTTATTCATTTCATTTCTCGGCCGTAATGCATCGTGTTCGAGCTTTTATTTCCTCCATTTCGAAATACGACTTCCCTTCTTTCTATATGTATTGGTCCTTTCGTGTGAAGTTGCGGCAAACCGGGTGGCGGTTCCTTCCTATACGACATCTCTCACTAAAAGCAGAAGGCGTTTAGGTGGAATCCGGTGCAGGCATGATCTACTCAGCAGATGAATTTACAGAGGTGGAAGCAAGTCGTAACGGTTATCGGATAGGCCAGAGAGACTTGTTAGCTAGCCAACGAAGACAACAAAAAACACTGAGTATTTGTATTTTCGGCTTACAAAAACATAATCTGCGTCTGTGCACGAGGTCCGTGGGCACTCTGTACAATGCCCACAGTTAATGTATAGCATCTATGGGTTTTGAGACAACATATGGAATCTAACCCAATCCATTGCAAGAGAGAGAGGAGCACAAAAAAAGAAAAGGTTAAGAATTGTAGTGCAGGCTACCCTGTCAGCGGAAAGGGGAAAGGAGAGAAAGAAATTGAATCCAACAGAATTCCTTACAAAGAAGGAATGGACGGAAAGACAGGGAGGTTCGAATTCTTTACAAGAATTTGTTTTGTCCCTTTGAGCTGACAAAATATGTTCGTGTAGGGATGTACTTATACTAATTTAGAGGGATGCTGGCTTTACTGAGAAACTGGAGATGTCAACTTGGATGACTACTAGGCTGCTGAATAATTAAATAATTGGTGACATCACATTCATAGTCCCCTATTTTTGAGAATGTGATCCTCGCTTATGCTGTTCATAAAGAAAGGGAAGCAGTGTGTAGTGTGTGTATAGAGAAGCAAGGTTGCTAGAAAAAGTGCCGTGTGCACACTCTACACCCCGACTTGTCCGTTCCTTGTGTCTGTTCTCTTTTTTGTTTTTCTGTTTCTCTTTGAGAGCTATTAAAGTCGCTCTCTGATCCTTTCTTGCGTGCTACAAGAACCATTCCCCCAATTGAGTGCCTCTCTCTCGCTCTGACGCGAGGGCAAGATCTCGGGGTGCTGCACCGTATTACCGAGGCGGAGGACGGTGGCCCTCTCCGCCCGCAGTACGGTCGCGACATTTCCGCAAATGTCTCGCGATCATGGCGCGGGGCGCACACGACTTGGGGGCGCCATGCGACCCTTATCGCGAACTACACGTCAAAGAGCAGGGATAAAAAAAGCGAACAGTCAATCCTCGATCCCCAAAAAACAAAAGGAGTGGGGAACTACACTGGCGGGGTTAAAGTGGGAGGGAGGGGGGGGGGGGGGGAGGTAGCGGGTGCTGTCGTTCTTGATGTCGCCTTTTTTTGCTTGACAGTCCGTGTCGCGCGTAAATGACGAGCCTCCGGCTTTTCTATACGGGCCGGTTCTCGCAAAGAACCAAGAGCGAAGCGAATGAAACGGCGACGTCCTGTGTGCGAGCTGTTTTGACGGTGGTGCGCGGTGGCCTCATAAAACCGCGCTGTCGCCTTGGCGCGCCAAGTGCGCGAGTGTGGGAGCAGCAAACGATGGTAGCCAAATAAAAGGAAAATGGAAAGCAAAAGGACGCCTTCAGCAGTGGCGGCAGCAGGAGGGAGGTGAGTCCCTTTATCGCTTCCTGCTCCCTGTTTGTCCCCACTTTTTTCCCCCGCGTGTTCCATTCGTTATGTCACGTGCTGGTGCCAAATTAGGGACGGCACTGTGTTTGACTCTATGATGACCCACGGAAACCTCGCGTCTAGCGATCCACCGCAGCTCAAACGAGGAACACTCATTGCTTCGCGTGTTTTTTTTTATTCCCGACATCTTTCCTTACTGGCAGATGTCGCAGCGAGAGTCGGAGATGTCCAGTGACTTGGTTCGCCGCAGGGCAATTTACGGATTTGGGGTTATTAGGTCTTTGTATTCTAGTGGGTGACACTACTCATTTTTGTGACGCCGTGTGTAGGGGTACGTTACACTGACACTGTATGTGACTATAGAATTTCTTGGGAGTATTTTTGATGGTTACCATACCGAAAGTTTTAGTCGGTTCTTTCCATACTTTTTTTTTTATCGCCGTATCTAATGTACCTATTTCCCCTACTCCCAGCACAGGGCAGCCAATCGAAAATACCCTATCGGTAACCTTCTTTATTTTTAGCTCTCTTGCGGTCACTACGCAGCAGAAAGACCAATAATATTGGATTCAAATGTGAAAATGGTAATCGACATTCACTAAGAACTGCATTATCACACAATATTTTTCCTTTAATTTTTTTCACATGCGCAGCTCAGAATATGTGCAGCTCATATGAACACAAATGTCATTAACGACCATACGCACTGTTGGTTGCCGCTCCGAACAGTATTTTATTTCCTTATCACCTACTATGACATTTGTAAAAGTTTACACGTACATATAAATATAAATTCAGTGGTTTCACGAGCCAAAACCACCACATGATTATGAGGCACGACGTAGTGATCGGCTTCGGGTTAATTTCGACCACCTGTGATTCCTTAACGGGTACCCAACGCAGGCTACACGGGCTTTTTTGCATTTCCAGCCCACCGAAATGCGACCGCCGTGGCCGGGAATTGATCCCACGACCTCAGGATTACCGGCGTCCCACACTGAAGCCACTAAGCCGCCATTTTGAGTGTGTATATACATGATAGCGCAAAACAACGTTCAGCGATGCCTGCGCTGCGCGAATGATATCGCCAAGCTAGTGTGGATTGAGTGGGACAACCTGCGATGCTCAAAATATTTTACTCGTACATTCTCCTTTTGGCGAAAGGAAAAAAATTACTTGTTCCTCCTGCCCCCCCATTTAGCTGGCTTCATATACAAATAATCAACCACTGAAAAAGTGCTAAAACAGGGTACACATGCTCCGTTCGTTCACAAATTCTTTCTTCACTCTCATGTAAAGCACATAAAAAAAATCTCAAGGTATCTAACAGAGTTCTAATTGAAGAAATTATATACGCAGTAAACGCGCACACGTGCTTTAATTGCATCATCCCCTGTTGACAATGTGCGCCGCAGCAGCAACACTTTTCTCTTCAGGGCAACCGCAAATAGTTAGTGCACTAACTATTTGCGGTTGCCCTGAAAAAAAACCGCTAACAGCGCGCATGCGCGCTGTTAGCGGTTAGCGGTACGCAACTGCTCGGAGAAAGCGTCAAAAGTGTGGCACTCCCGACGTGTCACGTTCTCCTGAAAAAAATACGCATATTATTCGCTGATGGATGGTATAGTGACGTACGCTGAAAACAAAAGAAAAGAGAGAGGAAGGCACGTGGTTCCGACAGATTTCCCAACTAACAAAACGCTCTACGATTTCGCGTTTACCGCCGAGCTCTTGCGTCAGCTCACCAGTGTCAATAATTCTTTCCGTTAGATCGAGCAAGTCTCGGTATGCAGTATTGCACAACACTTCGCTCGCAGCGAAATGAACTCTTCCATGCGATAAACGTATGCAGATGAGGTAAGACCGGAGATGCTGAAGCAAACGATTTTGCTATACTATGCTATACGGCCCGTGGCTGTAAAAGCAGATCCTATATTAGGAGCTCAGGTCATGGGCCTAGAATAAAGAAAGTCGTGTGGCTCTGAATGTGCTCCGGAAGGCGCATTCTAGAGTAGGACAAACTACCTTCTCGTCTCCAAAAAAAGGAATGTAATTGGCTGGATTGCACTAGTATCTGTGTAGTGTTGGGTCAGAACACTGCGTGACTAGGATTGAAATGGCGAGCATGAAAACACAACACAAGCGCTGCCTTACAACACTTACCTCTGTTTTTGTGTTCTCCTGGCTTCATCTTACTCAATCTGTGTTTTAACCATGTATGAACCAACTCGATCAAATCAAAGTATTACTCAATGGTGTTGTTTGACCATGCACAAGCAGTATACCACTAACACTCTTCGCGCAGTTCGAAGTTATCCTGTGCGTCCCCTACAAAGTTGCGATGCTGTTTTGTTTGAAAGTTGCGTTAAGAACAGTATTCAAATACTGATGGCTTTGTGGGTACAGCCTGAGCATCGACTAGTTGGGCGTTAAACTGCTTTTCGTTTTAAACGAGCTCATACTAGATCAACTAACCAGAAATTAGGACAGATTTGAGGCCTTCTTTTGATACAGTTGTTCTAGGACAACTGCAAATATGTCATCTCTTTCTTTTTGTCCACACTGGTGTCTCTGGCAGCGTGTTTCGTTAAGGAAGGTCTGATTTTAGTTTACTTTTGCTTTATTGAAATTCATTTCCCTTAACCTTAGCTTTTCAAGAAATGTGATGCGTAACCGTTACTGTTAAGTGAAATATTTCATGGAAATCTTTGCAGGATTTCTCTTAATGTCGAAATGTACATCGATGTTTTTCTGATCGCATTCTCAGCAGATTATTAAGGGAACTGGAGCTAGCAACGCTCGTGCTTCCCATAAGACAAATGTTATACTTGCCAATAACGTGTTGAAAATGAAATAAAATCTGGGCTTTTACGTCTCGTAACCACCAACTGATTGTGAAGAGCGTCATGGCGGCGGACTCCGCGCTAATTTTGACAACCTGGGGTTCATTAACGTGCGCCCAATGAACAATATAGGATCATTTTCGCATTCCTCCCCTCATCGGGACTTGACTACCACGACCTCCATGACGAACAGCCCAACGCCATATTCACTGAGCTTCCGCGGCGGGTGCCACCAAGGTTAAAATTGAATTATCGCGTTTTACGCGCCTAAATCATAATACAGTTCTAAGGTACACTCTGCTTTGGAGTCTTCGGGAGAAGCTTGATCCCCTCAGGTTTCTTAAAATGGACCAAAATTTAGGCACCCTTGCGTTTTCTTGCGTCGCGTCCGCATCGACACGCGGTCGCCACGGCCGCGACCGAACCGGCAACCTCGAGCTCAGACAGCGCAACACCTACCACTAGAATTGAGCCTATACGCGAAGCGTCAAGGTAAAATCTGGCACACGCGGTCGCTCGAGAATGCCGACGGGGTACTCACACTCTACGCGGAAGAGCATGGTGCTGTAGACGCCGGGCCCGACGGCGTTCTCGCTGCTCTGGCAGGTAAAGGTGTTGTAGTCGAACGAGGAAGGCGGCAGCTGGCTCATGTTCCACGAGAGCGTCGAGGCGACCGAGTGGAAGTGTCCGCCTCCCTCTGGCCGCACCGCCTGGCTGGCGTGGAAGAAGGGCGACTCGTCGAGCGTCTCGTTGTTGCGAAGCCACCGCACGTCGCACACTGGATCGCACTCGACCACGCACTCGAGCGACACGGCGGTAGCGTTGCGAAGGCTGCCGCCCGTAGCCGGCAGGGAGCGCAGGAAGGAAGGTGGGGCTGCACGGGGACACAGCACAACAAGGGGTCACTGCTGCACGAACGTTCACCCCCAAGCACGCAACTCGCGTTTTCGCAAAGCAGTAGCAAAATCGAAAATACGCGCTCGTCCTGCTCTCGGTGATGCTGCTATACGTGTTCCGTCAGTATTCTGACTGTTTATTCCGTCGGACTATTGACTAATTTTTACGTTCTCAGCTTTCTACAATTGTTATAATTATTTCAGTTTCGGCTAGAATAAGAGGTTATCCCGCAGAGATCTGCCTGGTTGAGAACAACAACGAAATTGAAAACCGGTCACTTTTGGTTTTGATTGTAACGATTCTACTTCGTGCTTGATAGCTTAACGTACGCTTAGATGTTTCTTTTTTTGCTTTCTTGCTCATGAATTTTATTGCTTTTTTTACTGTCCTAACTTTCGTTTGGTCTTCTTTTATTTTTTACCATCAGTGACAAAGCGCTATAATTTTTGTTTAGAGGACTAAAAAGAAGCGCTAAGTCAGTTTAGACTAATAAAGTATTCTCGCAAAACTATATTCGTTAATTTCGACATAGCACCTTGTACAGAAGATAAAATGAAGGTGAAAGTTCAACTTTCTTTTGAATTCCGCTTGGGGCGGCCTCCCAGTTGGACGACTTCATGCCGTCGCCGGTGTATCACCAGGGATTTCAAAGTATTTTTTTTTTCCTATTTGGGCCGTGTTACCTAGTAGGAGTTCCTGAAACTTGCCATTTTCAGTCTTTGTCTCGTTCAGAACACATTGTAGTTCATTTTTATCGACGAATCATTAGCTACGCCCTAGTATACACTATCGAAATCCATGACGTCACTTCGAGTTGGTGCTGCAAGTTCAAGGCAGCGTCGCCACCCGTCTTTCATTTTCGCGCCTTTTAATATATTCCGGCATACGATGCCTCTTCTCGTGGTAAAAGTGGCTTTGTGGTATTGTAAAGGGCACGTGAGATACTAATATAGGTTAAATCCTTTCTTTTTTCTTTGGTGCCCCTCTAAGAGAAAAACAAATGATGACGGTGGTTAGAATGATTGTTATTAAGATTATTATGGTCTTTTAGGAAGACGGCAAGCATTGATGGGCAGTCCGCGTAAGAAAGCGTTAGAGCTGTATCGCGAAAACGAGCGAGTGTAATAGCGCTCACGTACTTGAGGGGAATCGAAGGCGTTTTTTTGAACGAGCCCTACGCGTATGTGTATTAAAACGGCAAACCTGATCTCTCTCTGATGCTTTAGTGTAACGAGGACAGCGGCGGGCCCGAGGCAATGGCGATCAATGTAAACCCAACAGCAGACGCGGTGTCGGGTTAGACCCCCCTTTACCAAGTCACTCCCGCTCCGGCCTCTCTCGCTGCATAATCAAGGAATTGAAGAACCGCTGGCGCAACGCCGTGCTAGACGTGAGGGTTTGTTTTTTTTCTGCACCGAGACGACCGGTGGTCGACTCGTGTGTCTCATTAGACGTGATTGACGTGGGCGGTGAGCCGAGTGCGCAATGCTTTCTGGGGCGCTGCACGAAATCTCAGTCGTTACATATAGCAGAGAGCAAGTATTCACGGGAACGTGACATTTTTCCAGGTACTTCAGGTGCGATGTGAAAAAAGCTTTCAGTTCTGTAGCGACTGTGCCTGGAACGTGACCAGCGGAAGTTAGCGCAGAGCCAGTTTAGCAGTAAATGAACTAGGCTGAATGGCGTAGCGTAAGCCTAACTAAACCACGGTGCTCCGACCAACGGTTTCACTTGTCGAACTGCTACTTCCACATAGTCGTTCCGCTAGTAGGTTCGAAGTTTATCTGCAATACAGCCTACCAGAATTTCTTTCCGTCTAATGACTAGCTACTGTAAATGGGATGAAATACATTGATAAAGAAATAAAGGGTAAGAGGGGGGGGGGGGCACAGGCCTGCTTATTTTATTGCCTGTGAATAAACGGGGTGGTGTAAGCCGAGTGTATATAGAGTTAAAAAGATGGAACAAATGGCTGCACGTTAAGTCAGTGGACTTTTTCACGAATCTGAGTTTCGTGAACTTTTTTTTTTTTTTGTGGCTAGTACCTATTGATACAGCACATTCATCGCCTTTTACTTAATTTCTGCAGATATAAAGAATCATTAAGAGAAAACAAGCTCTCGTGCTCAGTGAAATAGAAACAACAGCATCCTAATCGCAGTCATGCAGATATAGTTTCCTTCAAGTCTCAATTTGTTATCGTTTCTTCTCGACCCGCTTCAAATCAGTAAATAAATCTGAGAGTATTAGGTGCCAAAACCACGATATTAGTATAAGGCACACAGCAGGGGGGGGGGGGGGGGGGGGCTGCGCATTTCACGACTTGAGGTTGTTTAACGAGCACTTAAATTCAATTACACGAGCGTTCTCGAGTTCCGCACCGAGCAGTATGCTGGTGCGGCACCACCGGCCGGAATCGAACCCACGATATCGAGCTTAGCAGCACGACGCCATAGCCATGGCTAAGCTTCCGCGGTGGGTGACGAGCCGAAAGAGCTTGCGAGGTCGTGACAATGACTCAAGACGATTTTCAGTAAAATGAAGCTCGATATGGCGCTTGTCGGCTTATGTTTGCTGTCCTCCTATCTCGGCCAGAAGGTAAGCAGTAGTCCGTACTAGTTGACTTAATATCATCGTATAAGTTGCTTAAACTTGGTCTACCAGTTCTTAACTAACGCACTCCAGCGATACCAGCGATCATCCACAGATGGCACAATGCTCCAAGTGGCATGCTTGCGCCTACCAGGCGACGGTTCATGTATCGCTTCAATTAAAAGCAATGTGCAATCGCCGCTCTAAACTTTCTGCGAATCCTAGCTTTAGAGATCAATTGAATCAAGCGAAAGAGAGAGAAGGGAAAACAGGAAGGTTAACTATAAGTTTATTCAGGCTTGTGTAGCAATGAAAATATAGAGCTTGTGGAGCACGATGACAAATAAGGACACGGACATAAAAAAAAAAGAAGTTTCTAACGACTGATTTTATTTGACGATGCAAGAGTAAACATAAGGCCACGGAGGATGATAATTTGTGGAAAATTCATGCGCCCTCTGTTTTACAGCAAAGGTGTATAGCTCTACATGCGTGTATAGCTCTATAGCTCTACTGTTGTGTCCGTAGGCAAAACTGAAGAGGCACGCGCTGCCTGCGCCGATGCACTGCTTGCAACACGAGCAGATGGCGCTCGCCTCCAGAAACCTCGCCCAGAAACCAGAAACCTCGCCTTCGCGCATAGCGTTCGCTGCAAGTATTTACCGGTAAAGATTACGGTTGCATAAGCTGCCCTTGCCGGGAAGCGGCAACTGTAGTATGCGAAGCAGGGAGTGATGTAACTACACTTTCGTATGCAAGAAGAACCCGCCTAGCAACTGATTTGTGTTTTGACAGTGCTATGGGAAGGCCACGTATAGTGAGGACTCCTGAAGAGCGGCGTGCATACGAAGTGTGGCGAAAGCGTTGTTATGTGTATTTCTCTTGTCTCTGGTCCACTCTTTGTAGATGCATGAAGTAGCTGTCCAAGTCAAGTCGCAGGGCGTCGAAACACCTGAGGCTAATAATTAGGTAGAGTGCATGTGAATGTCACCATGTGAATAATTCCAAGCTACGTCGCAACGGGTAATCGTTGGAGTTGTCGTTCATAGCTTCACTGTCCAGCTACTTTCATGGCGTAGATTGTAGACCAATTGTTTATGTCTATCTTTCGTACCTGCCGCTACTCACGCTGAAAGATACACGGGTAGTGAGTGGGCAGCATACCAAAAGAATTCCTTTCCTCTGTATTTCAGTGCCAGTTTCTCAGATTCTTCTCTCATGACAGCTAGCGCTTTGAGACGCTGTGTTAGACTGCAACGCCTACCGGATCGGCCCATATCAGGCGGATACCTAATGAGTATGTGTGGTTCACTTATAATTTTGCCACATTAGTAGAGAATCAAAATGGACAGTGATTTTGGCGGTCCTCTTTTCAGAAGGGATGTTAAGCAGTCAGACGAGGGCAGATGGGAAGAATAATTGCGAAGTGCATAGGATTCGGACAAGAACGCCAGCTGCGAACAACGAATCAAGGGCAGCGCACGGGGTTGCCATCTGGAGGGGAGGTGGAGGCGAGAGGCGTACGACGACGGTTCATCGCTCTCAGAACTCCGCTGGCTGACCAATAAATCACGGCTATCGCCCAGCAAAACTCGCCGGCGCGTGCGCTATAGCCGCGGGAACGCCGTCGCCGCGGACGCCGGCCACGCGCGATTTGGAAGCATTACCGAGCACGACGACAGGAAGGGCGAGCCCAGTTTGAAAAATTGCACCGGTCGGAGAAGGGTGACGGAAGTGGTCCGGCCGGAGGCGACGCTTTTATCGCCGAGCGAGGCCGATTTGCAGAAAGCGGTAACGGAATTCGACGGCGCGGTATTCGTTCGCGCTTGTGTGTGGTAGTGAGCGAGGAGCTCGCGCGCCGAACGAACCCGGTGTTGTCTCGTGGAGTTTTGTGGCAGTCGAACCCCCTAGGCACCTTCTGCATTTCCCTCTCCCTCCTTCATCAGCGCGAGCTCCGAATCCTCCCGATGTGCTTCCGTCAGCTACCGTGCGTTGCCCGGCTGGGCCGATAAGCGGATAGTTTTGGTGTGCAGTCGCGTGTGCTGCGACAACGTATCTGTGATGCTTCGGTCACTCGGCTTTAAATGGCTTATCTATTTCGATCTCGGTGCATTAATTCCGTGAATCACTATACGTGTCAGCCGCGAATGACAGTCGGTCGCGACGCAGTTGCTCTGACTGCATGCGGAAGTATACGTCATGTCGCATGCGATCGCCGCTTTGTTCATGATGTTAGCAGCAGGGAAGCGAGATTGAAAAATGATTCATTTGACCAGTGACACGTAGTCAACGCAGCTCCCTGTCGCACACGAATTATTAGTGGCACAAAATTAGTGCTATTACCTTTCCTATTCAGCATCCATGAAAGCAGACGTCAGAAAAAAATAATGAAAGCGTATTTAATCTTTATGAACTACTTTGTGGATTCAAGATCTGGGTCAGAATTCACGAGCTTTTGGTTCGTATGTTTTTGCCTTATTATTACATTTGCTGTATTACAATTATTACAATTATTATTACATTTTTACATTATTACATTATTACAATTTGCTGGCATTTGCACTTACAAACTGTGCTATCGTTAAAACGTTTGGTATATATATATATATATATATATATATATATATATATATATATATATATATATATATATATCGTGGAATTCAAGTTATTTGAAGTGCAAGATCGATCGCGACTGCTGAACGTCTACTGTCCGTTGAGTAACTGCTCACTTGGTAAATGGTCGTGATACCAAACATTATCGTCGATAAAGAAAACGAAAGAACAGTGCGAAAAACGTTGCGCACCCTTTCTAAGTGCTTAATTCGAGTCGGCGACTTTAATTTCCTTGATGTTAGATGGGAAAATGCCGGTTGTGTCTTGAATTGGAATATTGCTAATTGAGAGCATTGTCCGACTCTCTTGGTTTCAATAAGTGTGTTTCGCAACCAACTCGGGGATCAAATATTCTTGCCAAGTTGTATTGCAATATCCCTGATTTTGTATCGAAAGTTTGCGTCATCCCTCGTATAAGTATTCATAATGCTGTTGTCTCTATAGTTCAGCCAGTATTTCTCCCCACACCAAAATTACTAAGTGAGGTCTACCATTTCCATAAACCTTATTATGCACCAATCACAGAGGAATTGGCGAGACTTTATCGAACGTTTTAAAGTTGGCTGTAACTGTAACCATTAACGAGCTATAGTTGATATTTAAGAAACGAATATTTATTCTAACGCAGTCTTGCACCCCCAGCGTTTCAAATGATAAATTAAAGAGAAAAGAGAAAGCCATGGATCAATGGAGAATTAATTCAGTTTACACGCTGGCCCAACGGAGCGTATTTTAAGCATTGCAAAAGGAAATCGCTCTCTACTTTTAATAAATTACGGCTTTTGTCCGCAACATATAGAGAAAAGTTAGAGTGCAAATATTGTTATTTTCAGACCTTAGCCTCAGACTTAATGAATAATGATAAGTTATGGAAAGTTTTAAAAGATATAGTAAAGAGTGTTCTGATTTGGCTCAGAGAGAGAGAGAGAGAGATAAAGAGGTAAGGCAGGGCAGGCTTACAAAATAGTTCGCGGTTTTCTACAGGTTGATTTAGCGCATGATTATATGTTAGTTATAGCGATGTAAAGCAAAAGTCTGTGTTTAAGGACTTATTTAAATCGGCATTTAATGTTAGGAGTCTAGTTTCATTGCAGTCCTCTATAGGGAATATTATAGCAATGGAGCCAGGGGTCATCTCACTTAACGGTGTAAAGAAGCTTCTTTGCAATATTAGTGAATCTAAAGCTACAGGGCCAATTGGTATGTTATGCATAGTACTCAAGAAATGCTCGCAAATGGTGCGAAGTGCCTCTTGTATGCTCTAAAATAAAGCTCTCAATGATTGAGAGCTAGCCGACGACTGGAAGCTACCTAACGTCATACTAGTTTTCAAAAAAATGGTTCTAAAGCTGATGTCTTCGATTACAGGGCTATATAGCTCATGCCGCCGTGCTGCGAAATTTTTTAGCATATTTTCTACACGGCTTCAGTAAAGCACGTTACGTCCGTTGGAATTATCAATAACAACCAACACGGTTTCCGTAAAGGCTCCTCGAGCACTACCCCACTGATATAATTTTTGCTATCACACAGTGTGTGCCGTGTTATGTGCTCTCTATCTCTTCTCCCCATGTTTTATCCCCCCCATCCTGCTCCCATGTGTAGGGTAGCAAACCGGTTAAGCTAAACTGGCTATCCTCCCTGCCTTCCCTCTCCACTTTTTCCTTCCTTCCTTCCTTCCTTCCTTCCTTCCTTCCTTCCTATGACATAGCCTCCACTCTTGATAATAAAGGACAAATCTAAGGTGTTTTGGGCCCCGCCAAGTTACTGTCGTAGCTTTTAGCAAAAATGACAGTCCAGTTTTTGTTTGTGATGAAAAATAAAGGTTGATTTGATGTGGCTTTAAATCAACTGTTTATTTTCAATTTTAGAGAGCTTTTGATACAGTCTCCCATCCGATATTAATGCAGAAGCTCGGGAACCTTAACATTGACACTTCTGTTAAACAACGGATAATTGCTCATTTAGCTTCCTGAAAATACCACTTTCTTCTTAAGAGGAAGCTTTAGCTCGGGCCCAACTTCGACACGGCCTATTAAAATACATGTAAAGCGCAAAAACGTTTTTCTGAGATAACTCTGACTGATTTTAATGAAATTTGCAGCATTTGAAAGAGAAAGTTAAATTCTAGTGCCTGTTGGAAGGGGAATTTCAATTTCGGGCCTGAATTTTGTTAAAACATTTTCAAATATTCGACAGTTTAAAAAAAAATGGAAGCACGATGTTTACAAATTCATAGCTCTGCATCAAGAACAAGTATCGAGGTTCTGTAAACGGCTTCCATTAGATAACTCAAAGCGGACAAATTCTATATGTCATTTTACATCTTACGTGAATTTGTTACGTTGGTTACAAGGGTTCTGCAAAAACTGCATTTCCATATTACTAAATCTTTTTTATATTCATTGTAACATATCACTTGTAACATTCATTTGTAACATACGTACTATTAGATGCAATTCACAGAATTGTATTATCATTTTTGTTGTTGAGTTACAGAGTTCTAAACTTGATAGTTTCGTTTTTCGAAATTAACGACCTAACTCAAAAATTCGAAACCAACAGTCACCAGATTTTACGTTTTTTCTTTTAAATGCAACAAACCTCGTCAAATTTGGTGCAGTAGTTGCCGAGAAAAACGGATTCTCCTTTTACATGTATTTAGACAGGAGCACCCGGGTTAAAGCTTCCTCTTCATGGGTTGTCCTACTTTGTTGATGTTTCGTCTGGAGACCCGCAGGGATCTGTGCTAGGCCACTTTCTGTTCCTTATATTTATAAATGATATGTAAAAGGAAATGAAGTCAACCGTATGGTTACTCACCGATGATTATGCCTCATATGCAAGAGTGACCAATGGGGGGGATTGTGTACATTTGCAGGTGGATCTCGATCGTATTCAAACATGGTTTATATTGAGCAAACCGATTTTGAATACTCATAAATGCCTACACGCGAGTTTTATTTAAAACAATATTTGTAATTCCTTAGATAACCAAATTATTCCGCAGGAAATGACATGTTAGTATTTTGAGGTGTTACTTTTTTCGTGGTATGCGCATATAGATAGCGTTGTTCATGGGCCGCTGCTTCACTTGGGTTCCTTCAGAGTACAGAAAGCTAAGCTGGGCTACTCCTTGCAAACATCGTAAAAATTTTTGCTTGAGGCTCCTGTATTATATTTATAATAATCAAAGCGGAATTTTAGCCCCGTCGTACTTACAACCACATCATTAGATATCTGCCCAAAGAGACCACGCTTCGGAAATGCAGGAATACGTCCCCAGGATAGATTTATTTACACCTTCTTTTTTTCCGGCAGCCATTAGGAATGCAATTTGTTAGCGGTGGAAATCGTGAGCCACAATTCTGTTGATGTGTTTCATTCTGGATTATGCATGCACCCCCCCCCCCTTTTTTTTTTCAATGATGTCTGTTGGCGCTGGGGCTTCTCACTAAATAAATAATTACGAACACACCCAGCATGTGGCCACAAAACAGCGAGTCATTCGCTGGCTGCAATGTACCGCCACTCAGCACTACTTGTGTGTGGGCCGAATTGACCAAGCATTTTGTTCGCGAGTGCTTTTGCCATTGGCCAGCCTGCTTTGATAATGATATGTCCAGCTTCAGGATTGGGTGCAATTATCTTTTACGAACATTTCCAGCGTAGGACATTTCTAGCCTAATACTGGCCTTGATTTTAGCGAAGCAGTAGCTATGCTAGTCTCTGCCATCCTTAAGGAAATATTCTGTTCCTATCAACTCCACGCTATATTAACAAACTGCGCGCCAAATCTGCAGGCGCAACTATATATCACGCATAAAGGAAGCGCTGTAATGGTGCTGCAAAAGCAAGCATCTCAAATGCCGATAGAGAGACCAACAAATCAAGTTCAGTTGTGTTTATAGTCGAAGATTTTCGCCCTTCTCCGTTTCACGTTCTTTCTTCAAGCACGTTCATATCTCTTCCCTGTTCACACGGAGTACTTAGAGGTCTAAGTTAAACCTCTTAGAAACGCCCCTACGCCAGTCGGCCCGGTTAGTCTATCTGCATTGCTCTTGATGGATGGTTAACGTTTATAACGTTAACTTTACTGTAACGGCTGAAGCCATAGCAGGAGCATATATCGGAAGCGATGAAGAAACGCGGCCACATGTGTAGTCACAAATTTTCTCTGACAAACAACGTTCACTATTTCCGCTCGCTTCTATTGAAGAAACATTTCGCCTTTCTTTTCTTTGTACTTAGTGTACGCCTACTTCCTCTGTACAACTACTTAATTAGGTACGACCAAACAAGCGTTTGAAGAATAAAAGTTTATAGGAAATGAATGTCGACAAAGCAGGGGAAAGTCCTCATGACGAAACATTCGCATCGGAGATGCTCCCGTATTCTGTTATTTCCAATTTGTGATCGGAAATTCGACAGATATATTATCGCAGTCATGACAAGGGACACAACATCACATCTCAATGGCTTCCTGGACATTGCAACATCAGCGGGAATGAACACGCCGATGAAGCAGCCCAATCTTCCAATGAAAGTGGTCAATATATTCTGATTCCGCTTTCGGGAACAGACGCTGCGGCTGGGCTGTGATTGATATTCCTTGAATGTACTTTGCCGCTGTGGGATTCAAGCGTTTTCACCGTGCGTCGTTTCCGCTCGTTGTCTCCGGACATACATCTACCACCTGGGCTGCCACGACGTGAACAGACCGTGCTGCAAAGTCTGTGGCGAGAGGTTGCATTTACCAACACTTATGCCTTCTTTATTGGAACGGTCAGCAGACCCACTTGCGACACATGCAACAGCGACGAGACGCTCGCACACATTATCTGTGTCTGCCCACGCTATAGTACCGAGATACAAGTGATGTGTGGAGTGCTGGACCAATTGGACAATCGTCCACTTTCAGAACTACAAGCTCGAGGCCAATGCTCCCAAAGAACATACGCGCAGAAGTTCTTATTTGCGTTACTGAGATTTCTATGGTCTACGAGCCTTCACGATATACTTGAAGAACGCCGCCTCCCGCCTCTCTAAACTGTACGCGGTTTGTTCGTGCTCGTCCCTCTCTCTCCCCTTTTCTCTCTCTCTCTTTCTCTATCTCTCCTCCTTCCTATCTATTTCTCTTATTATCTCCCTACTCCTTCCTTCCGTGCAGGGCAGCCAACCGGAACTACCTCCGGTTAACCTCCCTGCCTTTCTGTAAAACATTTTTCTCTCTCTCTGTCTTGTAATCTTCTAACTGTAACTTGTCATGATTTTGTAACTGAAGTAAATAAGTCAAGAAAGAAAGTCACCAAGTTATTCTTGTTACAAAACAGTGACACGCACATGACATTCTCGAGACATACGCTAGCGCTTCCGCGCTCACGCAGCCCTCGCTACACTGCAGCGAATTAGTGGAGAGGGCGGGCGTGCTCCATACTCGGCGCGAACAGCCCCGGGTGCGCACGCCGACGTGCTTGGTAATGAATGATGCGATTCCGTCCCTAAGCTCCGCTAATTGCTGATCGGGACGACGCTTGTCCAGTCCGTTGAATGGGCCTCCTGCAAGATACGATAAGCGATTACCGGTCCCCTCGCCCTGGCGTGGTAGTTAAGCTCCCGAACAAATCGGTTTTCGGGTGCGGGCCGGAAATTTGAACGTCTTGGAATCGTGGATTACTTGCGATAATAGTTTATGTGTTGTCTCCACGATGCATCAGGTACAGGGGTCGTTCGCTGTAGTCAGTGCTGTGAACTGAATTTTGTTTTCTTTTCGTTTAGTGTGCCAGAAACCTGCGCTCAACACGTATATTACTTTGTAGAAGTCAAGAAAGAACGCACAACTGCTTTACAGCGATATTTTCTTTGCGTACTTATTATTCCCTTCGTGGTTATCCTTCTTCGTTAGTACTGTCACGTTGTAGGCGACGGTGAACAACTAGTTAGAAAAATACGGGGTTTAGCATGCCAAAACCACGATTTAATAAAGAGGCACGCCGTAGAGGGGGACTCCGGAAATTTGGGCCACCCGAGGTTCTTTAACGTGCACCGAAATCTAAGCACACGGGTGTTTTTGAGTTTCGGCCCCATCGAAATGCGGCCGCCATGGCCGGAATTCAATACAGCGATTTCATGCTTAGTAGCCTATCACATTAGCCCCTAAGCAACCACGGCGGGTGTGTTAACGCTAAAACTGTCAATTCTAAACCTAACTCATTATGGGGCGAACTTCTGCTTGCAAAGACGAGCAGCATTCAAATCACAAAGGTGGGTAGAGCAATCATCGCTCGTCGAAGCTGAACTCAAGCATGAAATGCGTCAGCTATATAAACATGACTCATCGCATAATCCAGAGTAATCACTGGTGCTGGCTTATATTCTAGAACGTATACGACATGCTTCGCGAGACGCGAACAATCTGATTAGACATGTCTCCTTTGCTGCAATAATTCACAACAACGTTAAAGAAATTACTGGCTCTCCCACAATTGAGAGTAGATGTAAGCATGAAATGGCAACCGTCAAAGCGTATTGTTTGGATATAATACTAGCCACAATCTTTAAGTGGGCGTCGCGCATGTTCGCAAGGGCACACACCACCACACCACACCGCACCACGCTGTAATGAGCACTGGTCCATATGGACGCTGCCAGCTGAAGAAAACCAGCTGAAGGCCGCACGACAGGCAGCGAAAGACGCCAGGGAAAGAGAGCACACTGCTCCGTTAGAAGAAGAATGAATTGAATTCTGAGGTCTTACATGCCAAAATCATGATTTGATTTTGAGGCACGCCGTAGTGGGGGATTCCAGATTCATTTTGACCACCAGTAGATATTTAACGTACCCCCAATGCATGGGACAGGGGCGTTTTTGCATTTCGCATCCATCGAAATGCGGCCGTCGCGGCGGGGATTTGATCCGCGACCTCGTTCTTCGCAGCGCAACACCATAACCGCTAAGCCACAGCGGTGGGTAGAAGCACCTGAAGACCGCTGGCGTTCACAGAAGCGTTCAGTGCCGAAAGATGACAATGAATTGTATGATGCCTTGTATCTGCCTTTTGAACGTGGCTGTTGGAAATAACAAATAAAATTATAGCGTAGTAGAGGTTACAGCTTGAGTGATATTGTGAACAAACACTAAGCAATACTCGGAAGCAATATTTTTTGTAACTTGTTTGTGCAGTTACTAGCGTATGTAATGCGGTCCTGTGCAAAGGGCTAGGAGCCAGAGATCGCATTTCTTTAGCTTTTTACTGGTTGCTCGGATAATCTCATTTTGTTATGCCCGGGTAACGGCTCTGGCTCTTGGCTAAAGGTCACTTGAAGGTCACCGACAACCGGAGTTGAAAGCATTTCTGCTTAAAATTTGGGATACACGTGCAGTATAGACGCGTCTTGCACCGAGTGACAACTTAATAACAGTGATAATCTAGGGAAACAAACAACGGCAAAAGTGAAGTGACAACGCGTGAGGGTACCATAAACACAGCTTTAAAGAGAAAAGATAGCTTTAACAAGAATGACGCAGAATTCTCCGGGCACACTTCGAAATTCGCGACAAGACAAGTATCCTCAACCATATGCGAATCCTTGATGTTCGTTTACTGACGCTATAACCAATGCGCAATAGAACCGAATGAATAAATGATCAAAGGAGTGTTGCTTTACAGCGTAGACTTAAAATATGCAAGGCAAGGCAGTGGCACATCGCATTCAGAGGCATGGCAGAAAACCCTACACTTTAGTAGATTAACGTGCATGCGAGCGCACATGCATTACGAATTAGCTGCGTCCACAGACAAGGTTTATAGACTGTTGGGACTATGTTAAAGCAGCTAACCAGTGGAAGTCGCCTATGTGCTCCTGATCATCTCCTTACACAGCTTACAATGCCTTTAGTGGAAATTACGAAGGCGCCTACCACGTACATAGCACTTCGTGGTATAGTTTATGCAGGAAGCTCTTGCTTCCAGCAAGGATCTCATATTATCTCTAGGAGGGATCATAAGTCATATATCTCGTCGACAAAAAAAAAAGCATTACGGCGCTCTTCTCACTTTTCTACATGAAAAGAAGGGGTGATCGTCGGCACTCAAAAAAAGAAAAAAAGAAGAAAGAAAAGAAAATACAGCACCGATCTCGCAAAAGCAAGTAAAGAAAAAGAAAAGACAGCAGTATTGCCTCGGAAACACGATTCGACGAAGGTTGCCGCACCGTAGCGACGTGCGTGCATGTCCCCGCGTGTGTGCGCTTGTGTGTGTGTGCACGTGACCCTCTTTTTCTTACATAATTATCACTTTTGTTATTGCCCGCCGCGCGATGTTCGCGGCCTGTTCAGAGCAGCCCGACTAGACACGGCCCGTCTTGGCGGCACAAGCACGCTTGCGCGGTTCAATCTCACAAAGTGAAGCGCCAAGGACGGCGAGTCATGTCGACAATGCCTAAACACGACTTTTCTTTTCTTTTTCTTTTGCAGGTGGCAAGCTCTGCCTGGTAGCGAAATATCAAGCGAGTATGCGCAAATCATCATGCTGTCCCATGAAGTAGCTGCGCAGCGTGTCATGATACGCGAGAGCGCTGTCGCACGTTGTGTTTCACCTTGCGCTCACGGGTCCATCACTCGGGATTCTTTACGAAGCGACAAGAGACACGCGCTGCGACCGCTATAGCACGTAATTAATTTATAATTACGTGTGTTACCAGGGAGATACTGATTGAGGCGAAACGCCGCAGCGCGTTGAACTTTTGGTGCGCCCGCGTCGCTGTCTGTTGATCCTTGCCATGGTAACCTAGAGCTACGATGCGCACGCGTCAGGAATCAAGAGTTATTCGATGCGAAAAGAAAACAACCGGTTGCTTTGAAACAGCTCGATATCCTCTGCCAATCTTCCTGACACTTTCATTTAAATTCTCTCTCTCTCTCTCTCTTTCTTGGAAAACAATTTTCGCCCCCTATATGATGAAGTTCGCCCCTATGTGTACGATTCTATCGCAGCAATTTTGAATAATCGCACATGCAAGGTGGAATTGGCAGCGGTAATTTTGGTTCAACTGTGTCCAGAGAACCACGAGGGCCATTTTGTATGCCCAAAATGTAGGACAGAAATTGTTATTCTTTGTCGGAGAACCTAATTCATTTCCTTCAGTGGCGCTACCTGACAAATGCTACAATCATTACAGGTGTCGTGCCATTATCCAGGCACCCGAAAGATTCACTTTTTCAAGGTTCGTATACTTTAGCGAACCACAGTTTATGTGCAAAGACCGTGGAAAATATGATCTTCCAGGTAGGATATATAACCTATAACGAAGGATTATACAGAGAGATCATTTTTAAGTTTTGCGGAACATTTAAATATCGCCTGTTGCAGATAGCATAATTCTTGTCCTTGAGCTGTATTCGAAAAGGTGGGCATTACTAGCGCGAGAAATTGAAACACATATTCAATGAATTAACAAAATATAATTGCTTAAGTGATTGTAATTATGGGGCGTTACGTGCCAAAACCACGACTTGATCATGACGGACACCGTAGTGGGGGACTCCGGATTAATTATGATCATCGGAGGCTTTTTAACGTGCATTCAATACTCTGAACACGGGCGTTTTTGCATATTGCCCCCCAGCGAAATGCGGCCGCCGCGGCCAGAATTCGATCACGCGACCTCGTGCTTAGCATCGCAACTCAATTGCCGCTAAGGCACTGCGGTGGGTAAACTTCTTAATTACTTCACGGCACATATTGCGATTCACTAATTGTAGCCGGTGAGCGTGCAAGACGCATCCACTCAAAATTAACTTCTAGGATTACTGTAGTTTTGAGGTATTATTTCCCAAAGCGTGGGACGAAATACATGGGTGCTGCAGTTATATTGTGCTTCAAGGCATAAAGTGCGTAAACGAGAATTTTGTTGAAAAGGTAAGCGAAACAACTGTGTATTTTTGCCGGGAGCTTGAAAGTATACATATATCCGAACTGGTGTCATTCTGGAAATTCGTTCTAGGTGTATACGGCTTGCAAGCTCAGTCGATACAATTCCTAAATTGTCATATGTGCCACAAAGTAATTAATTAAGAAGTTGATTCGTGCATTTTTAATAATTATTTGAATATGTTTTTGGATTTATTGTGCAAGTGATGTCCGCCTCTCTGAATAATCCAGCTTAAGAACTAGAATTATGTTATCTGCAACAGGTGATCTTTAAAAATTAAATCATACTTAAGAAATGATCCACCGGTATATCGCTGGATGTCTTACTGTCACCCACATCGTGAGCATGTTGACGAATTCGTTTTCGTGAATAATTTTATATCTACTTCGACATGCACGTAGTCAAAGAAAAAAAGAAGAGAAAAAAAGATGGCAAGCTTAATTACACGTAGTGGGCCGTACTTGTCCTAATTTAGTGCATTCACAAAGCTTGCGATATCGGAGCACCACACGTCAAAGGAACAAATGTTCCTGGCGAAAGAGGTACCGCCATTTCTGAGATGAAACGCAGTGTCACGTATACCGACATCTCCAGCGTCACGTATAACGCGGCATTAGACAGAAGCAAAGCGCTTGCCCTCGCTGCAAGAATTTCTCGAGGCATATGAGAAACCACGCCTCAATTGCATGCCTCAGCAAGCTTCTGGCGGTGACAAATGCCTCGTCGTTGAATTCAAGAAAGAAAATAAAATAGAAAGAAGCAGCGAAAGTCCGAAGCACGCACCCTGGGCGTCGAGTATCCAAAATGCCGGCGTGCCTACGCCGACCTGGTTGACCGCGGCGCACGAGTAGTTGCCCTGCGTGGCAGTGGTCACGGGTTCGGTGACCAGCGTCGCTCCGGTCACGTTCAGAGGCACGCCCCCGTGCTCCCAGCGGAACGCCACGCTGGGCGGCAATCCCGTGTCGTTCACGTGGCACCGCATAGTCACTCGCTGCCCTTTCAGCGGGGGCAAAGCCCCGCTCTCGGGCACCAAGACCGCAGGACCCGGGGGATCTGCGGCGTTCGGCGACGCCGGGGAAAGAGAAGGTGGCAGAATGATTCACTCGCATGCAAATGCGGCATTCGCGCTCACATATTGCGATCGCAAATGCATTGCTCTGGGACGAGTGTACACGAGTACGTGAACACTTTACAACTTGCGGACAGATACTAACGCGCCTCGACACGAGACCGTGTTCAATGCAGCGCGGCCCATCGTCTCTCTGATGTGCTCGCAATTCGTCGACACTTCTGGGCTATTGCTAAGCTGTGAATTTGCAATACTGCCCTTTTACTGACTCCAGGTGTTTGACGAGAAGAAATGCTCCCAGAGGAACTTCTCAAAGAAGAAAGGCGAGGGATGTGTGTCGGTAGGGCATGTATGTCCCACTAAATATATTAAAGCCTGGTGGCGCGGCACGGTCGTTTAAGATATTTCCACCTTGGGATTACAATCGGGCTTTTCACACTTGGTCAAACCACGTTAATAAAGGTCATGTCAGGGGCGGTGCGCTTAATCCTAAATGCGTAAACCTTTCTACTTTATTTATTTATTTATTTATTTATTTATCTATCTTTATTACCGTTGGCATTTTTATGTGGCAGCAGCTGCTCCACTTCGTAGGGCGCATGATGAGAGCTCAAGAACACCGAGAAAAACTGAGGGAATTCTAAATGCAACCTCACATGCAAAGCTCCACAAACAAGCAAAGCAGTGCACAGAAAAGAGTACGCGAACACGGACAGACATGCTCAGTTAGGCAAAGAAGTGAAATTGTTGTGTGAACAGAACTGCAGTTTGACAAACGTGTAGACCAATGCCGATACACATAACGGCATGTTTCAAGGATAAATTAAATTAAATTATGGGCTTTTACGTGCCAAAACCATGACATGATTATGAGACACGCCGTGGTGTGTGACTCCGGAACATTAGACCACCTGGGTTTCTTCACCGTGCACCTAAATCTAAGTACACGGGAGTTTTCGCATATTTCGCCCCCATCGAAATGCGGCCGCCGTGGTCGGGATGTTCCAAAGATAAAAGGGCAGCCGAGAAGTGCTCTTACGTGACCTTGTTACGTTCGTAACTGTGCTATTAGACACGAAGATTTACGCTAGAGCAACAATTAGCTACTTGTGGGAAATAAACGTTTGTTTCTTTCTCTCTATCCCTTCTTGCTGACAACAAGCAGCGTTCAAAGTGTTGGAAGGCCCAGAAACATAGAAAACAAACGGCTATACAGGGTGCACTCTCATTTCATCGAAACACCATGGTTCAAGTTTGGAGATTAGAACATACGTAAGAAACAAATCGCACGCCCGTACGTAGCTGTCACGTTTTCCCGGCTTGCACATACCTGAAATATATCTACAACCCAACTAAGAGTACTATGAAGAGAACAGCATCTGGATCTCTCTGGCGGCGAAATTGAGCAAGGATCGCGGGATCTATCCTCGCACAAGGAGAGAGGCAGCGGCTAGCCCGGCAGTCTAGAGCGCTCGCACTGCGCTGCAGGGGTCGCCTACACCGCGTGCATCAGCAGTGGCTGCAGTGGTGTGGCGACAGCAACTGACAGTCAACGGCGACCAAGGGGAACGGTGGCGAACAAAGTTTGTTGAGGAATGTCCGAAATTTGCCGGTCGACACACGCAAACGAGTGCTCAATTGTCGGTCCAGCGGGGATGCAACTCCCCTTCTTTCTCCTCGTCTTCCTCGAAGCCTCTATTGCGGATGCGGGAGGGCGAAAAAAATAAAAAAGGAAAGGCAGAGCGGGAGGACCGAAAGAACGCAGGCGTCGACCAAGCGTGCGAGCTCGCCAGCGAAGCGGTTCAGCTTCGGCTTCGGCGGCAGTGACGGCTGCCGCAGTCGATAAAGCACACATCGATGTCTCCGCTGGCGGACACGGCGTGTTCGCGCTCCGTCGAGCTGCGATCGATGACCAACGTCCCCTTCTCCCCCTTTACAGCCTAGCTGCCTCCACCCTTTTTACAGCGCTGGCCTCTTCCTGCAGCACCCAAACCAAGCCTCTAAAACCTCCCGACATAGAAGGTTTTCTAAAATTCCTCCCCACACTTTTCCACCCTGTCGCTTATTACTTTGTTCTCCGCTTAGGTTTTCATACGCGTTGTCACTACCACTCAGTCTTTGTGTGCCTTTCTCTATTTTTTTTCTCCCTCTCCCTCTTGGCTCACTGGTTCTGGGCGAGAAGTAGTAGCCTGCCGGAGCGTGAAGCGTGTGAGTTAAATTTTCTCTCTGGAGGTTGTCGTATTTTTGCTCGAGCTTCGCATATTTTCGTCTCTTGCTCCGAAGCGCTGGCTTATGCGCGCAAATTTGAAGCGCGAACGCTGACGTTGCGCCTGCGTACAAGCATGCATGCGCGTGTGTGATCCCCTGTGTTTTTTTACGTTTTCGTTTCCTCGCAGTTACGTGATTTCCTCGGGGAAAGAACCGAAGGGGTTAATGCTTCCCAGTTTAAAGTCCAGACATGCGCAGCAGTTTTAGTAGAGTCATCGAGGAAGTTATGCCATGGTGGCGCTGACTTTTACAGCGCATTCTAAAAAAAAATCAAAATTTTCTGTGAGGATTGACTAAGTTTATTCGCAAAATAGAACACGGCAGAAATGGATGTGCGCATTGTTAACTTTTCATTTTCAAGTAATGACACTGCATGCCTATCTAGATCGCGCATGCGCATGAAAAGAGGCATAGATGTCTATCGCAGCAGTAAATATTCCCTAACGTCCGCGTTGTTTGTACACCGTGCTTTGCTTATAGCAACATACGAACGAAATAAAAGATGAAACAGCAGAAAAATAATATTGCAAGCGTACGCCAACGTGGAAACGCATGTCAGAAGAGTATTTCTTGTCGCTTCCCGTTTGAATATAGTTCCAACAATGGTGTAATTCTCGAAATTCTTCATCTTTACCGCGTACAGAATAAGCTTTTCTACGCCATAGATGCTTGGTATGACGTGTCTGAAAATATCAAGCAATTTTCCGCGTTCTGAAGAAGCTATAGACTTATTCCCTAGGCTTATTCATTTCTCACTCCTGTAATGGCCGTAATCGCTCCCTAAATAAAAGACAGGGAAGGAAGTTCATTATCCATTATCGTAACCACTTATAAACGTTTATCAACAGTGTCCCTGAAATACCATTTAGTTTCGTCACTATCTCGCTTTTCAAGTTGTGTCTCTGCATCAGTAAATTTTGCGTCACCAAATGTAAGGTTCAGTTTCACCCAGAATAAATTATAAGTTCGCAAGAAGCATAATAAAATGTAGAATGCAAAAAGAAATATTTGTGCGTATCGTTCTCTAGTGGGACTACTACGGACGTAAAAATTCAATAAGACTTAATCGTACTTGCTTTGCCTTCAGAATGTATCATGGGTTCGGAGAGTGCTGCCTTGTTCCGTTACGACTAAAGTACTGAGCTTGCGACTATTCAACAGAGTAAAAAGCTCTAGTGAAGATGATATTTCGCTTGCACTATGATCGCTGAAACTAGAACAAAACGCGTCGTTTAGACTATTCTCGGAGTCTAAATACTTCGCGACTCTCATCTGTAATGACCTCTTGCTGCTACGTAGTGGTGCGAAATTAAGTACGAATGGAAAATAAACTGCAAACGGGAGGGAGCTGTCAGGCTTCACACGAAAACGCAAATAATATTTAAATAACAAAGAAAAATAAAGGGTGGTTCAGGAAATAATTGCCTAGTGTTACAAAGTTTCGTTTAGACCAAAGGCACAATGGTGATATGCATATACATAATTTTCCCAAACGTGCACTACGACGTTTTGGGGCTTTCGTAAGTGACCATGCCAGTGATCGCTAGACTATAGGCAAAAGACTACGGGTAATTTGATGAGCCTTTGACAACGCAGAAGACCGGGAAGGGCATGAATTTCTGCTGATCGACAAAAGAGAAATCACGGCCAATTAGCAAAGTGCTCTCCAGTTTCGAAGACGTTGCATCACCATGGCGCTCATTCAACATTGTCCGCTCGTTCGTCTACCATAATGCTTATCCTGTTAAGTGGCCAGTGAGGCGGCTCGTGCCCTATACAGCTGCTTTCTTCTTTTTCGTAGGAGTTCTGCTCATTAACCGTTCCGAAGGTTCAAGCCTGTTTGCTTTTTAACAACTCGTTACGTCACTGTACAGCGCATTATTGCAACGCCAGTATATATTTTCTTGCTCTTTCTCGCTCGTTCTGGTACATCTCCTCGCATAGAAAGTTACCAGCATGTACATGCATATACACATACCGGGGAGCGACAAGGGACGTGCTTTGCGTGAAACACGTTACGGCCAATAAAACAACACTTGGCGAAGCAAGACCAGGGGTTGCGTGGCGTCCTGCATAAATGTCGCAGAGCACTCGTCCGGCGTATTTTACAGCCGCACACACGCAGACGAAGCACAAAAAGAAACACACCATAGCTCCCATGTCGCAGAGCCCTGGACTGAAGCCGACACCGGCGCCGTTCTGCTGAGCGCAATAACATGTAGCTTATCGCAAACTGCACCCATGGCGCGACTTTCGCAGGCTCGATGTGCTGGAACAGTCGCGGCTTAGCCGCCAGGGAATCGGACACGAAAAAAAGAGCCACGGCCACGGCACAAGAATTGTCGGAGAATAAACGAAACAACGGTGGCGCCATCTCCCTCTCCCACAGTTAAACCGACCGCACAGCACCCCCTCTCCTAGCACGACCGACCCACGCGGTGAAGTTTATTTCTCGCGAGCGTTCTTTCCGAATCCAATCATAACGCGAGAGAACGGAACAACTGAACATTTTCGCAAAATAATAGCAATAATAATGATGATAAAGATAAAGAAAGATAGAACGAAAGAAAGAAAGGGAAGTGTCGTCTGCCACTGAGTGGGCAAATTATATATATATATATATATATATATATATATATATATATATATATATATATATATATATATATATATATATATATGTATATATATAAAGTGCTCAACGAGCGCTAAAATGACCAGTGATGTCGACATCAATGTCTGCCTGACGGGCGATGGTCATCGTGAAGCGTAAAGCCAGTGCAGTGCCTGACGCCTTCGGGCAGAAAGGCACTTCCAGTGGCCAGTCAATGTAGTTTCCTAACGCGAACTGTAATCAATAGCCTGACGCTCGCCCTGCATGGTCTTTGTCGCGCTTATGTATTTTTCTTACTTCTGACAACCTATCCTCCTTTTGTATCGTACATACTATTGAGCAAGACGTCGCCTTTAGCGAATCCCACGTCTTTTTGCTAGAGAATATTCGCGTTTCCTCTATCTTCGTTCGCGAGGTATGATCAGCGAAAAGAAAGAAAAATGCCTCGATTCACTTTCCTATTGTCTATTACATTATATTTTCGGCCTTCTTGGAAGTGGGAATATGTCTAAGCGGGGTAGCATTCCGGCCTATCTATACGTGCAACTGGCTTTGCTCAATGTCCTTGGGATCAGTATAGCCCTTACTATATTGGGGAACCACAACCACCATGACAAGATCTATATCACTATTAGCATAAAAAGGAAACGAATAATAAGCTGCCGTTCGAATGCAGTTCAGAACAACGTTGACGGTGTTAGGAGGTTTAATGTAGAGATGGTATCGATGGCCCTCTCGTGTGGGGGCTTTCTATTTCCGCTTAATTTCTGCCAATGCAATGACCTTTCTCAGAGTGAAGCAACCCCGCTCGCTTTTTTGAAACAGAATGAGTTGTTTATATGCAGCCGTGGGCATTCTATAGATTAGTCCTTTTATGCCGCAGAACATTAGCGCATTTTGCACGAACGACCGAAAATGAATGAATGGCTTCCGTTTACAGACGTGAGCACACACCGAAGTTATACACCATGTCGCTCTTTCATGTAATTTATTCTTACATACATACATACATACATACATACATACATACATACATACATACATACATACATACATACATACATACATACATACATACATACATACATACATACATACATACATACATACATACATACATACATACATACATACATACATACATACATACATACATACATACATACATACATACATACATACATACATACATACATACATACACACACGCGCGCACGCATGCGCACTCACACATGACGACAAGCGACTTGTGCGGAGACAGTGGGCTCCATCCGGCGTCGTTCTTTGCCTCGCAGCTGTAGTTTCCCGTGGCGGAACGCCGCAGTTCCTCGAGCAGCAGGTCAGGCTCCTTGGTCTCGTTGACCAGCTGCCCGTCGCGATACCAGCGCACTCGGCGCAGCTGCTGCGGGTTGCCGGACTCGGCCTCGCAGCGAAGCAGCACGGGTCCCTCGCCCAGGGCCACCACCGACGGGTTCACCCAGACGCTCACCAGCGGGATGTCTGCGGACACGGTCGAGTGACCGCGAGACATTCGAAGCGAGACAGTGAAGGAGCAGAAAAAGGAGAATTGAGGAGATTGATTCTTTTGTTGTTGTTTACAACTATTTGGAAAGCAAATACATAATGAAACTAGTGAAAGGTCATGAAAAATTACGTTCTTTTTACTAGCGTAAAAATAATAAGGAAGCGAAATATCAACGTGGACGAAACGGCAACTTGACATAAGTGGAAGACAAATCTACATATTTCGTAACTACGCGCGCGTAGCTTTACTACTGGGCATCATTCACACAGCCGTCAAAAACTCCGTCCCGTCATCGTTATGTCACCGGCATCTAGGGACGAAATGCATATACTCTCGTGTCCTTGGATTTAGGTGCACGGTAAAAAAAAACAAAAAACACACAAGCGGTAAAAATTAATTAGTAACTCTCCACTGCGACGTGTCTCATCGTCCCAATGCTACTTTGTGACGTTAAACCCCTTAAATAAATCTGTATTTTATATTCTAACAGGATTTGGGAGAAGAATGGCTGATAATCAGTAAACGCGCTTCAAGCCCTTAAATAAATCAACGGCAAGTTCTTTGGATTGCCTCGAAACAGCTGTTAAGGTGACGTGATTACAAAAGGTACATTACTTCCACCTTCTGTTGTGAATGACTCGTAAGACAAAATATTCTGTATTATTACGGCGCTCAGAAGTGTTTAGTAAATGCTATTGTATTTTTCTTATCCGGAAATAGTAACGAAAGCATTCCGCATGATCAGTCACGTCCATGCTCATACGCGACGTTCCTCATTCCCCTTGCCGTTCGATAGATGCATTGTAAAAATTGCATATGTGCGTGCTTTCTTCTTTTTCGGGAAAGAAAACTTCCCTCGCTCCTCTTCCCTCCTTTATTGCCTAGAAACCAATCTATTTCGATCAGCGCTCACTGCTGCGCAGTTTTGTGCAACCGCTGCTCTTTCCCATTTAATTCAAAGTAGCCGTGCCTATTGGCTAGGTTTTGATTTAGTTCTGCGCTTCGCCCTGTTTACTTACAGAAAACGTCCAGGTAGACGGAGTTCGATGCGTTCCCTCGTCCGAACGCGTTCTTCACGTGGCAGCTGTAAACGCCGGTGTCCTTGCGTGTCGCATTCCGGATAAGCAGTGCGGTCTTTGGCTGTAGCCGGTGTCCCCTGGGCCTGGGTGGCAGGAGCTCGCCATTCTTGTACCACGCCACCTCGGTCGCGTTCGGAGGATTCGCGTCGTAGTGGCACGTCAGGTTACACGAGTGCCATTCGGTCACGTTGACGCCCTCTGCCGGCAGCACGCGGACCGCAGGCGGGTCTGCATTTACAGAGACCGACCCTCTGTGTCACAGGGCATATGTATCGTGCGCGCAACCATAGTACCCCACAAGCAATACCAAAAAGTCGCGATTACGAAAAAAAAGGAAAGCCTTATGCGACTTATGGGATTTGACAGAATCGTAACACATACTCCAGTGAAGCATAGTTTGAGACACACATGCTGAGGCTCTCAACAGTGTATTCGTTATAGCATCGAAGCGTTCTCAAAGAAAAATAGAGTTTCCGGATTCTGTAGTATACAGGACAGTCATCATTTCGTTTAACGTTCGGCGGCTGAATTGCAAAAATTGCATGTGTGCAATTTTTCGCAGAATTCATTCTACCAGTTGAGTGCCTCCGCGAGCAGCGCCCAGACATGTGCACATCTGCTGCGCAAGTGGCGTTGAACACACGGCCGCTTATAAGTGGCACCATGATCCTTGCGCTAGGGCTAGTACGCTACGACAGCGACACGAAGAAACAAGACTGAACAAGTAGAGTACTAACTAATAACTGCCGTTTACGCAACAAACGTCAGTTCCTAGTTTGAGCTCCACTTCATTACGCCATTATTCAGTGACTACAGAAGTCGGCTTAGTTCTCCTAGTGTGCTAGCAACGCCAGTTATGCGCAGGTATCATATAGTAGTTATCTCCAAGCAACTGTGCCTAAACATTAAACAAGTGAAGCACTATTTATAGTATTGCCAATACATTAACGCACAGATAAAATCTTTTTGTTTCTGCATTTGCTCGGCAGCTCAACGATATCCGGCCATGGTTTCCTACTGCGCTTGTTGAACTTTCTTATCGACCTATTTACTTTCGGCTGTTTTATAGGGGACCTTTATTTGTCCAGTATTAACTGCGCTGGAGCAAGGCTGTAACAAGAGGCGCCACGCATGAGCTTTGTGTCCACGTTCTTTCTCTTTACTCTTGAATTCCGCTGTGGTGTGCAGAAACAGCCTCATTAAGCACTTTCGTTACTATAGTCCTTATAGGCGCACTTTCGATTTTCCAAAAGCTTGCATACCTAATGAAGTAACTGCCTGTAATATTAAGGTTTCGTGTTCAGCTAGCAACAAAGAGTGGTAAAAAAAGAAAGAAAAAGTAATATTAAAAATCGTTAATACAGACGTCTGGGCGAGTTGGTAAGCCATTTTAAACAGAACAGCGCGTATTTTGATAGGGACAAGGAGGGAGACACGACACGGACAAGTGCTGGTCCGTGTCGTGTCTCCCTCCTTGTCCTGTCAATATACGCAAGGCTCTGTTTAAAATAAAACATTAAAAGTTTTACAAGATAAGGATTGTCTGTTTCTCTTAGTGGTGTGTACACTCCAATTCACTGCTTCCTTTACGAAAGGGTGTTTTCATGACACGTCAAGAGGGCAGCCGGAGTGCGATTAACGCACACGTAAACGTTTAATGAATTTTAGCATCAGGCTTATTATAAAGCACGAGGTTGCGGGATCAAATCCCGGCCATGGCGGTCGCTTTCAATGGGGCGAATGCGAAACCACCCGTTTAGAGTTTCACGTTAAACAACCCCAGGTGTTTCAAATTATCCCTGAGTCTCTCATTACGGCATACCTCATAATCAAATCGCGGTTTTTGCACGTAAAATCCAATAAAGAAAAAAATATAATATAAAAATCAGGCGTATTATATTTGTTATTCATACGCGGATTTCCCAATGTTGTATGTCTACTCCGTGCTTTTCGTCCAAGCAGTGGACTAACTTTTCGTACTTTCTTTTTTTTTCATCCTTTTTTTTGACCTGGTCACGAAAAACGGGTTTCACATCTGACAATCATATAATGCCAGTTTTTCATGTAAAAAAACGACAGGACATGTGAGAACTGCCTTCTGCGTCGGAATTGCCGACACCGCCACCTGTTACCATTGCGGTGAAGATGAATTAATCAGTTACATTATGTGCCAGTCTCCGCAGTATTCCGTGCAGAGACGTCAAAAGCCGCTGCACTAAAATGCTCGACGACCGACCTCTGTCGTAAGGGGTAACCATACAGCAAAGATGTAACTCGTTGTTCCATCAGAAGACAGTGAAGGCTTATTGTCCCTTTTGTAATGCATGGGGCTCAGTGAACGCCTAAGCTAGTTCCTAGTCTTTTCTTACTGCGCAAGAAACAAGACGGAATGGAACACATTCGGCAGGAGGATCGCTGTCGGCTCGCGTCTTGTTATCCTGATTTTGGTCTCAGAATGCCCTATTAACTTGAACAGAGATCCTGAATGTACGGCACGAACGTACGTCCTGAAGGTCCTGGAAATTGGTGCCCATCCTGACGCACGTGTTCATTTCTGTCTTCGTTATCTGCACCTTTAGAACATTGGCCGCAAGACGAACCATCTCACCGATATCAGGATAGAGTTTCTTTTTTAGTTCTCTCTCATCACTTTCTTCTAACGCCTTTTTCCCCGCACCCGGGCTGGATAGCAAATCGGACACTTCCATCTGGTTAACCTCCATGCCTAGCCTCTCTCCTTTTTTTACATACGTTTGAAGCAACCGTTATCAATAGAAAGAACTTCTGGCCGCTCAAAAAAAAAGAACATTCTATAGCGGCTCTCTTCACTGGTTCAGAAGTGCATAGGAATATATCAATATTTCTACTACACTCTAACAGTTTTAAAATTTAGACCCTTCCTGGCGTATCTATTCTCCCAGAAATATTCCTCATCAGTTTTTCTTGTGTTTCCTTTATTCAAAACTCTCGCTCGCTACTTTCCTGTCAAGAATGCATTGTCACTAGCCCTGATAACACAAATGCCATTCGCAATCTGGAAGTTCCGGGCTCGCAGCATTCAATAAACGAAAGGCGTGTAAGATAAATGAATATTCGTTTGCTGGACAAAGCTACGCCCTAAATCCCGGAAACTTTTTTTAGAGTGTAGTCGAAACGAATGCTGCTGAATATATACATATATATATATAAGTGACACAAGGAAACGCTGTAGACGAAACGAGGCCGACAAACTCACAGAGAACTTCTAGTCGGACGGCCTGAAGAAGTGGTGCCTCGGTTCTGTTTTTGAGCACTTGGTTGGTTCCCTTGCAGAAGAACTCGGCTTGGTGATCGTAAAGGCTGGCCACGAACACCAGTGTGCTAGCGGTGCGGTATGTGCCGTCGCTCATGAGGTCCTCGGCGGCCGGGGGCTGCGGGCGCACCAGCTCGGACCGGTTGTACCACGTGATGTTTGCTGCTGGCCTGGCGCCCTCCACGATGCACGTGAGCGACACCATCTCGCCGGCCACAACCGGGTGGTTAGGGCCACGTAGCCGTAGAGCAAGAGGACGTACTGCGTGGGGCATGTGTGAACATGAGTCGAGCGTTATTCGGAGCAAGCGCTGCTTTTTCATCGGACCCTTGCGTTACACGCTGGCACGGAGTTAAATGTTCACCCACACGACAAGCTTTAGACGTAAAGGAAGCTCACAAGCTTTAGACGTAAAGGAAGCTCACGTAAAAAAGACGCGTGTCCCTTAGCTGGTGGAGTTTTTCTTCACCGGACTGTTCAACGAGGCTATTGGGATAGGCATTCCAGAAGCGAATGGAAGCACTTAGCTGAGAGTAAATATAGACAACGGCGGGGGGGGGGGGGGGGGGGGGGGGGGTTACTAAGCTCGTGAATGAAGTTGATGTGGTTACGCCTGCGTCTTGAGCAAGATGCGGGTTCAGAACGCGTGTGGCTCGACAAAGTGAATGTATTTCTAAACTATGGACGTAAATATTATGTTACGCCGTCTACTTAGCTTAAGAAATAAAAAGAAAACTGAGTTTAATTTTAGCACATTGGATGATCGGAGTCTAAATATACCTTTGTTTGTAATGATCACGTGCAGCTCCTCGATTTCGCGCTTATGGTGAACGCATCTAAACCCTAACAGAAATTTAAAATGTCTGGCTTCATTTGCAAGCGGTGTAACACAACTGCATTATACTCGGCCCACTTTTGAACCGCCCAAGTTTGTGTTCTGATGTGTGGCCCTCACACTATTCTCTGGAAGTTGCAAAACGCGCCCCGGCCTACCATGCACATCCAGCTGGACCCACTTGACGACGGGCGCGGGCGTGGCCTTGGTGATGACGACACACTCAAGCCGGGCTCCCAGGTCCCAGCGTGAGAGCACAAAGCGCGCTGTCGACGTGACGTCGTGAATTCCACGTAGGTGCGGCGTTACGGACGTCTTTACGGGCAGCTGGGCGGACGCGTTTCGCCACAGCACCTGCGGGGCTGGCCGACCCCCGGATGAGAAGCAGTCAAGCACCACTGTAGTGCCCTCCAAGTAGGGACCGAGCAATGAGCCGTTGGCCAGGCGGCGACCATCCATCTTGATCACCGGCTCCTTGGGCGTGACTGTAGATGGCATGGGCCATAAATAGCGAAGAAAAAGAAAGAGCACATGATTGTATGATTCAATAAACAAAATAGAGAGAGATAAGGAGAGAGAGCAGCGACAAAAGGGAAAGGCAGGGTGGTTAACAAGGCTGAGCCAGGTTGGCTGCCCTGCATTGTGGAAAGGGAAAAAGGGCGTGCAAGATGAGCAGAATCGGAAAAGCTCAGAGTATGCACCGACACGCGCGCAATGAAGCGTTCATCGATCAGTTCATGAAACATGGTTATGTAGGCTAGGGCATTTCATGAAACACAGTGACGCTTTTGTGGCTTTGCACGTGGCGGACGCATGATGCGACTGTCCCAGGATGTTCTCTTCCGTAAAAAAAAAAGCCTGTCATTTAAGTACCCTAAAGCTGTCCGAAGAAATATCGCCGCATTGCTTTTCAATGCGCTCTAAGTGAAGACGAAGTTAAAATAATTGTGTCAAAGATCTCGCTACATGAAAAAACTGATCGACTGAGCTAAAACACGCATCACTGAGAAAGTGCTCATATCCTGCGCTAATGGTTGCATAACAGTCAACGAAAACCACGCGACAAGGAAAAGAACGACAAACGTCATCTCAGTGCGTGATCGTCCGACATCAGGTCCGTATTAGCAAGTTCACAGTATCGCCGACATGTGTTAGTGTCAGCGTCCCTTTTAGTAGCCCAAATCTCAAGGAAACCAATTGAATCAGGGAACACATGAGTCTGTCTGGCGAATGCGGTACAAGCATTGTATTTGCTGCCTGAAATTATGTCTTCCAGTAAGTGGCACAGCGAAATGCATCAGTGCTTCATTGCACATACATAGGAAAAGGATAGGCAGCAGTCAGACATGAGATCTCCAGTAAGAGTTGTCTTCTAGCCCATGTCCTTGAATGGTACTAAAATAAGAACAAGACTCATCGCCCTTTGTAAATATGGTGATATAGATGTGATGGACACGTTGTGTACGCCATGTAAGGGATAAGACTACTTACTTTTCACCATGTGTGCTCGACAGAGCAACAGGCGTCCACAACACTCTTATAACGATGACAGTTTCTTGCACATACAACCTCAAGGGTATTCGAGAGAAGCGTCTGTGCCCAAGATCTTTAGCCTGTTGCTTTTTTTGAACAAAAGTTAGGCCAAGACAGGGTTTAAAAAGAAGTAACACTTCTGACAGCTCGTTCTTCATTTTTTTTTTGTCTTCTTTGGCCTCACAAGTCACTCCTACGTGAACGCAATTTTCTCTTAGATTCAATTCCTTTTGATTTCCGCTTTTAGCCCACCTTACGCGCAGAAGGAACACCGACATAAAAATAAAATGAGCGAGGGCCAACAGCGAGTAGCGGTGAGTGCAAGCCGGGGTCCCGATAGCGTCTCCTTGATTAAACGCAGCCTTGCGTAAACGTTTCAAGTTTTCCTCAAGCGTTCTTGCGCTACTGAGGGCGCCTAAGGAGAAAATAGCTTTGCCTTACATTTTCTTTCGATCGCCTGCTTTTGGTTAAAACGCGTGGCTTGCGAGAGTATTTATGCCAGGTTGCACCCCACAGGCAATGAAAACAACATAGGTGTAGATAACGTTTACATAGTTTGCATCGCTCGTGCGATTGTAACGCTGATGCAATCGTGAAATCGAGTCTAAACGCTTTCTTCTTTTATCCGAACGGGTTGGAACCGCATATTTATTGCAAAGCTCGTAAAGGTTTGCCGACATGTAAAAACAAAATGTAACGCTTTCCGATTGAGTTCACGGCGTGTGTCACTGTGCTGTACTGCTGCTTCCGGATCGCGTTTGCGACTTGCGCATGCCTGTGCCTCTAAATTAGCAGTATTGATCTACTTACACTGTCACGTGCGTCTTCCCATGGAGCTTGCTTGCATTTGTCGAGGCCACATAATGTACACAATCCGTAAGCGTAGATGCGCTGTCGTTCCCACGTAGCATTTAATTCCATAGCTGCGACATAGCTACATTGCTGGAGAAGTACTTCCGCGGTGATTTACATCTATCACAGACTTTCACAAGTTACAAGAGAAATTAGCACATCACAATTACAATTGCTTCAATCAAAAATGCAATTGGTAACAGTTACCAGTTACTGCCCCACGAAAGTAACTGGGTCATTACTAAAAAGTCACTGATTACATTTACGTTATATGCCTTCCAACTTTTATTAATATTGCCCGAATACACTAAATATACAGAGTGAGCTGCCCTTTCTGTGCGTCACTTCAGGCTTTCATACATTATTTAACTTCCAAAACACTTGCTTTCCAAATTTTCATCGGTAGTCTTTCTTTCTTTTTAAATCTAAAGACGTTAGCAGCGATGCTGTAAGCTCGCTCGATGTAAGCGCTGGAAAGAATGACGGTGTTGTAGGGCGTAGAACACCTTGAGCACGAGATCATGCTTGCTAAATGCCACTATGCTCGCTTCTAGGGCCTCTATGAAGCGTAGCAGTTCATTGTTGGTAGGAATCGATAAAGACGCTCCCGGTAAGGAAAAGCTGAAAAAGCGTGGGTGAGGCACTGGCAACTACTTCCGATGGCGCCATCGGTGTAAATTTCTAGCAGTTTCGGCTCAATTCACCGGCCAACATCTGGTGTAGCTTTTGCGGGTCCGCTTTAGTCGTTAACCATTTAGACTTATACAGCTTTGCTGCTCTAGTCATCATCCCGGCAAAATCTGAATAAATCAAATTAAAAACTTCAGCGATGGTAGCAGAACTTGCGGCACTCCGTGCTGCGCTTGACTTCATCAATCAGGATAGACCGCAACAATGGACAGTGTTTGGTGCCTTCAAGGCAGCCCTTCAGTGCATACAAAGTCCAGTGCACCGCGGACCCAATGAACAGCTGGCATCAGAATTTCGACAGATATATAATCGCAGCCATGACAGGGGACACAATATATTCTTTCAATGGTTTGCAGGGCATTTCAGCACCAGAGGGAATTACCACGCCGACAAAGCCGCCCGATCTGCACATTAAAGTGGTCAAAGTGTCTTGATTCCACTTTCGCGAACAGATGCTGCGGCTGGGCTCCGATTGATGTACCGTGAATGTACTTTGACCCTGTGGAACTCGAACGTTTTCACCATGTGTCGTTTGCGTACGCTGTCTCTTGAGAAACGGATGCATCTACCATCTAGGTTACCACGGCGGGAACAGAGCATGCTGTACCGTCTGTGGCTAGGCGTTGCATTTACGAACTCATATGCTTTCCTTATTGGAATGGCCAACATCCCCACGTGCGACACATGCAGCAGCGATGACACGCTTGTACACATTATCTGTGTCTGCCCGCGATATAATGCCCAAAGACAAGTTATTTGCAAAGTGCTGAACCAGTTGGAAAATCGTCCACTATCAGAACTAAGAGCTTCAGGTCAGTGCTCCCAAAGAACATCCGCGCTGAACGCCTTACTCGCGTTACTAAGCTTCCAGCGGTCTACGGGCCTTCACAATAGACTGTAAGAACGCCGCCCCATACTGCTCTATAGTGTACGCAGTTTGTTTGTGCTCGTCTAGCTCTCTTTCTATCTCGCTATCTCTATCTCACCTTTCACTCTTTTTCTTTTTTTGTACCCTTACTCTTTCCACCCGTGCAGGGTAGCCAACCGAAACTACCTCTGGTTAACCACCCTGCCTATCTATGCGTCCTTTTCCATCTCTAGACTTATACTAAGGAATTGCAAGGCACGCCAGTAGAAGTTCACGTTCCTCGAAAAGGTGGCTAAAACTGTAATGTAATTAAAGAGCCTTACTGTTTATCTTTCAGGCCTCAAAATACTGTTTGCGTTACATTCGCAAAATCAGTATATGTGAGTGAGGAGCGTATCACGCAGGCAGACTTGAAGAGGTGCTCACCTGTATGAGAGAAATCATAGACTGCGCTCAGTGAAAAATTGAGTAGCAGCTTTTACGGGTGCTGTGCATACCGCTTAAGAGCGCCTCCGAGAGAGGTATGCAAAAGTCGGCTTTTCATGTCGAAACCAGCGCATACACGAGGCTGCCGCGTAGGACGACCGCAGGCGTCCTGCTTTAGTTCCCGCCAAATTCGAGTGCTAAAACGTGCGCCTCCTGTGGCAGCTTGTCCCGCCAATGAAGCAAGTGGTTACATGTAAGTGCTTCTTGAAAAATATGCAAATGAACTACACTGACTGTTGCCGAGTAAAAATACAATTATTAAACTAAAAAATTACAGAAAGAATGTAATGAATGCAAGTAAATAATTAAATATAAGTGTTTACACTCAAATCTGATCTACGAGTAAATTTTTAAAGACGCGGGGATAGGTAGGTATTCGAGCAGAGCGTTGCCGCATGGAGCACGATAACTTTTTGTGTTTGAGCCACATAGGCAGCAGTCTCGCAAAAGTTCTGTGTACCTGCTCGTTAATTTTAACGAGGTAATTTTATGCTCTTAACAACAAAATAAAACAATCTTATTTTTATTACGTAACGTATTGTTATCTCCTTCCGCAACCACAATCCCACTGCTCCTCTGAAAAGCACGCACCCATGCCCGACATAAAATTAAGTGCACGGGGACCTTTTATAGCCTCATATTCGAGACGAAAGAAATGAAACACCGCCATATTCGTTATTATACCAGATATATAATTTAAATTATTCGATTTTACTTCGTGAAATGTTGTCTGTGAAAGGCACTCCACAGATGAATATAAACACGAGAAAAAAAAGTTCGGAATAATCTAAAGTAGTCGGCTCATCCAACTGAAAACTTGTTCACAAAAACGAAGGATAACGCTAGCTTAGTGACTCCAATCTTCATTATGGCCAGACATACGATCGTCACTCTAGCAAATGAATGTTGGGCTGTATCTCAGAAGCTAACCAGTGCTCTTGCTCTTCAGGCTCCCTCTGCGATGAAAGCACTGCTTAGTTTTCTAAAACGTTCACTTTGATTCTTCCCAACTAAGATAGCAAAGGCTGTGAGTTAAGTTTAGGCACCCTAACCAGGCCTCACTAGATAGTAAATTGGGTTTCAGACTTCTCATTCTTAAAAAAAAAACATCTTTTTTTTTAAACGCGCTTATGTTTCATCCACTGAGATACGACTTCCGCAGTTTCTTTACCGTGGAATTGCCTGGCGTCGCCCGCCGCTCTATTAGGCAATTTCAATAGCTAAGGACAATAGAAGTAGCCCAGTATATGGGTCGGCTCTTACGTTCAGTGATACAGGTCCGTCCTTCGAAATAACGATCGCTGTAAAATCGAACGCGCCCATATTTTAGTTGCCGAATAGGGTGGTAGAAGCACCAATAATCACTGTCCACCAATGCCGTCCTCCGTCTCTCATTGGGCAGCATTTGTATATATGGTTAGACAATAGCATAAGTGTCAATATGAAGCAGAAACTGATATTAGGCCTTGTCATCAAAACTGAGAAGTTTTAGGGAGAATGCGCTTCTAGGGAAAAGAGCCAAACACACAAAGTCAACTGGTAGACTTCCTTACGTGTGTGTGCGCTAAGAGCAGTAACAAGTGACCTCACAGGGCTTGCACCATCATGCAGAAGATCTCGAAGTATCAAGCACCAGTGTAACTCTTTCAGCGCAGACAAGAAAATAGCTGGTATGCTAGCAGCTTCCTAATAAATCCCACGTAAAGGTTCGTTTTCAGTTGGGCAGCCAGTCCAGCGTAAAGTCGCTCCATTAGCACCCGAAGGTGAATCTAAATCAACCGACATAGCTTTTAGACTTGACATTTGGGGCCGTATTCACAGACGACATCTATAGGGAATGTTCGCACAGTTGTGAAATTTTGCGTCAATGGCACTGGTCACATCGGCGTCTACAAGCGACAGCATCGTTGGTCTAGTACCAGGGACAATCTCCCGTGGACTACCTTCTGCGGCAATGGAATTTTTCTGCACATGGGTGCTACTACACCATTTATTCTGGCAGCATTTCAAAGCGCTTGGAAGAGATAGCGAATCAGCGTAGCTTCCACGTGCAATATAGTCTCACATTTATCCGCCTGCGGAAGAAAGAAACACCGCCCATCCACCACGTACAAATGGCAGACCAGAGAAGCTGAAATGTGCGGCCACCATGTGTATCGCTGGGTTAATTCCGACGGTTTATTAAACTCGTTATCAATTATTGGTTACGTCTTTGTGCTTCTTAATAAGCATACGCACATGTTTGGCTTGGGTTTATCACAGTGTTTATCTGAAATGCCGCACATTGCGCTTTTCATAATCGCCATCATGGAGGGCTGCAATGAGCGGTTCATTCTATTAAACCAGCGGGTTCATCAAAATATTTCTTAATTATGTTACGCATTTGTGTTTTGTAATGCTTTGTTCATAATGTTTATCACTCGTTTGTGCATTGTAGTTACCAGGTGACACACTGAGGCCGCACATTTCATTTAATTGAAGACAGGGGCACATTTTTGAACTTATTGCAAAGTCGGAGAGAGGCTGCTGCCCGAATTCTATGCTGCGAGAGAGAAACGACGTCACTATCGGCGTAGCCAATGGCGCACCACACCTTCCGCCGGAGGGTTTCTGTGGTCCGACCGCGAGCGTTTCGCCTAGGCATATACAGTTTCGCTGTAAAAGTATTTCGTTAGTTATGCCATCATGATATTGTCTTAACCCCATCCCCCTCTGTGTCCCCTGCCTGAAATAATAAGTAGATTTCTATGCCCACTCATAGAGAGAGAAAGAGAGAAAGGCAAAGGAAAGACAGGGAGGTTAACCAGAGATTATCTCCGGTTGGCTACCCTGTAGTGGGGGAGGGGAAAGGGGATGTAATAGGTGAGAAAGAAAGAAGGATAAAGAAGAAAGGAAAAAAAAGCCTAAGCACACACACGCACGTACACACGAACTATTTCTGTGGGCACTGTCACGCAGCCCACAAAGGCATTCCTAGTCTTACGCAGTGTCACTGTACAGTCCTATGCCACACAGTGTACTGTCACAATTTGTCAGAAAGTCCCGTGTCTTTGAAGTATCGCCGCAGCGCCTTCATAGCGGATCGCGCTGATGTTCGCGTAGGCCAGGTACCAAGGATCTTGTTTTCTGTCATTGGGCGCTTGTCCAGTTTGTCTAAGGTGGCTGAGAGGACAGTTCTTTGTCGGTTAAAACGAGAGCGCTGACAAAGAAGATGCTCGATCGTTTCGTTGCACCCGAAGAAGTCACACAATGGGCTGTAGGCCATTCCGATAAGGAAAGAGTAGGCATTTGAAAATGCTACTCCAAGCCATAGACGGACAAGAAGGGTGCAGTCACGTCGTGGAAGCTCGGGCGGAATATGGAGCTGTAAATTAGGGTACAAGGTATGGAGGCGTGCACTTGTGCAATCGGAAGAATTCCATTGGGCTAATGTCAGGTCACGCGCAAGTGCGGAAAGTTTTTTCGCTGCGTCGGCTCTCGAAAGAGGAATGCCGACACACTTGACGCCGTCATGGGTAGATCGGGCAGCTGCGTCTGCTCGATCATTGCCATGTATGCCACAGTGACTAGGCAACCACTGATATATTATATCGTGTCCTTCGTCAACTAGTCGATGGTGGACTTCTCTGATCTCTGCGACGAGCTGCTCATGTGATCCATGGCGCAGTGCTGTGAGTGCACTCTGTAGGGCTGCCTTGGAATCACAGAACATTGACCATGCGTGGCCTCTCCTCCTTAATGAAATGAAGAGCCGCACGCAGGGCTACCAGTTCAGCAGCTGTCGTTGATGATACATGTGACGTCTTTAGCTGTATCTTGACGGATCTTCTCGGTATCACCACAGCAGCAGCTGCGCTTGCAGATGTGACTGAACCATCGATGTAAACGTGTACGCGGCCACTGTGCACCTCATGTGAAAGTTCTAATGTGGCCTGCTTAAGGGCAGACGACGGCATGTTGGCTTTCTTCATGATTCCTGGGATGGTGAGGCGTATGTCAGGTCTGTGCAGACACCATAAAGGTGAGGATGGTCTTGCTGCAGGCATGTAGTTCGATGGCAATGAGGTATGATTGGCATCAGTTAAACGGCTGAAAGTTGTGCGTGGCCTTTCTGCGGGTAAAGCGGCAAGATGGTGAGAAGGTAATCGGGCAACGTGCCGAATATGCGCCCTGAGAGCGTCGGTTGCCAAGTACGTTGATATTGGATGATCTCGAGCTATGACAGTCGTTGCCGCTGTAGACGCACACCTCGAAAGACCGAGACACGTCCTTAGGGCTTGAGCTTGTAGTCCCTGGAGTACACGCAAGTTTGTTTTGCAGGTGTTCCCAAGCACAGGGAGGCTGTATCTTGCGAAACCGAGGAACAAGGCGTTATAAAGCTGTAGCATAGAGAAATTTGTCCGTCCAACACGTAAGACGAAAGCAATGGCTCATACCACCCTATACAATGGCTCACACCGCCGCAGTAGGGTTTCTGTGGCCGGACCACGACTGTTTTGCCTAGGCCCCATATACCGCTTCCCTGTAAAAACTAGAAAATAGGCCCCATTTAGCAGAATAGTGTCATTCATCTTATTTTTCTGATGTAAATAACATGTTTATGTTTTGCCTTCCCCAGCTTAGACTAACGCGGGTGTGAATGTAGGAGTTCTTCAGGAGCACTCTACTTGTGCGGGACTTGCCTCCGTAGCTGTCCTTTCACTGCCACAAAAGTTTGTTCGAGAGTAATACTAGGAACGCTGCACAGGAACCAGGAACGAGTAGTACCGGTAAACACAATGCGTTGGTGAGCGAGTTGGTGCGAATACATACCTACTTTGTTTAGCGCAAAATAACGGACACAAGAAAGCGCCTTGTCCTGTCGTCTTTCTTGTGTCCGTTGTTTCACGCTGAACAAAACAGTTATAGTACCGGGAACGCGGACACCTACGCGGTTGTCACGCGAAAGCTCGTTAAAGTGAAAGTATAGATAATTTTCAAAACATGACGGCTATGACGTATTACAGACTCTCCTTCCGGCGCATGCAGTATAGACCAAAGCATAGCCCTAGATTGGTTTTTCTTGCTTGAAGAATCGATCGCTGGAGGGAAATTCGAACAGCACCTGTCCCCAAAAGTGATTTCTCGAGAATACCACTCCTTAATGGAGTCGATAGTTACTAGAAATAAACACAGCGCATGTAGTGATAAGGCCCGCGCGATCTCGCCTTCTTATAACGTTTAACTCAGGGAAATAATCAGAAAAATAAAACACATTTTTAAAACAGCGCTTACAAGCAAGGGACTGCTTTACGTTACTTAACTTAATATTGCTGATAGGCTAAAGAAGAAAAAAAAGATTACCGACGATTACGTTACTTCCTAATGCGAAATTTGAGCGCAGCAAATAAGCTGTTTCACCTTTTCGATAGATTGAGGCAAAGAAATCGAGCAACACATGTATGCGCTATCACAGAATTTTTTTTTATTTTTCACACGTATTCCTTTAACAAAGACTCCACTAGGTAAGCTTCTGCTTCGGCGGCACGCACCTCTGGATTCTGACGGCGACGGCGCTGGGCCTCTGCTCTGGCAGCTCGTTTAGCAGCAGCAGCAGCAGCAGCAGACGGAGGACTTCCATCGGTCGTCTCGCTCATGGCTCAGAAAGAACTGGCAGATAATTTCGCAGTGGCGAACGGCAGCGGCAATTTCGGCTCGGGCGGTGCACATATACAGATCCGCCGCCACCGATCTGGCTCTCTGATTGCCACCGCACAGGGCGAACGGCAGCGGCAATTTCGGCTCGGGCGGTGCACATATACAGATCCGCCGCCACCGATCTGGCTCTTTGATTGCCACCGCACAGGGGTTGCATTGGAGGAGGAGCGAAGAAAGGAATTAAGTTCGAGCCGGCGCTTTGACAACCGGAGACTCGCAGGAAGAGGGGGGAGGGGGGCGGCGTGTACACCCAGCGGCAAACGATGGGGGCAGAAGCGCGCGCAGCAAGCGGACAACACGATAAAGGGAGGAGGGAAGAGATAGCAGCGACTGACTGATGCCGCTGACGCCGATAGTGAGTCAACCCCAGCTGCGGAGTTGGTTTCAGGGACAACGCCGCCGATGCCGACACAAACAATATGATACCCTCGCTTCCGCAGCGCTAAGAACCAGGTCTAGCCGTGGGAAGGTGGTCACGTATTCGTCGACGTGCCGGGGCCTACGTGAAATAACCGGCGCGTCGGCAACTGAAGAGCACCCTATCCGCCACACAAGAACAGGGGGGGGGAGGGAACCCTTTCCTCCTCTTTCTGCATGGCGGCGACGGTGTTCTATGCAGTCACGTTATCTTGACTCTCTAGCGGCGTCAGCGGCATCCAGCGGTATCAGTCGGTCGCTGCTAGCGCTGGGGGGATGAAAGGGGCCGGAGCTGGTTACGAGGCCGACGACAACGCCGACGACGACGCGAAACCCAGGAACGGACGCCAAAGAGCTGCGCTCTAAAAACGTATAACGCAGTGCCAGCACTACACCAACGGAAATTGATCGTTTAAGTCCCGTTGCTTACGTTCGTGAACGTGTCCTCTTATTGTACTGCTAGCATAAGAATGACGTATCTTCACTAAATGTCAATTTTTATATGCTGTTTATTCAATTCTGTTGTTTCCTATGCCAGACGAAGATTTGACAATGAAGATGTTAGCGTTTGTGCGCAATATAAATTTTGGAGCTATATCCACCGTAAAAATGAACAGTTCCTGGTAGAATCAGTACTTATTTGAAAAAGAAAAACGTTTGGCGTGGCATTTTCCAGATACAGGAATTTTGGTATTACTGAACAGCGGCTGCACTATAACTTGAAACACGGCGGAGTTCAGTAAACCCACTGAAATGTAGAATGAAGTGTGAGATGGCCATTGTTGCGCAGCACGATGGATTTTATTTGCTAGTAGTTAAAACGACGCCTTGTAATAAAAGGTCGCAATTGCTAATTGTCAATTTTCATTATCATTCGCTAAATGAGGATTCTCACTGCGCACCAAATGCAGCGTGACTTCGAAGTGATTGTTTGAGTTGTCGAGCTATTGCGTTTTGTCGTGCCCATTCTCGCTGAGTAGTCGCCGTCACAAGGAGACTACTGTCACATCAGAGCTCTTTCATTCGCCCTAAAGGTTCACAAGACACATGCGCCCTTTTTTTTCACAGGAGAGAAAAAGAAATTATGGGCTTTTACATGCCAAAACCACTATCTGATTATGAGGCACGCTGTAGGGGGGGAGGGGGACTCCGGAAATTAGGACCACCTGGGGCTCATAACGGGCACCTATAGATCTATGTGCACAAACGTTTCTCATATGAATGCCCACATATGAATGCGACCGCCGTGGCCGGGATTCGATCCCGCAACCTAGTTTTTACAGGAGAGAATGAGCTTTTGTGCAATAAACAAAATGATTGGCTTATATTTTACTTCTATGTTTCAATGTGTTCTCTAATCTGCCAATGACCTCGGCTTGTTAGGGCTATGTCGATATGAAAGGATACAGTCGCTGTAAATGTATCAATTAAGGTACCGAAATATTTACAATAAATGGGCTCCGATATGTCATGTAACGTTTTGATTGGCGGATCTTGCTTTAGTATACTGACACTTTGACAAAATGTCTCAAGAGGTAGATTGATAAAATATTGCCCGGATGAGAATGACCGACTTTAATAATGAACTGTGAATATTTGTTTTCAACGGAAAGAAGACATATTGCTCTCTCAAATGCATCTTCTGCCGGATGTTCCTCAGAAGCGCATTACTTGTATATCAATAAACGGATTCTGAAATATTGTTTTTGTTGTTTCTATCTGGTGCAGAGCACCTAACACACCCAAAACGATCATGCGCATATGAAATGTCAATTCGATATCCGAACACTAATTTCGCTCTCCACGTATAAGCGGTGAACGCACCTGGACGTTCGAACCCTTTCGGTCATATGAAAATCCTCCCGGAAATCGAAGCCTGGCGCAGTATTATGTGTTAGTATGTCGCTGCTCATGCTATATCGGTATTAGTATCAGCTTTAACTTTTAGAAGACGAGATAAAATTGACAGCACACAGTGTAACGAGACAGTACTTGCACCTTGTGAGTATTAGTCGTATAATATTTTGTACTGCTACTTCTATATCTTCTACCCTTTAGGCCTAGTATTTGCATTAGTACATTTTCTTCTTCTAGAGCAGCACTTGTTATGCCATTTGAAGGATATCTTGCGCGTCTACATACCTACAAGAAATTGGCGTTCTGTCATTCTAGAATTCATTGAATCACTCGTGAATTCAAATATGGCTCGTGGTTTAAACTGTAAATGTCTTTTTTAGCGTTCTCTTGGTCTCCGCTGGCCAAGGCGTGTCACTCATCCTTTGTTCCTTCATCTAACCTGCGATACATTAGTGATGCAAGTTGAGGCATCTTTTCTTTATGACTCTCTCACTTTTTATTCCTTCATCTAATTTTTCAAGACCATATCGAGACAGTATCAAAATACTAACACAAAAGCACGCTATGAAAATTTACTCCGTTATCTTCGCCAATAAAGAAATGGCTAATTACCCATTACTCACACTAGAGGCTCCTTCAGTCTGGCTGGCCGTGCACCACTGTCCGTCCAGCTAGAGCAATATTATATCGGAAGCTTTTGAACTATCCCTCGCACTCTGAAATTTACGGGCAAAAGTACTCGAAAGATGGGTATATATACATGACGTGATAATCTCACATTTGTAAATGTAGTTCCTGCTCCCGAGTACACAAGACGCTAGTTACTACTACTACTTATGTGCTACTTTTTCCTACCATCTTCAAAGCACTAGGCACACTACTACGACTTCGCTCCCAAAATGGAGTTCAGTGTTCCTTTTTTCAGCATGAATGAACACCTCAACAGAACAAGCAAACGTTAATTAAAATGATCGTGATGAAATGTAAACGTTAGTGCGCACAGGAGCAGCGTCATGAATTGCCCCGTCTTCTCATGTGCGCGTGCTGCTCTTGATTATCAAGGAATATTGGTTGCATCCTGTCAAATGTTCACTGTGGTATTTGACCGTTGTATGTTTCTCTCAGGTGACAAGCACACAAACAAAACAACCGTAGCGGAGTATGGGACCATAAGCACACCTTACAATCTGTACTATAGGCGCCTGGGAACCCATGTAGAGATCGTAAACCTGAAATTTAGTTGGGCAGTAAAACGACTTATCTGGGCTTGGACGGGAGACTCCTAAACTTAGTTTTAATCCTTCTCGCTCCCGCTGTACGTGGTGAACGTGGTTTCATTTCATCGAAACTCGGTGCTGCCGATCACTAGACACAGGAAAATCAGTATATCTTAAGAACAACCAGCTCCCTTTTTTATTAGTAAAAAAAAATTTATGACTGTGATAAAACCAGCACGGCCCCAACGACACGTGTAATAAAGAAGCAGTCATATTAACACAGCGTAAAAAAACTGCAGGAACAACATTAAAGCTTTTCTACCAACCTTCATGCAACGGCTTTCAGGCTGCAATGGCTATTTCAACGTGGTAAAGTACAACGTGGAGAAACGATACTTTCTTTTGAATGTTATAGGGAATACTGGAGACACAAGTAATCTCTGCTACATCGATAAAATCGCTTTTGGGACTAAACTTACGTAAATGTTGTCTTTCACAAGTAATAAAAGCTGCTCCAAAAAGCCAGCGTTCTTTTTTTTCTGTTCCTTTATTCGTTTGTTTATCTCGCATTTACGCGTTCTATTTCCTGAACAAAATATTATAATATGACACTTCTAATGATCTTTATTGTGTTTGTCAAGAAAAATCAAGAGCACAACGCTTCTGCGTTGACGCGAGATGAAGCGCTTTATTTTAACGTGTAAAGGGCAACCTATTTCTAAGTGCGTATATTATACGAGGTTTTGATTTCGATAGGTATGCACACTGATAATAGTAATAAAAGAACAATTGATTGAAATCGAAGACAGTTAGCTGACCTTATTAGGGCAAGAAAACTAAACATAAGGCGTATTTTTGCACAATAAAGCAACTAAGGAAGCTCCAAAAAGCTATGCTTCACCAATTAACCCAACCAGAAATACTTTTGCTTAGGAAATACTACCGCGTGAAGTCAGTGGTGGCCTTTGTGTATGACTCATTGCTTTGGTGCCGTGTAGGTGTCTCTTTGTATTTTGGCGCAGCCTTTTCATCCTCTTGTACGCACTATGTGACGACTGTTTTAGTTGAAACTGGCAGAACTCTTACCACTCTGATATAAAGTTCTATTTTGATGCATCATTGCTCATCGAGGGCAACTAATCTTCATAAATCGCGACAGGGAAAGAGCCAGTCGCCAATCACAAATTAAAGTGGTAGGTATAGCCTTCCACAAAGCAGAATAGTTTGACAGTCCTCGAAAAGTTCTCGTGTGGGGCGATAAATTTTGATTTCAACTTCCGGTCTCTCCTCACTTTTCACGAAGCCAGTCGCAGTGTTTTTCTTTTCCTACTTAAATAGCAACTCCGGCGATATTTCGATGTCAACGGATGTCGATAAAGTTCGCTGGCTACGTTCCTCTGAACACTTCTGTCATGTCCTCAAAAAAAAAAAAAAAGCAGATTTGAGAGTTGCGCACATGTTTTCCAAATAAATTTAATTATTTGCCTTGAACACTCTACCTTGTCTCCTCCTCAGTTACAAGCCACATTGTACGTGAAGTCAGGAGTGTTCCATGCAGAGCATGCCGGGATCATGCAGACGACAGCGACGAGAGCGTCTAGGAATCGACGATCGTGAGCTAGTGCATGGCGTGAGAAGTTGCTGTCGCGCGAGATTGCGTTCCCTGTAGACGTACAAGAGATGGGAGTCAAGTGGTGCTGCGTTGTTGGCTGCACGAACTTCAGCTCTCGCTATCTGCACACGTGGTTTGAGCCGATGCCGATCGCGTTCAGCCGAGGTTAAGCCTATATGTCACAGTCGCACATGCGTCTGCCGCTGGCGGACCTGAGCGACTGACTTGAAGCTAATTAAGCCATCAAGATGAAGAAAACTACTTCTATAGTTCAGTTTTACCAATACAGATTTGAAATAAACCATTCCTCATTTGGTACAGTGCCCACACAAAAAGCGAGGAGCGAGGACACGGAGCAGTATCGACATCGGTACGTTGTTGTTTTCGACAGAAAGCTGCCCGCCACACTCACCGGCACTTCCCTAAATTAAATGCGACGACGAAGATGGTTGTATTTTTACGTATTGTCATGCCAGCTCATTATTTAGCTTCCAAGGTGCACTGCTTGCCTCGTATCCCAAATGGGCAGCAAGGGTAGGCCTCTTCGATGCAGCAGCGTAACGGTGTCTGTAATCGCATCGACGTTTCCGCGAGAAAACTACGCGTTCTCTAAATGAACGATCACACGCGCAAAGTCCTCATCTATGTCCCCTTTAAGGAACATATTGTGCGCATGAAGAGAATGCCAAGAATGAAAAGTAGGCAACATAACGCTCCCGTACTAGAGTCTCCTGCTCGCTGTTTTCGGAGGTGCGTGGTCGCTCATATCAGCGGAATAAAGAGTGATGCAACGGTGCTTACATGCACAGAATCAGCCTGTTTTGATATTTTATGACATTCTTTGATGTCAACGATGAGCGGCTAGTGTGATCTTGGATTGTAGCGCGAAGTGAGCACGGACACAGAAAGGAGCAGACAAGACGAGCGATAACTCCTTGTCTGCTCCTTTCTGTGTCCTTGTTCACTTGGCGCTACAATCCAAGATCATGTTACCGCACCAACTCGTCCAACTTTCCATTCTTTAGCTGCTAGTATTATATCTCAAGCGAACTACGAGTGGTCGCTGCGCCTTCCGATGTAAACTAATGCACCGTTCGTTGCTTTGGACTATCAGCGGCGTTTTTGCGAGATACAAACGCGGAAAGTCGTGCTCCACATCTTGCAGTGAACATGCGAAGCGTTTCCCTGAGAAGGGGTACAATACGTAAACTGCAAGCAGCACGCATAAAATGGAGTGGTTTGGGCTAATCTTGGTCTTAGTCATGTCCGCTACGTAGCACGATATGTAGCACACGGGTGCGCTCGTTGTGGCAGGTCGAATGCGAATGGTAATTTGTGGCTATCGAATTTGTCAGAATAATACCTGTCAATTCTTGACAGATCCGAAGAGCTGGTGCAGCTAACGTTGTCACCCTAGGATCCGGCGCGGTCACGATTCAGCCGAGCATCGGCTCTTCGCTGTCAGCAGGCGAGACCGGCATGCCTTGCGCGCCTTCCCCGGTGGAGACACTCGTTACGTCACACGAAGAGGTTCGCTTGGCTGCTTGGTGAGGTTCAGGTTTCGCTTTTGCGCTTTTTTGCTTATTTAAAATTACTTTCAAATTTGCGAAACAATACGACTGTCAGACGCGTGACAGGGGAGTCTCGGGAACCTAAATATTCCTTTACCTTGACGCGGTCCAAAAATCGCCGAAGTACCTCTTTAACTTCATCAGTATCAGTTGGCGGCTATTAGCACGGATCTGACGCGGACTTTTAATTAAATTCTTCAATTCTTTCTCTTGTAGTGAGCCCAGCTGGCCCTTCGGGGAAGACAAATCGGAGCACCTTCGAGACCTCACGCTCGTCAGCAAGACCAAAGGAAGTAAATCAGCGGTATAGCTGACAGAGCACTGCTTGATATGATGTCTAGGGAGTGGCCGTCCGCGGCGGTCACGTCCAGCATTATGTAAACTAAAAGGCGCTACCTAGCCGTGGCTCGGTAGCTCGCGAGCCTTTGATGCATCCATGAACCAAGGCGGACTAATCAAGAAAGTAACCGTCGCTGTAGGATGCTGTTATTAAAGGTACCACTAATTCCCCTCTCAGTTGAATATTTCAGTAAATATGTCGACTTGTACGGGCAGCAAGTTTAGACAAGTGGTAGCTCGAGCAACTATGACCACGTATGAATTAAGAACCGCAGTCGTTGGTACAATTCTGGTGAAAACACCCCTTTCACATGGCAAAGACTCTGCTGAGGAGTAGTGTTCGCACAGCCTTTCGTGCGTTAGTGCTGTTTGCAATTAGCTTGTCGCCTTCGATAATGACACCGCCAGCAGCAGAATGCGTTGGAATTTTCTATTGCTCACGTTTATAGCGTTAAAATCTTTTTTTCTGAATTCGCCGCCAGACACTTCGGACTAGTCGAATACTGAAGCTTTGAGCAGCATTACGCACAAAGGAAGAAGAAGAAAAAAACACTCACCGAGCGTCTGTAGCCTGGTGAAGGACAAGGACGGGCACTTTCCTTGAACGTATGTGACGTCACACTTGTACGTGCCTTCGTCTTCGACAGTGAGTGGCTGGATGCGCAAATGGGCGGACGCGTTGCCCGGCTGAAAGGTTGCGCGGTGCGGCTCGCTTAGCGGGCCCATCACGCGGTTCACCGTCTCGGAGAACAGGTACACTCGCTGCCAGTCCTGAGACACGTTCTTGGTCCACGTGATGAAATACACGCGCCCGCAGCTCGCTTCGTCCACCTCGCACGGTAGAACGGCCGAGCCCCCCACGAAGCCGGTGACGTTGTGTTCGCGACCTGCGAATGATTCAAGAAAGAGAGGAAGAGAGGGGGACCTTAATTAGGGAGAACGACCAGAATCTACAGAGATCGAAGCATTGTAATACTTTCGAACACAGCCAGTAACTTAAGCGGTGCACAACTCGGGCGTGTCAAAACAGACGAAACCATACCTAGGCTGGCTGTACTGACCGTACACATGACGTGGGATGCTAGCCTTACACGTGCGCTGTATATCTCCGAACTAACGGTCGCCATCGGTGTAGAAAAATTAATTCCTCAGTGGTGTGGAACATTCTTAGAATGTTGCATAAACTTCCATACTACACGTATGCCACGTGGAAACTATAATAGAAAACTAGGGGTGATTTCATTCACGCTTCTATGATTGTGTGCATCAAGCAAGCTCGTCGCAATGCCGAAACATCGTCTTCACTAATGCCTATGCACAAGTTTTCATTTCAACAAAAGCAATGTGAATTTGTCCTCCCGTTGCAAGGTTTCTAGTACCTCTCTATCTTTCCTTAATTTCAATGACATCTCTAACAAGATAAGCGGAATCCAAAAATACTACGAGAATCCTTCTTGTGTCAAGGGCAGACGTTTAAAGGAGACACGGGAATAAGAAGCCTGTTTCAACTCGTAAAGCTGCAGTTAGCGGCTTTTTCTTTCCGTCACCCCCATATTTCTCGTGGAGAAATAAATGTTCCATTGACTGATTGAATGATTGATTGATTGATTGAACACAAGCTCGAGTTGGAACTTCCCACTGCTGTGATTTAATTTGAAGCGACACATATGCGTACGTAACCCAGAACAGCCCCCCCCCCCCTGTTAAGAACGGCCCGCTGAGATGCAAGTTTTGCCAGCCAGTTGCGACAGCAGCAGCAACCTTGTCTCGGAACGCCACCGTTACGCTCTAGCCTCGTCGCCATTGTGACTAAACGGGCTCGGTGGACCAACTATTGTTACTGAGCCCACGGGAACGCCTACTAAGACCCCTTCCCACGCGCCAACCAAGACGCCAGACAATGGGCGGCGGCGGAGGCCACTGTGCAAGGTCCGCTCTGGAATTTAGAGGCGCCGGCTGCGGTCGGCGTGACCACCTGGCTACGGGGACGCAGGACAATGGACAACGCGACGGCCGCGTTATGAAGGTCAGCTGCGAGTGCAGTGAAAGTGCGTACGTGTGTGTGTAAACCATCCCGCAGAGAGGCGGCTTGTTTACGATGTCGTCGAACGTTTTGCCTCACCTAGGGATCCAGGGATGGATGGATAGATAAAACTTTATTGGATCTATTTAAATGTGGTTGGGCCCCTAGACGTCCGGGAGCCCCCTGGCCGACATCTCTAGGCAAGCACGGTCCACCAGCCAGAGCTGGTCATCCGAGCAAGTGACTCGAAGAGCAACCTCCCACGAGGAAAAGGAAGGGTTGGGAATAGGTTCTACCGCCATGGGCGTGGGGCAGCTCCACAAACAGTGGAAAAGATCTGCCCGGGGCGCTCGGCAGGTGGTACATTGTGGATTATGGAGACCAGGGTAAAATAAATGTGCCAGATAGGGAGAAATAAATGCTTTGGTCTGGATCTGGCGCCGGATTGAACTCTGATGGGCGGTAAGGGAATGATGAGGGGGAGGTAAATCTCGCCTACCATCCTTGTAATACGTGGTAATCTGGTGGTAGGTGCGGATCCCCTCTCCTGGTTTTTCCATGGGGTTGGGTGAGGGGTCGTCCAGCGTCCGGAGGGAAAGACCTCGGACATGTGCATTAACGCGCTCGTTCCCGGGGACACACTCATGCCCAGGTACCCACGTGATAGTCACCTGGTGGGGAAGCGAAGGAATGTTTTGCAAACTGTGTGTGACTGTCTTTGGTGCTACGCCTTGAAGCAAATAACTGTATGCACTTTGGGAATCGGTGCGGATTTCTGTAATGGTAGAAACACGAAGTGGATATAATGAGCTGTTGTCGGCGGCTAGGGCGTGCTCGTCGTCGTGCTCTGTGCTCGTTGATGTACTCGTGAGCTGTGTGCTCGTTTGCTGTAAGCTTCTTCTTGCGGGCTCCATTTGGGAGTCACGCTAGACTGTGTAAATGTATCCCATGTTCAACTGTAAATACTGTGAATAAACCCTGTTCACCTAGTTCCTCCCAAGTTCCTCTCTACGACCTTCAACCCTTACAGATGGTGGCAGCGGCGATATCGTCCTACAACTCCTACAACTGGTAACAGCGGTGGGATCGTCCGACAAATCTTACACCCCGCAGCCTGAAAGACCACAAAATGAAGTCGAAGATAAAAATATCAAGGCAGTTAAAAATTATCCCTAAGTGCACCCGCTTGCTCCTATGTTCCAAAATATAAAACGTTTCGTCTAAAAATCCTCTTATCCGTGCCCTCAGCGCACCTTTAGTGATAATGCGGGTCCGGTCATCCTTATGCCTTCTGGCGCAAGAAGTGTCGACAATCTCTGCAGTGAAACACTAAAAAAGTTTCTTTCCCACTTCTCACGTTGTTATGGTCCTCACGCAGTCGGTCGCTCAAACACCTGCCGCGCTTACCAACGTTATACACACTATAGGCACCGCAGGAAAAAGGGTATTCTGCGAAGAATTTCGCTCACGCAATCAACATACTGCGTACGATGGTTTATTTGGCATTGACGCCCGCCAGTTTTTAAACGGACAGTTGCCCTTTGTCATTTCCTACTTCTTATGTGGAGCTGAAAAAAATCATCCTGAACATACGAACGCTTCTCCCAGCTTCTTTAGGCGATGTGAAATGCAGCGCATGTATTTGATGACCGCACCATGCGTATAAGCCAATTAGCCCAATCAGCTACGCTACTACAAGAATGCAGTAACCGATGAATTTGCAGCAGACGAGAGCAGCTTTGCACGTTCTTCAATTTATAGGCTTGGTAGGTTACTCTGGGTTGTATTGTGAATATCCATCCGGCTTTGCAATAACCGCCTGACCGTTATAAGTCATACCACTAAACTTTGTCTAGACGGGAACGAGGAGATAAGATGAGGACGCATTTATCCCCCTGGGGACATTTCGAAGCAGGAGCGAGGCAACGATCGATGTTACAGTTCTCGTGGCTGGTTCTGGTAAATGTAATAGAAACATCACTTCCTGTAGATTTCCTCCTCGACTGGATACGGCGGCATATCTCTGTAAATATGCGGAAACTGAAATAATACTGTCAATAATTTATATCTCCCGCATATCCAGAATTATTCGCAGCTCTCTATCTGTGTTTTGCAAACACATAAAGAAAGAGGCAAAAACACGTGGCGAAGAATCCTAGAACAAAAACTAAATGTGGCTTGCGAGAAACAAGATGGACACAGGACCGGGGAAAGTTTAGGAAAAATAAATCTCAAGCAAATACATCAACTCTGTGTACAACAAAGGGGAGGTGCAGGCGGGGCAGTTCTCGCGGCAAATCTTTTTTTTTTTTTTTAGGTAAGAAGGTGAGGCAGTCCTCTCTATACATTTGCGATGAATTTTGTGGTAAAAGAAATATATATCGAGGACCGCAGACTGTGTTCCCCTTGAGGGAGCAGATAAGGCCGAAAGCACCTTCGTCGAATGCTCTACTGCGGCTCGCTCGAAATATCTCGCATTGTCGACGTTGATCAATAAATCATTGGTCCATTTCATGTGCCGCGGGCAGGAAAGAGTGTAGCACAAGAACAAAAGTGGATGTTAAATAATACAGCAAAATAAAAGCACGAAGAGTGAAATATGGACGTCCCATCTGCCTTCGTATGTATATGACGTACTGCAATTACGACGTTCAAAGTTTTGAATAAATAGCGCTTTCAAAGTAAAAACGCCTACTGACACAAACGGATATGAGTTATACGCACCGCACTGTCATTTCTTTTTAGGCTTCTCTTGCGTAAGCCAAGTGATCGTTACCCGGGCCTGAATGCACGAATAAGAACGGATTTTAAATAGCTGTGCATTCAAGATTTTGAGCTGTTCTTTTTTTGTTCCTTGCTCCAGATTCAATTTAAATTGCCTCCTCCGTTTCTTGAAATCAACTAACAAATAGAGACGTGGTTTCCTGAAACATTTTTCTGGTTGATGTTAGAATTCTTTGTGTGATACGTGGTAGCTAATTCCGTGCCCCCCAAAAATTGTTTTTCCAGTGCCATGGTTTGGCTAGAAGCTGTGGCTGACAGGAAACGGAGGGGGAGAGTAAATAAAGGAAAGCAAGCAGCGCTCGCTCTCTCTTTTTGTGAGTGTGTCACTCCCTATTTTACTGTCATCCTTATAAAGTAGTTGTAACGTTTGGAGCGAACAAGACCTTGTAAACTTCCATCACGCAGGACCGTATTTATCTTACGCAATAGCGTAGTGTGTGTATGTGCGTGCGTGTGTGTGTGTGTGTGTGTGTGTGTGTGTGTGTGTGTGTGTGTGTGTGTGTGTGTGTGTGTGTGTGTGTGTGTGTGTGTGTGTGTGTGTGTGTGTGTGTGTGTGTGTGTGTGTGTGTGTGTGTTTGTGTGTGTGTGTGTCTAATGAAGTAGAACTGTGCTTCCAGTCAAAGGCGTTTTAAAGACGTCAGGTTAAAATTTTTTGTTCATGAAAACGAGTTCGGTTGGTGACCTTCTCTAATATGTTTGCTGTCTCAATATATCGTACCTTTATTTCTTTTACGAACTTTACTAGCGTGTTAACCTTTCATGAATAGGGCGCCTGAAGAACATACACGAAAAGCCGATACACACAAAGAAAGGAAAAAAAGGATATGGGAGTGGGGAAGCAAAACAATATTTATATAAAGAGCGGAAAATAGGTGAGGGTGGATGTAGCGAATAGAGAGTCTCCGGAACAAGTACTAGCTGTCCCCGTCGCTTCCGGGAGCGATTGGGACAAAGGAATCAAGACAGAGGCGATGGAAACAAGTATCTGTGATGGAAGTTGCGGGAACAGTTGTTCCACCTTTTCAGGCTCGTTGCGACCAAGACAGACTAGTTTAATTGTGTAAATTATGTCGATGTGATCATCCCCGCCCCGCCTTTTGTACGCAGCTACCAACACCCCTTGCACAGCCCAAGGACTGTGTAGGAAAAAGAAGGCGAGCGGGCTTTTTAGTCCACGTTTTAGTCGACATTATACAACTCAGTCTAGCCATCCGGTCAATGATGTCTCACTTTTCGAGACCGAGGCTGAAAGCTGTGAAGTATTTGGAGCAAAGTAGGTTGCATGTTTATTCGCCTGTGATTGTTTTGCAGAAACGCCTGTGCTACGTTTTAGATGCCAGACGCTAAGCTAACCGCACCGTGTGTGCATGCAGTATGAGAGCAGCCGAAGCTCTTTCCTCACAATATGGCCCGGCAGCGTGGAAACGAGAAGTTAGGGCCCCTAAATTACGTGCCTTGCCCGTCGTGTCCAGACCACGAACTTAGAGGTTCGTCCTATTCAGCAGTTGCTATGTGCCGAAATGCCAAAGAAAATACTTCAGAGGGACCCGACAGGCGTTCTGGTCGCCAAGAGAAAGCCAAGAACGGAAGGGAATAAATGTAATTTCATGCGAGGATTAGCAAGCAACCACCAAATGAAAGAGAGCAGAGCTGAAACAACGGCAATGCTTCGTTTTGCGAGACATTACCCGTTTACTGATTGCACCAAACATATTCTGGCTATTGTCTAGACAATCTTATGTGGTTTTATTGAGATAAGTATTGATAACGCACATTTCATAATCAATAGCGGGAGGGCACGCGAATAAAGACAATCATTTATTTGCATCATGACCGTTCTCTTCGTTGTGATTACTTCCAGCTAGGTAAACAGTTAAGGAGAGGGGATTAGAAGGGCATCTCTAGATTGGCCACGCTGCATCCCGGACTCATTCGCGAGGAGACGTTCTCGCGATGCATATACTCTCCTTTCGAAGGCCTTTCCTCGTGGTGCGAGGAAATCCGGGATAGATCACCGGCGGCCTAGACGAAAAGGAGGCAGTGGCCCACCGTATCACTAGGCACTACAAACATAGTATATGCCCCATCCCCCCTCAACTTTCCACGCACTCGACCCTGGGACAGGAGCTATCCGGCGCCTTACCGCGTTTGCGCCCCGCGGAACCGGCGTCTAATCTCATTATGCGCGCTTCGTCTTATGGAGAGGGCGCCGCATATATCTCGAGCCCTCGCTGCGGATTGGACGATGGCGATTTCCGCTTTTCTTCTGTGCTTCTCTTTTCGCTCTCACACGAGTGTTTATCGAGAGGCGGCGGTGAAACTTTGCAATAATACGGCGGTGTCGGCGGCTGCTGCTACGGCTGTGCAGTGCTTGCCAATATGCTTTGTTTATCCTGGGCCCTTGCGTATAGTGCGCTTATTCTTCTTCCTTCCCCAGTCCGCGGTGGCTCTCTCCGTCGTATTTGCTTTCCCGTTCGTGAGGCTCCCCGCCGCGATGAGATTATTCGCGATAACGAGTAACGAGGAGGGAGATAGATCCACGAGAAATCAATGCTTTTGCGTGTACGGTTTATGCGCGTATAGCTGAGGTGCCATCTCTGTATTCCGAAATGCCCCGTTGGAAGGGGCGCTCAGATTACGGGTTATTACGCTGTCGGGATTTTTTTTATGTGTGTATGTTTGTGTGCGGCTTGGGGATGTTCTGTTATGTGCAGCGGGCAAATTGCTAGCTTTCTTGTGCGTGCGAGTGCTTGTATTGTACGCTTGTGCTCTTACGTTCGTTTGTGGAGACGGCGAAAGTGACCGTCAATTGCGCTTTCTCCAGGCAGCGTTCACCTTATTCGGGGTGCTCGGCGTATGTCTCGCGCGTGTAGTAGTTTCGTGCTTTTGAGGCCAAAGCGATTCGGAAACAAAATTGAGAACAAACCATGTGGATAGACACGATATTCGGCTGGGTGTGTTTTGCAGCAAATAACCACATACCCCGCTGAGTTCCTTTATTTCGGTTCCTGCAATAAATATATTACCTCCACAGGCACCTCCTGCGAACACTTGCGAGTCTTCGAACAGTCCCCTTTGTATACTTATCACCAACACCGCTATGCAATGGTCTTACGGGAATCGTACAAGGTTCGCCGAAGTCCGAAATCCATGTCTCAGCCGTCTCTCGCTTTTCTGCATTATTGAAACAGTTTCAAAGCGTAGTAATTCTTCAGAAGTACATTAAATGTACCTGTCAACTTGACATATTGCGCATGAGTCAACAACACTGCATTCACCGGTGCACAGCACGCCTTTTCTGATATCGACCTATCCCAATAGCCGTTCGCATGTACCGTATCTGGTGAAACTTTCATTGCTGTCAAGCTGAGAAAGAAAATAACAGCAAAGAAAGATACGGCGAGGAGCCAGATGCCTAGGGCATCATCACGCTGAGCAACAGCTCTTCGGTGTGGTGTGTGATATGAGAACGCTGTCTATACATCAGCGCGCCCACTGTTTCCTGATACTTGCGCAGTGACTATATTGTATTCTCCTTTCTTTCTATTTGCATCGATTCGGGCTTCGCGATTCGAGGAAGCGATCAGCAGCCGGTGCGCATGTGCCAGCAACGCAGCCTGACCGACTTTCTCTTCTCGAGCCCGCGGAAGCAACGCAAGCCGTCTCTTCTGAGCGGGCATCCATTTGTCCAAAACTCGACGGCGCTCCGAAAGACGTCAGGTGGTGTGTATTGCTCAAACGCCTTCGCCTCCACCCCTTGCTTTCCCCGCTTTGGCGCCGGATTCGAGGCACGCCTGGCCACCGCGCCGCGGCACCAGTGACAGCAAGCCGGCAGCACACGGACGCCGGTGGCCGTTGTTGCGTTTTCCCGCTTCATTCGTTGTTGTAGATTTCAGTTTCTTGCAGTTTATTGTTGCTCTTAGCGCCGGATTTGTTCGTGAACGCCGGCTAGCCAACTCGCCGGAGCTGCTCGCTGCTGTCATCCGAGTCAATGGTGATACTGGGTCGTTAATCACGAACTGGCGCGGCGCACATGTCGGTGGCCCCGCGTGCTGTCGGGCATCACGTCGTGGACGCCGGGGGATTACCGAGGCTCTCCCTCTTTCTCGTTAGCACGCCTGAACGTATGGCTTATGCTTCAGGCTTATCCCTGCTTTTCGTTTTGTTATTGTGTGTTCTTTTCGCGTTTGTTTGTTTTCGCCGTCCACGCTAAACCGGAGACTCAACCGTTTTTCAGCGCTGGAGTCTTTTCGCTGCCGTGCGTGTTCTCGTTCATACGCGACACATCATGTCGCGTTTGCGTGGTGAGACCGATGGTTCTTGCCATGTCGCCTTTCTTTAACCCATTCGTCTTCCTGTCCTACTTCCTGTCCTGCAACAGTGCTCCATTTTTACTTCCAAGTCATCGTTCTTGATGCGCGAATTTTTGTCCTTTCCCCCCATTCTCTCTCTCTCTCTATCTCTGTGTGTGTGTGTGTGATTTGCCCGTTTGGTTGCTGGCGCATCTTTTTTTTTTTACTTAAGATTATCCTCCATTTATCCATCCCGACCTTTCTTTCACAAGTTGGAGCTTTCATCTCTTGCCTCCAGTTTCAATACAAAGATGTGATTCAGGGCTATTGTCCGAGGCATTTTCAATGTGCTTCTAATACTGGAGACGCTATTTACATAACAAAATGAAAAGAAATATCGCAGAATATAGGTTCCGTTCTTTTACGCCGCGCTCTTTTAGAGCTTTTACTTTTTTGACGGTGCCTATTGCACAGAAGCTTTCACAGGGAAAATTGAGTTTGCTGTTTTTTCTTCATCGGTACAATGAGATAAGTCTAAAAAAGAAATCCGGTTTTGCCGTGCCCTCCAAGCGTCACCTAATATAACACCTTTACGCCATGTCCTAAGGTTCATTGCAGTCTGTTGTGCTTCGTCTTTCGTTTCATGTTTTCTTCACTCAGATCACTTGAAGCACGGTCGGTTCTGTGTTTGGGAAACCCCGGGAGCTTCACGTTTTTTGCCATAGACAACTGTCTTATAGTGTAAACACTATAAGCTTCTGTAAAGTATGGCAGAGGACCTCACGTGAATGTCAAACAGGGCAATATCGAAAATTCAAGCGGATACTAGGGAAAAGAGCTTGTTTGACGAGGTAAAATTCTTGGGTTACTTTTTATAAAGCAACATAAGTGTTTCAGAAATGTTACAGCCGGAGGGTTTTGCCTGCTGTAGGCGCCTATAGCCTAGTAAGGTTTGCCTCCCATTGCTCCTCCCATGTGCAACATTCAAAGTGTGGAATATTCTGAAGCCCGTCACATAACATCTCCTAACACAATGATATATATTAACACAAGGAAATACTAATGACGAGGATGAATTGGAACATGAAGCACTATCAGTTGTATCTTTCTCCCTTCCTATCTCCTCAAATCCTTTATTTTTTCTTTCCACCCATGCAGGGTAGCAAACAAGAAAAAAAATATTCTTTCATTGTCCGTGTAGTACTAAGTAAATGTTAGGTGACTACATTGAACACTTCCGTTAAGTTGTTGATGTTAGATACAATTATACTTCCCTTACAAATTGCTACATGAAATATAACGATGACGAAGTTTCTGCTTGGCAGAACGTTGGTTTAGTATCTCTTGCCTTTTTTGTGTTATTATACGTGTACCTCTGAGGCGTCGCCTCTTTGTCCGGCGGCGATGGACGTAGACCACCTCGGATGTCTGCCAAATTCGGCGACGTCAGCAGTGGCCGCGTCAAGAAAGCGGACTGGCCCTCATAGCGACTCTGAAAGCGAGGACACCTGTATCTACTCACTGAGCAGCGAGGAGCCCTCCGACGATGACTTCCAAATTGTTGTGAGTCGTAAGGCGAGGAGACGTAACACCAAGACCTCTTCGTCTTCGAAGACATTGAACGAAAGACCACAACGGAGGCCTGTGACCAAAACCATCATTATCCATCTTGCTCTGCCCGACGGGAACATGAAGCGTCTCCATAGGCAAAATGTTTCCGTAGTGCTGGAAGGACTGGTGCCGAATCAAATTACTGGCATCAGTGATTACACGTAAGAACATACTGGCGATTGATGTCACATACAGGGCAACGCGGAATACCCTCCACAATGTCACCGACTCGGACGGAATGAAGCTCCGTTCCCACATCCCACTGGGCTCTGACGTCGTCACCGGTGTCATCTACGACGTAGATGCCGCCATTCCCAGCTCCGACTTTGAAGTTCTTGTAAAACTAGCCGGTGAAGCTGCTGTCATCGCGAGTGTTACTTGCCTGGGCAACTCATGTTGTCTGAAGATAGTATTTAATGGAGACTCTCTACCTCGGACAAGTGGGAGAACAGCCTACGAAGCCCGCTACTTCCACACCAGCAATGAGCCATCCAGCAGGCTTGAGCAGCGGCTGCCAGCTACTCCCCGTTGGTCCCTCCGTGGGAGACGCCCACTGCGCGCTGATGTGCCTCCTGCAGGACCTTTAATAAAGTTTGTCGAATCCAATCTCTACCTTCATATGTAATGGGGGGCCATCTTCGGCATCCTCTACACCTTTCGTTCCGAAGCCACTACAATGCCTCCACTGCATGAAGCTGGATCACGTGAGATGCGTATGCAAGAATACAGCAGTATGTTCTCGCTTTGCTAAAACCCACTCTGCGGATGATTGCTGGGCAACTGTTCTTAAATGTTCGAATTGTCATGGGTTGCATGAAGCTTCGTCAAAGGATTGCTCAAACATTAAAAAGGAGCGGGCTGTCGTAAAACAAATGGCGAGAGACTATTCGTCTCATCGGTAGGCTGCCAAAACCATCAGAAAGCGACGACATCGCCACCGACGTTCGTTAAAGAAAGGCAGTGCCTCTACCGCGTCCGTCGCATGCATTGCTACTCCACCTTCGTTGCCACCCAGACCGGTCGTGGCTGATAGGAACCAGAATGCTGAAAAAAAGCAAGACTGCGGATGATGCAGCTTGGCCAAGGTTGCCAAAGCCACAGCCACCTGCAAATACTCAGTGCCCATCAGCAACTTTGAATTCTGAACCTCCCGCCAATAAACTACCTGAAGAGGACAAACAAGTGATCATATTACTTCGATCACTGATGAGCGCCATTCGCGTGCTCCTCAGCAAGATAAAAACGTTGTGAGCTCAGAGGGCACTTCTGGTACTAGATGCATGTCCAGTACTTGCAAGCCTTGACTAGACAACATGGTTCATCCAATACTGTCATTTCGCACGGAGGTTAGACAAGCTCCAATTTTACAGTGGAACGCCATAATCGTTGTTTGCGAACCAAACGTACTTACTCACATCAAATTATCAGGGTACGAACCATTTCTTTCGTCGACGTGCAAAGAGCGCAGCAAAGTTGTGTACATCCACACGTATTTTACGTATGCCCACCATGCAATACAACCACATAAGATATGGTTGTAATATGTAATATTGATATGTCTGCCTACGTGTAAGAAAGAAGCAAGTGTCATTCACCCCATTTGGTGCCTCATATCCCCCCCCCCCCTCCCCGTCAGGACGATTTGAACACGATAGACTTCAAGACATATTGTTAAAAACAAATGGTCCTTGCATTATAACGGGAGATTTAAACGCACATCCCTTACTGTGGCGTAGCTCGGCAATCAATTCCAGAGGTAAGAATCTGGTGTCCTTCGCTTCTGATGATTACCTTTGTGTCATGAATGATGCCAATCCTACGTACCTGCGATGCCTTAAATACAGCAGTTGCTCGGATTTGACTTTTGTATCACGATGCTTGATCTCCCGGGAAAACAGAAAAAAAGGTGGAAGATGGAAAATCAAGGCGATGGGCAAAACGAGAACAAGGTAGAAGCGGGAGCTAACGTTCCGACAAATGGATTCTTCTCTTCCAAGGCGACATACGCTTGAGCTCGCAAGTTCAGTGGCTTTCAGACATAGAAACACATGGAAGTGACCGCGTTCCTACATACTTGCGGAACACGAAGATAAACAATTCCTACTCGTCGAATGCAGTACGAAGCATCGACTGGCCAAAATCTAAGCTACACATGGAAAATTAATGCAGAGAAGGCCAAACCCTAGAGAGAACATTCACAGAGATTACGAGAGAAGCTTGATGTTTGATGTCTCCTAACGTTGACAACGAACCGTTTCCAATTTGACGTAGAACCGGAGAGGCTAACCGCATTTCGACGACGAGCTAAAAGAGATAAGGCGCACGAAGGCAGTTTGTGGCCTGAAAATGGCACGGAGAACACAAAAGAAAATCCAGCGGCGTTTAGACAACTTGCCAGAGCAACGTTGCAATTTCCTTTTGGGAATCACCGGACCCTCGCAAAGCACTTTCATACACCTAAAGGACTGTTGGTGGCCTGCGCTCGTCTCCGCGACAGCGACATCCTTTCGTGGTCTTAGCCTTACATCACTGCCACACGCTACTTGAGGTGGTGAATGATTTTTGTGCTCGGATCGCTGGCGTGTGTGTCATCCCCAGCGCCGAAAATGCGAGTGCCGTCCCTGTGCCTCGCGTCCCAGAAATGGAAATTCCATTTACCATAGAACTGGACACCTCTTTGGCTGCTTCTCGACGCTCCTCTTCACCAGGGCCCGACGGCATCACCTATGCAGCCCTTGCCCATCTTGGACAAGATGCCAGGCAAGAGCTGTTAAATTACTACAACCGCTTATGGCACGAAGGCATCGTTCCTCAGCAATGGAAGATAGGTAGGCTCATACCACTACTAAAACAAGGAAAGTCGCCTTTCGACCTAACGTCATATCGCCCTATTGCCCTGACAAGCTGCATAGGGAAAGTAATTGAAAAGATAGTTCTTACACACCTAGAATGGTACCTTGAACGCCACAATGTGTACCCTGACTCCATGACATGTTTTCGGAAAGTAGGTCATCAATAAACGCTGTTATTGACCTCACAACATTCATACAACAAAAATGCTTGAAGCGCAAATCAGTAGCGCTCTTTCTTGATGCGAAAGGGGCGTACAATAATGTTACACGGGAAATGATCGTCGAGTCATTGAAGGCTGTTGGAATCGGTGGCCGAATGTTTCAGTGGATCCGCGACTATTTGACCAGCAAGTTTTTTTTTTTTTAGGTGACTGAAGATGGCGTGATTGCCAACTATTTTACATATGGTGGCGCCCCATAGACCAGGGTATTGAGCTCTGTTCTCTCTAACCTAATTTTGGGTGGCCTAGCTGAACTATCACCCAAGACAATTTACTTGTCAATGTAGGATCATACTTTATTTGGTCTTCTGCGATGACTCGTCTTCAAGTGTGCGCAAGAATTCAGCGGGCAGCCACTCTAACTTGTTCGTATCTCCGCAAACAAGGCCTTAGTCTGTCCATCTAAAAATGCGCGTTAATCGCGTTTATACACGCAAACCCATGGCATCGCACTCTGTTTCTCTCAATGGTCAGGCTATCAAATGCCAGAAGTCCACGACTTCTTAGGTGTGATTATTGACGGGGACCTTTCATGGAGCCCCCACTGCATATACCTGATGCGCAGACTAATTTCAAATGCACATGTAATGAGGTTCCTGTGCGGAAAAATCTGGGGTACGTCGGTACGGTACATTCTGCAGCTGTAGAGAGCACTGTTTCTGAGATTCTTTTGGTACAGCTTGCCGGTTTTGTCGAACACATGATAAAACAAACATTCGTACTTTCGAAAGGTTTCGAGGCCAGTCCCTACGGACATGTCTTGGACTACCACGATGCGCCTCGACTCACGCAACAATCGTGATTGCTAGAGACTACTTGGTTCCAACATATATAGCGAGTGAAACCTTGCAGCCCACATTCAATGTTTCTGTCGCGTACCCAGTCACTAACTTTGCCAGCACAAAGACCTCAAGCCACATTTTCCGAACTTGTTGCGACACCTCAGTGCCACCTTCCGTAGAGATTTACATCTGCAGCAAGACCATTGTTAATTATGTGGTGCATACGACAGCCACAAATACTAGTCACGATTGCGGTAATTACGAAGACCCGTCATTCAACAGTGGCTCTACGTCAGTTCACACTGTCATTACGAAACCAGGCATACGAACAAAGACCACACATTTACACCCATGGATCTGTCCCAGACACCAGCTCCACAGACGCTGTTATCATCCCCGCCTTACAAGTCCCAATTAAGTTCAAAAACTTACGTTCCTGCTCTACGTGCCGCTGGTAATTACATCGCACGAGACAAACCTCGAAAGTGGGTCGTTATTTGTGACTCCAAGGCAGCCCTTCGGAATCTGCAGTCAGCTTTACGACCCAAGACTAATGAACAACTTGTATTTGAGACCAGAGAGGTTCTTCATCAAGTCTTAATAAACGGAGAGGACATCATCTTCCAATGGCTTTCGGGGCACGGTGCATGGTGGGAAATAACCTTGCTGATGATGCCGCCTGGTCAGCCCATGAAGAGACCCCGATACTTCCTATACCCTTATCATGGACAACTGCTGCGTGGGGTCTTCGTCTGCTTGCTCGAACTAAAACTGAAACTTTGTGCAACAACCCAATTTTCCCCAGCGGCCCTCTACACCGGCTGGATCCTACACTGAAGCTGCAGATTCCATCTTTCTCCCGCCGTGATGCAACATTACTGCGCCGTCTCTGGTTAGGGGTGGCTTTTACGAAAGCCTGCTCATTCCTTGTTGGGATTGCCGCCACTCCGACTTGTGACTCGTGCAAATGTGAAGAGACGATCGAGCAGATGTATTTTTTAACCTTTATGAGATCAAACACGACGTTCTTCGAAGGGTGTTCAGCGTATGGTGCAGACCATTTTCAGAGTTGGAAAGCATATTTAGCGCCAACGAACAAGGACAGAAGGGAGACGATACCACAATGCTGTAACTTCAACAACTTGATTTTCAGGAAACACCCTCCTATCTAACCCATGCACAGTGGCGCCACCTCATTCAAATTTTAACCATCCAAAAAAGCCGTTTCCTTACCTAACAAGTCAACCAATGAGGCACTAAACACGTATCAGTATTCCGATAGATAGCCTGAGCCTCGATAATCTCTCGCACATCTTTATCTTAAATTAAATTAGGGTTTTACGTCCCGAAACCATCTTCTGATTATGAGGCATGCCATAGTGGAGGACTTCGGAAATTTCGACCACCTCGGGTTCTTTAACGTACACCTAAATCTAAGCACACGGGTGTTTTCGCATTTCGCCCCTATCGGAATGCGGCCGCCGTGGCCGGGATTCGATCCCGCGACCTCGTGCTCAGCAGCACAAAACCATAGCCACTGAGCAACCACGGCGGGTATCTTTACCTTTGTGCTTCGCAAGAACCCGGCAGGACCCATACACCGGTGCATAGCCGCATTCCCGACAGTGAGTTGACAGATGACCGTATTGCTGATTTCTCACGTTTAGACTATGTTCTCGTAACCGGTCATTAAGACACCTTCCAGTCTGTCCGATGCTTTTTCCCCCCAGGACAGCGGAAGCTTATAAACAACAGCTTCTACGCACCCCACTGGCGCTTTACGCTGATTCGTAGAGCATCCGATAGCTGGCTTACGGTATTGGTCCGTTAACCGACATATATTCGCGAGTTTTTCTGGCGCTCAAAAGGCCACTTTTGTGTTCACCCGGCTAATCATTTTCCTAAGACTATGTGCCGTTCTACGCAGATAGGGCACTACCGCTACTATCCCTTTGCGTTCCGTCCGTTGATCTGCCGCCCGAGTTGTGCTGTCTGACCCGCATCTCTTTGGCAGCCCCTCTACGACCACAACCTGCATTGACTCCAGAAACCCTGCTGCTGATAACCTTCCCGACTGATCCATAAGACTCGTATAGATCTTATGGGGGCAAGATTTCTTTAATGCATTTCCAAAGCACAAGTTGGCAATGCTCCTCTTGACGAGCTTCAAGTGGGCGGACCGATACGGCAGCAGGGGCTTATTAGCCCTAGGTTTATACTCCCAACACGTGTGCCGTTCCATGAACTGGAGCTGAATATACAAGAAACGCAGCACGTTATCAGGAGGACAACTACGTAAATAATGCAAAAAACTCTAGGAGCTTTTGTTGTATTATACTCTTCTCTTTGCAATTTGATATACGGTTGCTTTGGTTCTTAAATTTTTAGAGACGTCATCGTCCTGTCCATTTCAAGTTCCTATGCTAAATATGCTTTCCAAGTCAGTTTAACAACACGACCAACAAATGGCAATGCTGGCATTTTCAGAGACTAAGATTCTCGGACCATGGGCCCACGCGTCGCAGGCTTACAAAGCGACGCGGGCACTGCTAGGTCTCATGAAATCGACTGGCCTCATTAACCGATCATAGGATTGAAGTTATGGACGACCAAGCGTATTCAAACTGATAGTACCTTTTTCCCTCCCTCGCCTTTATTTTCTTCCCTTAAACCCCTTTCCTTGTGTAGTATGGCAAACCGGACGAGCGTCTTTTTACCCTCCTTAACTTTCCTTCTTTCTTTTCATCCTCCTCCTCGGTACAACATGCGTAAGTTTTTCATGGCAGTTGGAGGTGTGTTTCAGAAGGACAAATACGTAAATAATGCAAAAAACTATAGGAGCGTTTGTTGCATTGTGCTCTTCTTTTGCAATTTGATCTACGGCTGCTTTGGTTCTTAATTTTTTTGGAGATGCCATCGTTCTGTCCATTTCAAGTGCCTTTATTAACGCCGCTCTTTTTTATTTGAGCGATCATACACGAAACTTTTTACACGTCAAAGCTGATCGCCAATAAGAGACTCACTCTGCATTTTGCTGCCAATCTATAAGACTGGGATTTTTCTCTTCCCTCAAACGGCTCCTTCCATGGTCTTTGTTTCGCAGTTGGTTTGTGTCAGAGCTAAGGATCAGCGACAGCTACCACAACTGCTGTGCTCCCTCCAGCCGCAAGAAAAAGAATCCGAGCCGCCTAGGTGCCTGTTCGTGCTTCCCTGCAAACCGCTGGGCGCAGCGGGTCCTGTTGACCGTGTCCCGTGGCCGTTGTGGCGGAACTCGGGTGTCCCGACTAATGGCAAGATGGATGATTACGTAAGTAGACCAGCACGTTCGGCCGCGGAAAGCGTCCTCTGCACTCTCTTCTTTCTCGCACACTATACAACCCTATCCCTTCCTGCGGTCCGATCTTCGGGCAGCCGCTCGCTGGAAAAGAAGAATGGCCCGACGAACCGCAGCAGGCACGCCGGAATACATTCCGGTGATGAAGTTCCTCCCGCCTCCGTGGTCGTGTAGCTCCTCTAGAATGGACGCGGCGTGGCTCTTCTTTTTTTTTCTTTTTCTTGTATGCTCCCTTCACGAGCTTAGACTTCCTTGGGGTCACCACCGCACGGAACCATGGCGCGCAAAACCCCTTCGGTGTCCGCCCGCTGGCTGCGCCATTAATCTTGTTCGCCCGGGGTCTCCCCAACCTGAAGCAGCGGCGGCATGCTTCTCGCGCGCCGCGAGCGACGCGAGAAGGACCGAGCGCAAACTCCGCGGAAGCGCAACCAGCGCGCCGGCATTCGAGCACCGAGCGCGTTCCTGTTCCGCTTCCGGGGCTCTGGCGCATTGCCTCCGCAACTCCCGGGAGCCGTTTCTTCACCAGGAGCAGACGGCGGCCCGAATTCACAAAGCTTTCCATTCGTAAGTGTCCGTTACCATTGGCAGGCCGCCATCGCGCTGATATCTTCAGCTCTGAAATTGCCTGGAACTTGCACTTAAGAACAATTCTAGCGTAAGAACTTTTTTTTGAAATACGAGCCGGCTTTCGTGTTTCCGGACCAGGTGTGACCACTCTAGCCGTGCAGCAGTGTATAAAGCAGCGCTTTCCAGAAATCATTTACTTTTGCGTGCGCCACTACATTATGTTGAGAGAGAAGTGTTTAATGGAACGTAAATTCAGTCATGTGAATATTTTCCGCTGCTAAGTAAACACGGGAGATAACAAAAGGCCGAGACGTGCTTACTTAGACCGGATGAAAGGGGATTAAGGCAATTCGACTTTGCAGTGCCGTTTAGTTCAGCTGTAAAAATGAAAGAGTGTGATGCTGAACATCCCGCAAATTCATGACCACGAGGACACGTTCCTGTAGTAGAGCAAAAGACGACTGATTATTTCGTTTTCAAATGTCAGAAATGGATGTTTTACCAGATTATTTAAACTGCTCTGTTTATATGGAAGCGAAAAATTAATAAAATGTAATTATAGAAAAGAATTAACACATGCGACTTTTTTTCTTTCTTCAACACGGGATCTTTTTCGCTCTTCAGTAGTCATCATCCGTAATGTTATTTCGTTCCACGTCTTTCGGTGTACCCTGGTGTGTTCATGGCAACACATAGGGTATTGGTTCGCAATTGAATTCTCCACCTCTCCTGTTTCTTCTTTTTCTTGCACAACAAACCCGTGCGTGGTTAAATACAAGCTGCGATTGGACGATTAGTGTAATTAGTCTTGCAGTTGTATTGGTATGATTTCCGTTGATCAGCTCCAGCGCAGCCTCGTGAATAAGAAAGCGTAATAGGTGAAAAATACGTCTATAGAAATATGAAAGACGAAAAACACTACAACATGTATAAACTGAAAGCAACATAAGTGAAAGAAGGAGATTGACGAAGAGGGAAAGGCAGGGAAGTCAACCAAGTTCGTTGCTATCCTACACTTCGCTAAGGCAAAGGGGGGGGGGATATTAATGAGACAAAGGAAAAATAATAAATATAATAAAAGCGACAGTTAGTGTGAACTCACTCGCAGAGGAACGCTCGCCCAGGAATAATGCAGTTGACATAAATAGAAGATGATTATGATGATGATGATGACGACGATGATGATGATGATGAAGCGGTAATATAGTTTCTTGCGAAATTTGACCTAATGAAGCATATGAAGTTGTTGCGCGCCCTTCGTATTTCACAAAAAGAAAAAGACAGAAAAAGAAGTACTCTGGCGACATCTTGGCGCATCATCGCTTTTGAGAGTATATGTTAGCTAGAGTACCACATTTCCCACCCGGCGTCTAGGCGTATGGCTACACCGCCAACTCGCGATGACAATATGTTCACGTTATGATTGCATCTATTCGACGTATTGTATAACTGGATTTTATGAACGCCCGCTGCGACTGGCATCAAGTGCCCACGCTTTAGCGTTCTTCCCTGTTACTGGTTTCTTGCCAGTCATGCAAGCTAACCTTTCATTTCTATTTCACCATTGCAGAGGGTGGAACTGACTTCGCAGTGTTTTGAAGTGCATGAAAATGCACGAAGTCTGCGATATTTCCGGATATTTGGTTTTGTGAGCTTTAGTCAGGCGGTGACTCTGTACAGTAAAGAGTCTTTTGCGGCTAGACCTTCGCTCGCTGATGTCCATTTAATGGGTTAACCTTGTCGGCAAGCTAGCGCAGCTGAACAAGCCGAAGGGTGAACTATCGATCCTCTTTACATGCGCAGGGGAGATTTAGCGCAAATGAGCGCTTAAACAGCTATCGCGTTAAAGCATCCGTTAGTTCCGGGTAGGGCTTTGAACAACCCATTTGTAGAGAGACATCTAAAGTTAGTATGGTATGTACTGAATATGATAAATAATAGCCAAGCAAGCGGGATTCTTACCCAGTCACCAATACTCATACTGTCATGTCATATTCACAGCAAAGAAGCAAACACTGTCAAAGTGTAAATTAAGACTTTATTTCCTTATTGGGCGAAGTTGTGCACAGAAAAACAGGCAGCACTGCAAGCACTACAATAGCGTCCGCAGGAGTCGTCAGCTTTTATAATAAGATCTCAGAGGCGAGTATCTTGCGCCAACTGATACTGGAGAAAAGTGATAATTCGGCGAAAATCGTCGCCGGCAAAAAAAGAAAAAGACAGAAAAAGAAGTACTCTGGCGACATCTTGGCGCATCATCGCTTTTGAGAGTATATGTTAGCTAGAGTACCACATTTCCCACCCGGCGTCTAGGCGTATGGCTACACCGCCAACTCGCGATGACAATATGTTCACGTTATGATTGCATCTATTCGACGTATTGTATAACTGGATTTTATGAACGCCCGCTGCGACTGGCATCAAGTGCCCACGCTTTAGCGTTCTTCCCTGTTACTGGTTTCTTGCCAGTCATGCAAGCTAACCTTTCATTTCTATTTACGCAAGGCGACTGCCTGACGCTGAAGTAACATTTTTTTTCGTGTTAGAAGGTCTGAATGGCTTGCGAAGTGACTCACCAATGTGCAAAGATATGTACTGCCATCGCTCTTGTCGATAAATTAGCAGATGTCGCTTGAATGTTCCGCATCCGAGGCAAAGCAGAATGTAAACTTACACGTGGAAACCGCGAGGCCTCTTCGCACGTCCCAGCTTAAAACGGTGAGTGCCGCATCACCATTTGTTTCAAATCAAGAAAGCAAAAAAATAAGCCTGCTATGCAAAGTTATGGTTTATTAAGGCGAGCGCCTTAACGGGCTCATACCGCCGGTGGTCTGGAAAACATGGCGTGCTGTTCAGAAAGTCACGTGAGCTGACCTCGCGCAAACACGCGCTCGTGCCACTGCGCGCGTGTTCATCGTCATCTTTTTCCAACAGCTAGCTCGGATGCCGCTCATCACGCCCAAAAAGAAAGAAAAAGCAAATTAAGCTAGAATTGATTCAGGCACTCGAACTCACGACCTTTTGCATTAACTTGGGCGGTGTTAGTTAAAGTACAGTTAATTAAGATAGCGTCAATTAAGGCACTCGCACCCATGACCTTTGGTGAGAGAAAACAAGTAATAAGAAGTAACGACGCATTCCACTGACATTGTCAAATAAATTAATGAATGTCTCTCTAGCACGCAGGCTTTCGCCTTCACCCTCTTTAGCGTATGTTAAAAGGACTGTCAATTTTTCTTTGATACTTTCTGCCTAACGTTGGCATAACTTGTTCCACGAGAACTGTCCAATATATCCCTTTCGCTCTTGTTGGTATTACCGATTCCTCCTAGCTATAGGAAACTGTTTAACGCTGGTTCTACCTTTCATGTTTTGTCGGTTACCCCTCTGCATTTGATCACTTCAGCTACGCATGTTCATTTTGCGGCAGTGTCACAGCTATGGATACAAGAATACATTCCGCGTATGCTTCTCTTCTGGTGCAGAAGCCGTTCCATTGGTTCTTTGGATAACGTGGGATGTTCGCGGAATATTTAGTGTTTGCATGCGTACATTGTCACTGTTTTTCGCTGCGTCACATTATTCAGCTTTTCTGTTAAGGTTCCCATTGGTTCTGCCTCTTGGTCAGCGTTGTCTGTAGACATGTTGCTGCTATCTCCTAGTTACCTAGTATTCGATGGAATATGGTGGTTATCCTATGGTTGTTATGCAGTGGTTCTTATGCTATGGCTGCTATGCTATGGCTTTTATGTTATGGCTATTAGGCTATGATTCTTATGCTATGGCTGTTTCTCCTGTATTCGAAGGAAATGTTATTACGCACTTTTGCTAAAGCTCTACTTGAGTAGTTCGTAATGCCCTTTATCATATCATATTTTATTGTGATGCTTTTTAATTTGTGTACTGATGATTTTTAATCTTCCGCTATTTGAGCATGTACCTGCGCATGTGCATGTGAGATTGCATTATAATTTTTTTGCCGATTGTTCAGGAGTTTTGGTTACAGGTCGTGCATCCTCTTTTGAGGTGCTCCATACATTTGATACAGAAAATATTTACCTCCATAGGTGTAACAACTAGCGAATCTGCGCACTCAAAAACAAGCGGTACAAGATTTCTCATACCTCGACTCAGGAACTTAAGGTTTGCTCTTCTCTCAATATATGCTAGTGATCATCGATTGAGCAATTTCCTAACTCAGTATCAAGTATTTTGGAACCGAAAGTGCGATTGATGTCTGAGTTGGTAGACCGGCGGGGAAAGGAGGGTTTCTAAATACACACCACACATGTTAAACAGCCTCGAGAGAGTTACGCTGGTAATTAATTCTGCCTGCACCCTTACAAAACATTTTTTTTTCTCTATACCGATGCAACCAAGAAGAAAGAGCTCAAAATTTTCAAGCTTTCGCCGGAAAAGAGCAAATAAAAAAAACTTGGGTACGCAAGTACTTGACGCTTGCAGAAAAAGTTTTGTTTTAAAGAAACAAACTTGAAAACGATCGAGACTAGAGCCTGCGTCAGCGAGCGTGGCGTCCGTCACGTCAGCGGGAAGGCAAACAAACTTCCGACGTTTTTTTTTCTTCCTTGTTTCTTTATTTCCGCTTTGATACGGATCGACAAACACCGCTAAGCTCCTTTTCCGGGGAAACGTACTTCAGAATGCCCGAGAAGTTAACGACGCAAGGGTAAGCAAATGGAGACCGGAGGTGAAGTCAGGCATAGCTCGCGTGCGTCTCGCTGTCTTCGAGCGTTTTTGTTTCTCCTTTACTGTTCGGAACAAAGACAAATGACCACGTGCGCAAGGTGGTTGTCGGCGTAGAAGCAGGCATAGGAGAACGAACCAGTGCCACGAGCCACAGGCTGGAGGTTGTTTCCGCTCGGCCGGGCAACAGGCCGAGTGCACGCCTGCTCACGCGGTTCTGCAAAAAAAAAAAAAAAAAAAGCCGAGCTGCCCACTCCCTAGGGAGTCGTGAAACGAAATACCCCCACGACTGACTCCTCTCCGTCCGTCGCTGCTCGGACTATAGCTAGGTTTTTTATTTTGTTTCGTCTCTGTTTATATTTCTTGCTGCGGCTAACTCTCAGCTCGGTACCGCAGCCACGGGGTCGTTGCTGTCTCTGCGCACCCGCTGCACGTCTGGTTGATGTTTGTCGTAAATTTGGCTGTTATTGCGAATTCCGCAGAGCTACACAAGTGCGCCCGGTTTGCCGATTGCCGGCGGTTCCTGAAACGTGCAGCTTGGTCTTACGTTTCCTTTTATACGTGTTTCTTTTTTTTTCTACACATTGTTTTTGCATCACGTTTTACTTCAGTAAGAACGCGTGCGTTTTTTATTACTAGACATTGATGAATCCGTGTTTTCCTTGTTTTTGTGTACTGACTTTGGCAGGCATCGAGAGTATAGGATACAGTATGCCTGCGGTGCCTCCGACTCGGCTGTTTTCAAGAGCGGCGCTGAAGCTTCTGGATTCTGATTTGTCCTTTGCAATTCAGAAATATTATCAAAACAAGCAATACCTTTTGGCGCAGGCCACGTTTCCTTCACTGCATGACCGCAGGACAGCGGGTTTTTCAAGAAATATAAAGTTTTATAAAGTTTTCCTGCGAAAAGTTGACATACTGACTTTCGAAGGCGAATTCAAACAATGCATTTACACGTGAATCCGCACACTCCTATTCCTACACCTTTGCTTTCAGCAAACCTACATGCGGTGAATCATTGTCATACGCTTTATTTAAAGCGAAGACACGTTTACTGCTGCTTGGGCAATGGAAAGTGGACGGAAAGAAACGCTGTAGAATACCTTGCAGGCTTAATTACTTGGCCTTGCAGGCGCGTACATCTTGTAAAAGAGTGTGAAATGTGCTCCATCCGCCCTACTATGCGTCCCTGAAGCATTAACGCCATTGTTCAACAAAGCTTCTTGCACATTTTCTTGCGTTCGCATTTCATAGCAGCCCGAAGATATATACAACGCTTTTGTAGAATTAGGTGCTGTAGCCTGATGATTTTTGCCCATCCCTCCATTAATACGCGCAGCATTAGGCGTACTTCCTTAACGCTTAATGTGGCCGTTCACTGTGACAGGAGATCTCGCTTCCGCTTTATACTTGCTTTCAGCTGTAAATGCGACGTACGTTCATGCACTGAAAAGTTCGCACTACACTGTTAGGAATGCGGCCAAATTAGAGCAAAAAAATGAAATAACCTGGCTAAGAGTACTTTAATATTCATTACACTCAGGCGATATGCGGATGAATGCGTCTGAATGCAGAGCGAGAGACATAAGAAAAAAATAAGCAATGAAACTAGACGCGAACGGAATGACATCGTGCCTGCGTCTGGGACAAAGATGAACACATTATTCTCGCGAAATTCCAGAGCGATAAGGCACCGCCGAAGCTCTAAGGGAGCGGGCCCCTGGGAGAAAAACGACCCGGCGAGAGGTTTCTCAAGGTGAAATGAAAAATGGTGCCTGCATGTCGTGGACGTTCCTTCTCTATGCGGGATTCCTGCCTTAGAGTGCGCGAAACCTTTTCGCCTCCCTCTCGTGCACTTCTTCCCGCAGTAGGCGCTTGTTCTGCAAAATGTTGTTCCCGAGTTTCTTCAACTGCCTACTTTTTTTGTTCTCGCTTCCTTAATCAGATCCGCTGCAGTTTTCCCAAAGTGAGTTCGATTTGTTGTTCTTGTTGCTTTTTTGCGGAAAAATTTAGAGCAGTGCATACTTTTAAACTTACGAAACGGAGTCATAGCTGCGCCCATAATTACGCCCACAGCCACACTGCGGGTCCGTACAATATTTTCACGAAGTTTGTGACGTTACAGAAGGGAAATCGCTTAACTTTATAGTTAGGGTGCGGAGAGAGAGAGAGAGAGAGAGAGAAAGAAAGAAAGGATAAATTAAAGGCATGGAGGTTAACCATCAGACCTGTGTGCCCTGTGTACCCCTGACCCCTGCCCTGGGGTGAGGGGTAAAGGAAGGAAGAATCACCGCTCCTTCCAATACGTGAAGATGGTCGAACAGCGAAGCTGTGTTAGTTACACCGAGTTTTACACCATGCAAGTCAAAACTTCGCAAGAAGTCTACATCGTAATTTCTTTGTTTCCCCATTCTATCACCTCATTTTCGCTTTTGCGTGCTTCGCGTGGTGAGCACGCTTTTTGAGTGCTTTTCTTTTTCCTCCGCCGGTTCTTCCAGTGTTTCTTTTTTCTTTTTCTTTTGCGCGTGAGATTGGATTGGTTTGACGATTGACGTCTTTGTGTTTCTTAACACGGTTACACACACGTCCAGCTGCGACGGAGAGAACGACGTCAGTGACGACGTCAGTCCGCCGTTGTCGCTTGCGTTCCATGTCTTGAGTTTGCTCGGTCGCGTGGTTAGCAGCATCCGCCCGGTATTGCCGCTTGCGATTCTTCAAATTGAGATTGCTTCAAAATTAAATGTGTCTGGCACGTGAGACAACGAATGGTTCATGCCCTTTTAAACAATGGCTCGTACCTTCGTAAATGCGGCCTCCGCATTACGACGACAGAATAGAAGTGAAATCCTACGCTGGAATGACGAGCGGCGACGGAGCCACCTGTGGAAGAAGGCGATGACGGTTAAGTTATAGCTGATGATGATAGCTTTAGCGAACTCCGACAACGACGGCACAGGGTCTGCAGAAACAACTTCGTTGCAAAAGATTGAAAGGCAGTTCGATTGTAGGTGTAGATCACAGGTTCTCGCGAACACGTTGGGAGTCTGGTCGCGTGGTTTCATTGGCATACCAGCTCAAACTAGCGCTCTAACGAAACGAGTCGTGGAGCAAGTGTTAGCTTACTCGCTCCGCGGCTATTAACGCTGCGCAATTGACGTACGTATTCGATTGTTGGCAGTTGGTGGAAATTTCTCTCGTGCGCAGTTGACAAGTAACTCGCACGGTAATTCTGTGCGAGTGACGAGGGACTGAGCTTCAGTGGGAGAATGCGTCAAAATGTGAGCAACTATACGTAATTGCTTTCACCAAACCCAACCGTTAACTGCAAGTTACTGAGCAAATCTTTGGTGTGCTTAAGATAGCGCAGGTGCCTAACACAGTTATAAATCACCGGTGAATTCTTACAAGGTTTACATTTATGAATGCTAGCTTGTGAACTTGACATGGCCAGCGGTATTTTTATGCGATGAAGTTATGGTTGAACTCATTTCTGCTCGGTTTGATAATTAAAATCCTAAAGGCGTCAATCAGGACAAGCAATGTTTTCACATTCACTTGCCAAATTATCTATGTTCCATACGGGTTTCTTTGTGACAGACTCTTGATCAATCGTCATCGAACCAGTTGGCAAAAGTTATCATTATGATACGGAAGCTTTGCGTAAACTATAGTTATTACGCTGAACAAGATATTTGCTGCTGTAAGAGGACCTCGCGATATAGTTTCCTAAGGACCTTTATTGGTGTTGAGCAGATGGAGCTTCTACAATAAAGAAACAATCATTAAGCTACATAAGAAGCATACCTTCAAGATCGAACACGGCGATCATGTGAAAGAGACTCAATGCCAGGCACCTACACTCGCAACTGAATTCCTGATAAAACCGAGTTTCTGTTTTCGTTAGCACTAACAGCTAGTTTCCGTCCAGCTTCATCGCTTACGCCGTTCGGCTGAATCGTTTCGCAGCAAGAAAATTCCTCAAACTGTTCATTTTGAGCAGGCACTCATCATCGCAACTAACTTATGTTTTGTTTCAACTTTATTCCTCTAGTTGATTAAGGAAGGCAGAGAGAGAGAGAGAGAAATGCAAGGAGTTCGCAGTTTTGTCCTAGTGAAATCAAGTTGTTCCTGCCTCGGCTTGCTGCACGCAGGCTTCTCTAGAGTACCTTTCAGGCAAAGTGGTCTTTCTGTTATACCCGCCTCTGGAGCATTGAGAAATTGCGCGGAAGGAAATGAAGACGTTCATCGAGGCCGGCGCAGGAATAAACTGTTTCAGTGGTCCACGATGACTGCGCGAATGCATCTCGTCGTAAAGGAATCTGTACTGAAACATTGCTTTGTTTACCTTTCTGTTCCACTCATCTGTCGTTAAGAAAGCGCGGTGCAAATTCCGCTACTTGAGGCGACGAGCAGCCAGGAATGCGTACCCCGTGCGGAAGCTGCATCTCCCATTTCACGTCTTGTCTCGCAGTCTCGTACCGTTTGTTTTTGTCAAGAAGAGCCGGTCGCTAAATTAGGTTTACGAAAGAGGAAAGCAAGAACCCAGCCCAGGTGACGTCTCTTGCGCGTATACGCGCGCGTAGCGAATATCTATCTCTTCCCGAGCAATGGCGGGTGGCTTTCTCGGCGTCCAACTTGCTTTCTTCGCCCGCACGAAGCAAGCTTCTCGCGACATCAAGCCCCGCTCGCTCGGTGCGACGGAGACGCCCACGTGGAGCGCTGAAAACGGAAGCCCCCCACCCCTTGCCCCCCCTTTTTTGTATTTCATCTATCTATGTTACCCTTGCTTTTCTTACTGCTGGAGTCTTCGTCGACGCGTGAGCCTGCAACGTTGAGGAAAAAGTCATTCCGCATAAGCACGCACCGCACGTGTCAACGCTCAAAATGCGAGCGGCGGTGGCGGCGAAGTCGGTTCACGCGCCGCAGTGGGCGCATAGGAAATCCCAGGCGCCATCTATCTGCTAGACCGTCTGCTCGGCAGCCGAATGTGCGGGTTGCACGCCACGCGGCGACAAAGTGAGAAAGTATAGAAGACAGGCTAAAATACTCAGAACTCCCGCAGGAAAGGGATCAGAGGTAGGTGGTATGAAAAAAAAAAACACCGTAAAAATACAATATTTGAAACGAACACGGTAGCCGAGCGTAGTTGGCATGATCACTTCTCGACTGCTCGTTCTTCCGATGTTGTGATGCGGTTGTTGCTAGAAAATTCTTCGCCATTTGTTTCATTGCTTCTGTCTTTACTTTTTTATTCCGCAGCTTCTGCGGAATTGCGCTTCTGCATCCAGTCAACATTTTTTTTTCCCCACACTGCAGACTTGAGCTCTGCCTTCGCAAACTGAAGGAAGAAAAAGGCACGGCCTCATCGCAAATGTCGCAGTAAGGTCTCCCGTCACTTCCTTTAGAACTTCTTTTCTCTTATTTTTGATGGCAAGTAGCAGTGAGAGTTTTGCCTTTCTGGTTCCTTCGATAATACCGTCTCCACTGTCTCTTCCTCATTTTTCTTTTTAGAAACTTCCTGGCACCGGCATTTTCTTGGCTTTGTTTCGCACATGCTCTATACCCTTGGATTACGCACGCGTGAGCACGTCACGGCAGGATTCAAACAGAATCACTCCTTCCACATCAGGAAAACGAAAACGAAGCCTTAAAGGAACTGGGGCCTCGGAACGAAGCGAACAGCAATACAGAGAATGCAACGCACGCAGGGGTTTCACAACAAAGGGCACACAAACTGGGGGGAAACAGCGGGTGAACAAAAGCACGACAGAAGACCGAAGTCGTCTCGCTTCCAACACCTTCGCGAGCGCCAGTAACGCCTGCAACGCCGCAGGAAGCGTGGTCCATTAGTATGCGAGTCACCGGTCGCGTTTAGAATGCACCGGGCCTTGATTTTTCAACTGCGCATGGCGCCGCGCGAGGTCGTTTTAAACCGAGATAGCAAAAACACAAACAAAAAAACAGGAAAGAAAAATAAATGGGATATATATAAAAAGGAAATAAATAAATGGGAAAGAAAAAAGGGATGCTAGTGGCACCTAACAAAAGACTCTTCAGAGTCGGCAATGCGCCGTCGGGTTGTCGGGGATGAAAAAAAAACAGAGACAAGAGCGGGTCGGAAAGAGGGAAAGTGGGTTGCCATTATATAGCGCAACAGTCTGTACACCGCACGCGCTAGAAATCTGCGAAGCAGCCAGTATACTGACGGCTTGGGCGCGGAGCTGACAATTACGGTCGTCATCTGGTGCCCCCCTTCATGGCGACCATCTCTCTCTCTCTCTCTCTCTCTCTCTCTCTCTCTCTGTCACCCTATGGCTGTGGTTGCGCGGCCTGTGGCTGGGCGCGGTGATTCGGCGAGCAGGAAGGACTTTTTTCGGACGGATGCCTCTAAACGCCGCTGGGGGACCTGAACGGGCATAGCACCCGTATACCGGGTACGTGACCTAGTTGAAAGGGCTGCGTTGTAGCGAGTATAACTTTGCACCGCCTTATGAGTCCGCAGAGCGGTCCGTGGGAATTATACGAGTGCGCCCCTTTTGTCTACCACTCGTAGCCGCAGCCGCGTAGAGGTTTCGCGAATTGCGTGCTTATTAACGTCGAGCTAGAGTACGCGTATTTTGGCTGGCTCGTGAACGCTGGATATGGGAATCGCTCGTTTTCGTCGAGTCCTGGGGATAATTAATTAATGCATAAAGCTGGGAGGAAAAACGATGAAGAAAGGAAAATAGAAATGTTCTCAGAATTTCAGTCATCGGCATAACCTCCTGCCTTCTCATAAATCATACGTCAAAGATTTTAAAAATTGAGAAGAATGATCAAAATCCAAATTCTAAAATACTACATCTTTTGTTCTGCCTTGTGAGAGGTGAAGCTAGAGGCCTCACATTACTCTGACATTTCCTGGCTTAAAATCGCGAGAAAGGAACTCTGGGAGAGGCAGTTAAGCCCCGACATGCAAGTGTTTATCATTCGCTACCAGAGAATCAACTGGAGCTTTTTATCATGAGCAAGTATAACATTTCCCTCAAATAGCCTAGCGGTGTTTGTGAGAAATGCGTTCAATTGAATTTTAATTTCGAATTTATTCTCATTGGACAAATATACAAGGAAGGAGTAGCCACAAAAAGCTACCGAGATCAGTTGCTTGACAGGGCGGCTGCCCCTTTCCACAGCAGCAACAGCTTACAAACACTTTTCGTACAAATGACTGCTTTTACACACATGTACACATAGGCATTTCACAGGGGAAGATAAGCATTTTGCAAAATACAAAGGAAAGCTTCATACAATAAGTCCAAGAAAATGAATGAAATAAATACAACATAACTCCCACAATAATTACAAGAAAATGAATGAAATGAATACAACATAACTTAAAGAAACTGATCTCGCATTGCTTTCTTTTTTTTTTTGACAACGGTGACACAACTATAAATTTGTTGGAGAAACCATTTAGCAAAGCTGGAAGGGTAAACGTGATTGATTGTTTCACATGGTTGTTTCGAGGAGTAGGTATGTGCCACATATTGGGGAGGCGCGTTGTGTGTACGGAAATACTTCCCCTTATATCTGAAATCTCCCTGTAAGAATTATTCTTCATTCTTGTGGTTGATCAGTATGACTGGAGTATATGATAATTATAACATTTTAAGTGCACTCGGTAGATTAGTTCTTGCATGATATCAGAAGTTCTTGCCTAGACTGTTTCCACTCTTATCATGTGTGGCAGATTATCACCATAAGATCTCACTGACAGAGAGCCCCCCTGTGACAAAATTTGTCACAAAACTGTACAACCTGTGGCGCCACAATTTGTGTACGCTTTAGAACTCCTGTTTTTTCTTTTCTTCGGCGCTTTTCCCACACCAGAGTACGAACTCTTTCTATGCAACCACGAACAATAATACACACAGGGAGAGTGAAATAAAGAAGCAGTAAGGTATCAAGCCCAAATGCTCAAGCACGAGCGATAGTAGTCTTAATTGCCACCACCAGCAGACATCCGCGCGACGGGTGACCACAGCGGCCTGCCTGTGTGAGCCATGCAATCCTGTACACTATCATACACTATCACGGCTGCCATTTGCGGTCGACAATGTGCCATTGCAACGAAATGGGAAAGAACAAAACAAACCAAGCACATGGATCCCGACCGTCCAGTAAGTAACACGCCATGCAGTCTCTGTTCCTCAGAGCACCTCGGGGCACTTTGATGAAAGGAAGGAAGCAGCGCGTCCGCCAAGCCCGGCACGTGTCCCACGCTCGCGTGGGGGTAGGGGTCTCAATTCAGTGCGATCACCACTCATGACGGGTCTCAACGCCCGGCCTAAGGCACGGCTTGCCTATAGCTGCTTCCACCTTCTCTTCTATGAAAGACGAGAGGGGTCGTAGCAGTGCGATCGCTGCGGGTTGCCGCCCCTCGCACCTCTCCCTCACCTCTGTGCTGCTGCGCCCTTGTCGTTCCAGCTCCGCAGCGACCTCCCTCCCCTCTACTGACATCATGTACGCCGGGTGGTGTCAGCGACTGCCTCATCTGGCGTGCGGGGCACGGACACCTCGCAGGAAATGAAACGAGACAGAAGCACAGGAGTGCAGAACAATAGCTGCGGTCCCATAGCTTCACGTTCTGAATCTCTATTCCCCCAACACCACAGCCCTCCCACTTTCTCCGCGTACACACACACACACACACACACACACACACACACACACACACACACACACACACACACACACACACACACACACACACACACACACATATATATATATATATATATATATATATATATATATATATATATATATATATATATATATATATATATATATATATATATATCCTCTGTGCATGCTTCTACACTGATTGTGCCTGCGTCGTGTCTGTGTGCCTGTGTGCCGAGCGTGTGTCGGGTTTGGTTAGCGCATGTCGTCGCAGTGGCATCGGCTTTTTCGGGATCTCCTTCTTCATTGTTTACCCACCTGCTTCCACTTGATGCAACATGTTTTTTTTTTCTTGACATTCAAGCCCACTTCATGAGGTCATCGTTCCCGTTATTAAATGCCACAGCTCGTTAACTGGCAAACATTCTACCCCTGCCTCATAAAGACCTGAGTGACGCAACAAACCCAGTGCAGTGTCAAGCTGCTGGATAGTTCATCCGCCGTTCGACAGCTGCCCCGGTACAGTGCTGACGATTTCAAATAACCTCGAACCTTTTTGTTGGAACGGACGTCATTGAAACCGGAGTCTTGGATGGTAAAGAGTCTCAGCACGAGTCAACGCAGACTTTTCAATAGAAAACAGGGTGAATGGACAAATGCCTCCATGTTCCTCTGATTTCCGTTAAATGCCCCCCCCCCCTAATATGTACGAATAAGCCGATATATTTCATTCTACCACTTTCTTTATATATGCTTTATATTTTGCGTTGTCAGGAATGTCAGTCTCAAATATATATGATCTGTACTGTTTCATCTTTCCTGAATTGTGTTGCTTTGTTTTATGGATGGCAAAAACGAACGAAACACAGGCCTCGCGATGACAGGGAATGCACATGCGTTGAAGTTGCCGCATGGGCCTCGGGCGCTTCTTCCTCCGATGTACAAAACGGCGAGAGCATCTTCTGCAGCAGCTGCGCTGAAGTCAGCAACTACTGCGATCTTGCTTTTTAAGTTGCGCAATTTATTATCCTTAACGTTCAAAGTTCTGCGGTGTTTGTTCGAGGCTGACCATTACTTTAACCAAACCAAGCGCAGTACAGCGGCGACGCTAGTCTTCCTCTTCGCGATGATGTGCCCCATCTGGCGGTAAACTTGCTTACGAGAAGGAAGTGTTGCCAAGGGCGTCGCCAGTCAGCGAGCTAGTGTAGCGAGGAAAGAAATCAAGACCGTGTCGCTGAGCGAAGTTTGATAGCTCCCAGGTGTTGATCGGTGCCTAACGCTGGAGCGTCCGTCCTTTGCAGACGCGCATTTCGCGCTATCATCTTGGTCGAAACTCCCAGCTTGTCGTGTCGCCCGAGATGAAGACAAAAAAAAAGAGCTGGGAGCCGTTCCCGACGTATAGCCCATCTGCATGCGCCTGGGAGACGTAGGAGCGAACATTCTGGCTCTCGTTAATTCTAACGCAGAGTGGCATTAATTGCGCGTTAATTTTCTTTTGACAGCGCCTCCTTAAGTGGTATTCTGACGGGTTCGAAGACAGCAGCTCCCTCGTGTTTCCTGCACGTCTTTCTTTATTTGTCGTAATTTTTTTATATGAACATGTCTCGCTCTATTGCTTCTGTCAGGGAATCAAGATGGGCTAACGGTAAGAGAATTAGGCGGGAATTTAGGTTGGCGTAACCTCTGGCTGAAATGCAGAGCGTCAGTCTTCAAGTTCTCACCGCCTTAAAAGAGAGAGCGTATGTCAAAGTCCATGCGAACGTGGGAAGTGCTTTAGAAATAATTGAAATTGCAGCCAGTCGCCTCAGTCTCACGTCACCTTGGCATCGAGTTAACAACATTGAAATTCTCTTGAAATTTATCCCCCATAGACTCATCAGGCGTGTTTTAGCATGCCGTCTTACACGTCAATTCCGTAGCAGTGGGTTTACCTTCTATAGGTGAACTAAAACCTGGACGCTCGCCTTCTGTATTTCCAAACGAGCAAATCTCTCCTCTTCCCAGTTTATCCAAGGAGGTTCATATCCTTCCGAACTAGCTCGAGTGAGAGAGAGAGATTTAAAGCTGTGTACTGCAATACAGATTCTACCGGGGTATAAGTAGACGCCTACATGCTACTCTGCATAATGAAAGGGAACAGCCTGAAAGTTGCAGTTTCCACACCCTCAAGTATTTTACCCGTTTGCTATGTTGCTTCCACAGCTGCCAATACCATCCTAGCCCGTGCCTGAAATCGGGCACCATAGCTTATAAGGTCGTGCATATTTTTATTGCGAAAGCAATACTGATCGAGGTTTCCGCTCTTGGCCGTCGTCCCGGAGAATCCACCATTGACCTTTAGCGGGGCCTATGTGTGACGTCATACCAGCTGTGGAAAAGCGGGGCCCCAACTCGGCTCGTCGCGATCGTCCCAGCGAATCCTCGATGCTGCAGCTACGGGCCGCTGCCGCGAGGGGCTCTCGCTGTACGTGGCGTCTAAGGTGTTTAAATACCTATACAGAAACAGCGTTGACTCACAATGGCGGAAAAGAATTAGGAAGCTAACCAGTAAGTATGCCAGACACGAGGACGAAGAAAGACACAGCATTAAACGACAGGTTAAAAACGCGGAAGGTAAAAATTGGATAAATTGAATGGAAAAGAAGCATAGTGTGGAACTATATCGATACTGGAAACAGCAGATCAGGAAGGAAGCGTTTTATGATAACTCAAGAGGCAGTGTCCTACTCTTTGAAGCTAGATCAGGAAGTCTTAGAACGCGGAGCTATAAAAAGGAATTTAACGAAGAAGACACATGTACTGTGTGTGGTAAATATGTAGAAACAATGGAACACCTCATACTAATATGTGATGGTATCAAGCCCGATGTCGATGCGGCCACAGTCACCCTTCCTGAGGCCCTAGAGTTTAGAGATAATAATAGTCATGTAAATAAATATGCGGTGGAAATTAGCAAAAGGCGATTGGAGGATTGGTGGCTCAAAAGCAGAGAGGTGACATAAGGTTAAAAGGGTAGGAAGACGTATTTAAAGAAAATCGAAAAATTCTATAACACACAACACAGATAAAAATAAAAGGCAAAATAAAAATCTGAGCATGGTGGCAAGTGCCATCGCCCCGTTTCATAGGGGACGCTCCTACCTTCCATCCATCCATCGTCATGCCAGCTGTGGAAAAGCGGCCCCCCAACTCGGCTCGTCGCAGTCGTCCCAGCGAATCCTCCACGGTATGTCGGATGATGTGTATAAGGTGAAGCTGCAACGATGTGCTGCAGCTAAGAAGCGGCGGCGTGCGGAAGAAACGGATGAAGAGCGGGAACAACGTTTAGCTAAACGGCGTGCATATTATGCAGCCAGGCGAATGCGTTCAACATCTCTTGATCTGGGTGCATCTACAAGTATCATGCATGCTCTCAATGCTGACGCGACTTTGGCGACACCTGATCGTTCGACAGCAAGCCTTATGGATGCTTTAAATGGCGACGAGACTGCATCTACACGTTCGATGAGCAGTATGGAACTCTACAACCTGAACAGAAGATTGCTTTCGCAATCCACTAGGCTTAGCCAAGCTAAGCCTCTGCCAATTTTTTGTCCACTGTCCTTGGGGCCGTAGACACAAAGTACCTGTTCCGTTATGTGCATTTCTGTAACCTATCTGTTCCACCATGTTAAAGGAAGAGCTGTAAGAACGGATTGTGACCACCGCCTCCGGCCTCCTAGGTGTGCATACATAACGTTTTTGAACGGGGAAAGGAGGGCGAGAAATTGAAAACAAGAAAAAGAGGCAGAAAATATATGATCAGGTTATATGTACAAGTGAGATAATGGTGATGTTATTGATGCAAATAGGTTAGAGCTTGTCAATTGAGCCAATGTTTTCAAGAAATCAAAAATTAAATTTAAAGCTTGATGTTGATTTTTAAAAAATATCATAAGCCCAAATATTCTTCCTAGATCTAATAACGCTTGTGAAGGAGAGGCCCCATTCTACTCAAATAACATGTTTATCCATGTTAATCGGGTGTCCGCGCTCAGCTGGGCTTCCATACGGTGTCCCCAGGAGAACGTTGCTGATAACCTGAATTGAATGTAGGATTTGATAACCTGGCCACCAGTGGCCAGGCTATCAAGGGAGGAGTGAACCGGCCCCGGCTGAAGCTCGTGAGGTGTTTTGAGGGACATATAGTCGCACAAAGTAGCAAGAAAAGTCTACTATGTCTAATTTTACAGTGATAATAGTCTATTAATGTTTTATGTGGTCCAAAGCAACGAGAGAAATATTTGCGCTTGAGAGGCTAACAGCCATCTTGTTTTGTATTTAAAGTAGCATGACGACATCAAACCTTTTACGCTCTCTTCATACATACCTCATACACGTTTCTCACATCAGCTCACTACTTTCATGGCTCTTGAAGCGTGTACACAGACTTTTCTTGTATAAGGCAATCATATACACTACAAGTCGTAGCATTCTCGTCAAAGTGGGATGGGTTCCGAAGGAGACAAAGGTTCAATTGCAATTTTTTTAGTCATTCCTAGCTATGACCAAGAGACACAACTCAAGGCCGTCCAGCAGGTCTCGGCAGCTCTAGAGAGGCAGCGACCACGCGAAACCGAGGAGAAGGGGGGCAGCACCCGCAGGAAGGGGCGGCGGCCCTCTCGGATCCGCGGAAGTACCGAGGAACCAAGACCTCGAGGAGCACAATGCACGAGACTGACGTAGTGGCCGCGTCGTGGTAAGAGCTTGTCCTCCCTGCGTGGAGGGAGTCTAACCGACTCTGCAGGCATTTTCACTATAGTTGTACTCTCTCTCTCCCTCCCTCTCTCTCTCTCTCTCTCTCTCTCTCTCTCTCTCTCTCTCTCTCTCTCTCTCTCTCTCTCTCTCTCTCTCTCTCATCGCCTAGATATACGCTTAATTGTGAAAACGCGGTGGCCCTTGTATTCTATTGCGTCTCGGTAGGTTGTGGGCATGTGTGAAAGTTGCAGTTTCCGCAACCTCGGGTACGTTAATATGCTTACCATGTTCCTTCCACAGCTACAAGTACCATTCTAGCGGGCCTGGAATTGAGTACCATGATTTACAAGCTCGCGCAGTCCAATCGACTCGCGTCATGAAGAAATTGTATTTTTTCTTGCTGTCCTTGGGGCCGTTGACGCACAGCACCCATTCCTTTATGAGCACTTCCATAACCTACCTATTCCCTCACTTTAAAGGAGCTGCTGTAAGAACAGATTGCGACCACTGCCTCCGGTCTCCTCAGAGTCGCTACCTAATTTTTACGGGAAAACACGTAACAAGAAAACCGCCAACGCATTAAGCCTATATGGCTGTTGTTCGACTGACCTCTTCTTACTGGCAAAACATAAATTGACGCGTTAGTAGCGTAACGTCTAAGATCTGAACTTGAAACCTACTGTTGTATGGAAGACAATGACGCAACACACACGTCCCCACTTTTACTCTCGCTAGCGGCAACTTCAAAGCCATGTGTGCAAAAGTACGGCGCGTTGTGACGCTGCAAATATAAACAGCGAACTTTTTACCTGAACCCCTATCTCCCATCCCCAGTGTAGGGTAGCATCTGGTTTACCTCCCTGCCTTTCTTCTTTCTCTCTCTTTTCATCTTAGCGAAAGCGGATACGTTTTTTTTTTTCTCATCCGAACAGTTTGCGCCCGTTATTGAGTTGAGAACAATGTATCTTATTCACGGTGCACCCCCGCGTTAAAGATCAGTTGAGGCTAGGAAGATCCCTCGTGCTTTGCCTCCAGATCCATTTGGTGAATCAAGGACGCCACAAGGTCTTCGTGGTAGGCCTTGCAACAAATCTGGCCTCACGCATTGCGGCCTTTGTGCCAACGTACAAGCGCAACGCTCACTTCTTATTTAAGCCTCCAAGGCAGAGAGAACTGAGCGCGCAGGCGCAGTCCTAGAATTTAACGCTATATTGAGAAGTCTGGTTCTGCCCTCAGTGATCGAAGTGCGCACCGGCTTCGCATTAATAACGTTGTTTCAGTTCTTATCCGCACTTGTTTTACGCACTGTTTCATCTCGAGTCACTGGGCACCGATCTACGCGGTTCCCTCGGAAAAAGCGGGGCATTTTTCACGCGGTCAGTGTTTTCCGCCATTGCCTCTTTATCGCTCAGCCCTCCCCCCCTCCTCCTCCCTCCTTTTGCCCTCGCAGTCCAAACGACGACGACGACGTCCGCGTGGTGTGCCGGTGACGAATAGCGCCTCGTCGAAGCACGAGCGATCTTGGTAGGCGGCGTGTGATGAATCGAACGACAGGGGCGTTCGGTACCCATCGCGCTGTGCTCTCTTGTTTTTTACTTCTGCTCACGCGGGACTGCTTTTTATGTACCTCTTTGTGGGTCTTTTACTCCCCGTTCTTCGTTCCCTTACTCCCAATCTTCCAGTAAGTTTCCGTGACTTTTTTTTTTATTGCTGCATTGCCTGGGGCGAAATTAAACTGGGTCACCAGCGACCTGCGCTGGGCGAGGCCATACTTCACGGCCCCTTTATCGCTGCCTCTGGCTTTCAGCGCTAGGGAACAAGGAAATATAAAAAATAATGTAGGATGGATAGAAGGAAATTCCCGAAAGAGCCAGATAACTGAACTGCCTTTAAAAGCGAAGTGTCAACACCGCACTTGATTATGTTCTCATAGTGTGTTCTGTTTTAGTGCTGCGTTGCTGCAGAGGGCCGCAAGTAATTCGGAAGTCTTTGCTTCAAACTTCCCTCTATCAAGTAAAGCTGCAGGGTGCGAGCCAATTTGATTCTTCATTCTGATGAGGTGCTTGAAGCAAGCTCAGCTGAGATTTTGCTACAAAAAGCATGGGCATGCCCCGGGCGCAGTTCTTCAACAATGACCCAAAATAATTGCTAAAGAAAGTATGCCTTACTGCCTGAAATTGAACGAGTACGTGTAGGAATTATATGACAATGAAACGAATTTTGATCATGTGTATAAAATTTTTGAGTATTTAGGTAGAACTTAGCTTATTATTGAGTGACCTGCTGTCGTAACCCGTAGTACAGTTACTTCTTTGTTTTTGTTTTTACCGTAGTGGCTATGCCGTTGCACTCCTGGGGTGTTATAACGTAAAACTATTCCAAACTTTTCCAATTCTGCAATCAGGCCTCAGAGGTTGGTCAAAATATGTACGGGGCAACTCCACTTCGCCTCTCTGTCGCGTGGCCTCACGAAAACTATGAAAAGGCCCAATCTGATATGTGCACACCGATGATGTATGATTATAGACCAAACGAAAAAAAATAATTTCTGATTCGACACCTTTTAAGCCATTAGAAAAAAAAGAAGCGTTGTTTGACCAATTGCTATTCGTCAAACGTTTGCGGTCTGCGCCAGCTTCGCCTGTCTCACGCGACGTCACAAAACCGCGATAACTCACCGAGTCAAAGTAACGTGCACGCGTCAAATACGCATTAATACGTCGAACAAACCTAAATGTCTTTTCTGAATAGCCGGAGGCTGCCGGCCAATCACTCCGACACTGGCTACTCGGAGCTGCCCAGAAACACGTATTTATTTGCGAAAAATTAGAAAAAGAAATGCCTGGCAGTATAACGTTATCGAGACCCGTTGGCACGTATACGACATCGCTCTGCCGACCCTTCCTTGCTGAGGATTTGTTTTAGCGGCATTTTTAAACTTCGATTGCAGGCCACCGCAATTTTCGACCAGCCACCGCAAGCTAAGTAAAGGGAAGCGGACCAACCGCAGACGCCGGCACCACCCTCCTCATCCGGTTATCTACTTTCACTGCGCTCGGCCCCATAGAAACTGTTTCCCCTTGAGCGTTATCCTCATCTCTTGTCAGCCAATTAGATAACAAAGGCTGCTCTATGTAGGCAACGGTATTCGCTTTGAAAGTAAAAAAAAAGTGAATCCTATAAACCAGAAGCGCGTTTGATTGGGCTTTTTTTTTTTGCAAGCAATGCTGCGGGTTACCTTATATATGCTTGAGTCTGTCGTTACGTAACTTTGACAAAAATAGGTTGAAATAGTTTTGCGCTATAGGGCCTCTGGCCGAGGCTATTCACTCGCGGCCGCGGCGGCGGAATTCCGATAAGGGCAATATGCAATCAACCGTCCTGCACATAGGTGCACAATAAAGAATCTGAGGTGGTCAAAACTGATCCTAATTCCCCCACTGCGACGTGCCTCACAGTTATATCGTGATTTTGGCCCGATACATTCCAGACTATAATTAATTAGTCGTTTTTTATTTATTTCGTACCACTTACGGTGCTTCTGCTCCGCTGAAAACAATTTGTACTACTTTATTTACTTTTAGTGTACCAGCACTTGCTTTTTTTTCACAAGTGAATCAGCTAACGGTGAGTTTGTTGACAAGATATGGAGTAAACAGGCTAGATAAGGGGACGTATTCTCTGCCGATCACTTTCGGCGATATTATCGCTTTCGCGTGACGTAGTGCTCAACCAGCCAGTCAGCTCATTCGGTTTTGAGCAACAAACCAATATGATCGCACTGAAAGTGATATGGCCGAAAGCTACTGTCAGGGAATACGCACCCAGATTTCTAATCCCCGTATAGCGAGTCCTGTCGTAGCAGACGCAATATTGACACAACTGTAAAGTCTATACCATCAGCCACAATGGTAGATACGGCGACACAAAATACGTTTACTTATCCGTCCATCCGTTCCATCCACATTCTTCAACTGGGAACCAAACGTGAGCCGACGATAATTTTTTTGTTGAAAACGGTACACACTTTCTATCATCCACGTGACATTTCTTGTTTGTGCCGTGCTCGTACATGTCGGCCCTCTTTTTCGACCGGTTCGCGCCCCGCGCAACGTCGCCGCCGGGAAGGAAGGAGGCCATTTTCGTCACGCCAAGTCGACAACGAGCAAAGTGTCAAAGTACTTTGAAACAATTTACAGCAAGTCCAAAAAGGGGAAAGAGAGAGTTTCTTTTCGGAGGCCCCTGTGATGGTCGAGGGATGAAAAAAAATAATAATAAGGAAAGAGAGGCGAAGAGCACGAAAGAAGCAAGGCTTGTAAAGAGTGAGAAAGAAGATGGGAGTGCCAAGCAGCAAACTAGAGGAGGGTGAAAGATGGGGAGCTGAAAGGGGAAGCAAGCAGGGGGAAAAAAAGAGGTACGGACAGAAAACAAATCAGCGCTCGGGCAGCCCTTAGGATGAAGAAAAAAGAGGCCCGGGCCGCTCGTTTATCTGGCCGCCGAGATGGCCCGAGAAGGCATCAATCTCGGGGACCCTCGTGTAGCTCGCGGCGCCTCGCCTCGCTCCGCTGCGAGACCCTTGGCTCGCCCGAGGGTTGAGGGGCGAGGGCGAGGCTGAACGGAGGAGGGAGCCGTAGCACTACAGAGCTGTGGCTCATCCTTGGCTCACTGCTCGTGCCCTGCTCTCGGCTCCGTTATACGGCGAACCAGAAAGAATGAATGCTGGATGAAGGCTAGCGCCACGCCAAGTGCAACCCCGAAGTGGATGCATCGCGTGGCACGAGGCAACGCAGACCGCGATACGCGTGCGCGCATGGTGCCGCTTCCACAACTGGACCGGCCGTGTCCGCGTTTTATTTTGTTTGGGCCAACGATGAAAGATAGGAGAGAGGGAGGGGGCGTCACTGAATGAATCCTCACGCTGCCCTATACGTCCATGCCGGCCGGATTGAAATGAGACAGGAGGTCGTGGCAACGTATCGGAAAGTAAGGGCGATACATATTTATGTGGTACGATATAACTCCTCGCCAGCCAAGTTAACGGGAGACAGCCGGGCGGTAAGGACGAAGCAGCAGGAAAGGATGAAAAATGAAGCCGCTTCCTTTCTTTTCCTTTTCTTTTCCAGTGCGTACCTCGAAGAAAATGTCTACCGAGCAAAATGTTCCAGTCACAGGAATCTACACACACACACACACACACACACACACACACACACACACACACACATATATATATATATATATATATATATATATATATATATATTCTGATAGGTTTCGTTCCAGCTCTTCTGATTAATATCCGTGGCTTACCGTGGCTGACTGCTGGACTACGCCTGATACAGAGCTAGTAAGAAACTGTTTTTAGTTAATGTTTAACTCCGCGCCGCGCGCAAGCTGTGGCAACCATCTCTACTCGGCAAGCATACAGTAGAATCAGACACGCAATAGGTTATCTTCAGCAGCGCAATATGTAATTCACTTTCATCTTTTTTATTGTTGTTTTTTACATTAAATTTGTTAGTCTTTCTCTTGTAAAGATTAAAGCAATAAACTTGCAGAAATTTCCACTTTTACCAAAGGCTACAAAAGCGCTTGCGCGCAACTTTCCAGATTGGAATACTGCTTAACCATAACTACTGTGTTCCCATTTGCAAATTTAGGAATAAAATAAAATTTTGCTGTCTCCATGCCTTGAAGCTCGGTCGGCGCAGAACACACGTCGTCTAAAAGAAAGAAAGAAAGAAAGAGAGAAAGAAAGAAAGAAAGAAAGAAAGAAAAAAAGAAAGAAAGAAAGAGAGATCAAGAGTGCTCGTAACTTTAGCGCCTACTCTTCCCTCAGATTTCTATATAAGAAACACGCCAAAAAGAGGATAAATTAAAATTGGGAAAGGCAGGACCAACACGGATGTTAACAGTTTTTCACAGCCGACGCAAACTTCAAGTAAACCGCCAACGCGGATGCACCATCATGACATACTCAATGCTTTCGGCTGAGGACCGAGTTAAACGATTTCATTGCTTCTTCCCCGGTCGATCGGTCTTCCACCTGCCACTACACAACGGTACAAACTAAATTCGGCTTTTTAAAGCGAGAGCATTAGTAGGCTCATTGTGCGACCCCGTCGTCATCAGAAAGCCATGGTAGAAAAGTGGCACACAAATTACGTCATCTTCATTTAAAGAAAAAGAAGAAAGTGGGCATGGCCAAGATTGGAGGATGTGCCCATGGCCACTGCTACTGCTCCGTAGCCGAGCGCGCTAACGACAGCACCACCATTGCATCACGTCACAGTAGCAACAGGCGACAGTGATGAGTATCTTCGAGGCTGTGCAGATCGTTGAGCTCTGCCTGGCTGGCTACTCGCTAGTTGCCGCATGATAGCATTGGTGCCCCTGTCGGCGCTACAGAGTCTTCATCGTCCGAAGTGGAATCGCTAGCGTCTACATCATCAGGTGAGACAGCAAAGCGTGGCCGGAGTTGCTAGTTTCCTGCCGACGAAGTACGATACCATCGCAACACAGCGAAACGTGCAAAGCGAGCTGCTGCAGCGTTCTATCCGCAAATAAAATTCAGCTGAGATATCACAATAGTGACGGTGTGCCGTCTTGCGTTGTTGCGACCTCATAAGCAGCAACGCCTCGGAAACGTAATGCAGCAGCACTAAACTCGCAATGCTTCTCCGCAGCTGTAAACTCAGCGGCACAACTCAGCGACACATTAAGCGACAAGTAACGCTCTCGCACTGACACGCCATATGAATTGCTTCGGCGCCCCCGTAGTTTCTTTTCTACAAAAGCCTCCCGCGCTTTTGTAAGAACGCGTCCCTCCATACGATGAAATCGTTCCTCCTAGTCGCTGTTACCCTGTATCCCTCGTCTATTATTTCTTTCTTTTCCAACGTGTGTAGGCCCGCGCATCTGTGCGTACCCTCTCTGCACGCACCTTTCGACGTTCCCGCCATCCCCGCAATCCCCGTAACCTCCTCTCTCCCCATTCCCGTCCTTCGCCTCGTTCCCTTCCTTTCTTCCCCACACCGCCAGCACCCGCGCGTTCCCATTGATTGAGATGGAAATGTCGGCGCTGACCAAAGGCGGCGTGCCGGCGAACGAAGCGCATCCGCGTTCCCGGGAGCCCCACCGCGGTCTGGTCTGCGTTGAAAGCCAAGTCAGATCGGCGTCCCTTATGCAAGGCGTCGAGAAGGCGAAGAAGATGGATGTCTTCGCGTGTAATTCTTGGCAAACAATGGATCTTTCCATCCTGCGAGAGTGCGCTGTAGCGCGTGCGTGTAGTGTTTGTGGGATTTCTGTTGACTTGTCCCTTTTTCCTTTTATTTGGCTCTTTTTCTTTTCTTTTTTTGCACGCTGCCATACAAAGCAAACAGCGTTTTCTCCTTATGTGTCTCGTGCAAAAATAGCGAGACAGACACGAAAAAGGAAAGGCGGGGAGGTTAACCAAGGACGTGGCGGGTTGCCTACCCTACACTCGGGGAGGGAGAAATGGGAAGAATAGGTAAGAAGGAGAGAGAAGAAAAATAATAAAGAGTCAGTGATTCCCAGAGTTGGTCGCACAGACAGGTCCACTGTTACAAGCGCTCGTACAGTGCAGTAGCCTTCAATAAGTGCAGAAGGGCTTTTGTGGTCTTTCGCAAGCAAGAATGCATAGGCATGGTCCCAGAATCTTTTCCTCCGAGAGCACTCTATCATCTAAGAGGCTGAGTTTCACTTGTAGAGTGCGTCGTTGAGCGCCAAAGAATGGGCAATGACACAGAAGGTGCTCCAGAGTCTCATCGCACCCGCACAAATTGCACGCCTCACTGTTGGTCATTCCTATTAGGAATGAATAAGAATTTCGATACGCGACGCCCAAGCACACGTGACACAGTGAAGTTGTTTCGCGGTGGGAGAGTCCAGGTGGCAGGCGCAGTCGCAACTTAGGGTCGAGAGAGTGCAAGCGTGAATGGGTAAAACCCGGTGAATTCATTCATAGAAATATGTTGTGGCGAGCAAGTGATATAACTTACCGCGCAGCATCCGTTCTTGCGAGTGGTATAGGCACCCGCTGATGTTTTTGATCAGACAAGCGAGCAGCTTCATCTGCGCTGTTATTGCCAGCAATTCCACAGTGGCTTGGGAACCAGTGAAATGCAATGTCGTGTCTTTATGAAGCGCGTGGTGATGAGCGTGCCTTATTTCGTGCGCTAGCTGCTCGTGTAGGCAATGACGTAGGGCAATCTACAGAGTTGGTAGGGCTGCTGTCGAATCGCAGAAAATGGCCCAACGATTTCGTGACTGTTGGATCACGTAATTGAGTGCACTTTGAAGAGCCGCAAATTCTGCTGCTGTCGGCGTCGTATTGGGAGAGTATTAAAATTACAAAGAAATGGCGTCCGACCGAACCACTGCTCCGGAGAGATTTTGGAATTGGTGGAGCTGTCTGTGTAAATGTGCATGCGGTCAAAATAAGACTCGTATAGGAGAAGCAGCGACAACTGCTTCAGGGCTAGCGCTGACAAGTCTGCCGATGTAGGGTGTTTTGAAGGCTTGAAGCCATGTGGTATCGAGTCATGGTGTCTCGTCACAATACCACGGAATGTAGTCTGTGGTCTTCGCACTGGCAAACCGGCTAAATGGTGGAATGGTAGCCGGGAAAGATGTCGAATGCGCGCTTTTAGCGTCTCAATGATGATATGAGTGGATATTGGATGCTCCTGTGCCAGAACATTGTTGCAGCTGCAGAAAAATATCTCGGATGGCCAGGACATGTCCGAAGTGCTTGGGCTTGTACGCTCTGTGGTGCAAAAAGATTAGTGTTGCATGTGCTGTACAAGACTGGAACAGTGTATCGAAGAAATCTGAGAAAAAGTGCCGTGTGTAGCTGTAACATGGAGTGCACGGATGGTCCCCACGATTTCCCAGCAATGAATTTAAATATATTCTCAATACAAATTAGCTTTTTCTTTAAGTACGAGACACGGGGACTCCTGGTGCGGTCACGATCCGCAATAGCGCCTAAGAACTTGTGAGTTCCCTTCTACACAATTCACTGGCCCTCTGTGCACACCGGGCAAATGACCTTGATCCTTCGACCTGCGCTCTAGGCGAAGTGCGTTCCGGAATGTTCTTTTATAACTATATTTTTTTTTCAGATGCATGAAATGATCATCATGCGATTAGCTTCCACAAACAATGAATGATATATATATATATAAATAGGGTTTTGCGTGCCAAAACCACGATCTGATTACGAGGCTCGCCATAGTGGGGGACTCCCGATTAATTTTGACCACTTGGGGTTCTTTAACGTGCACCTAAATCTAAATGCCCAACAACTGCCGAAGAAACGTATTCTACAATTGAAGCAAAAGAAGAAAGAAAACGAAGAAAATCAAAGATAGAACTTAACAATTTAGGAAAGACAGTGCTCACCATGGTATTGCAGCGCGAAAGTGTGACGTTCATATTCCGCGTGCAGAATAACTTTTACGTTTGCAATGCCCCAGTCTAAACACCTCGCAACAACGTCGTTCCTAGCAGTTTTACACCAGCCCAGATTTTACGTCTACGCATATTATATGTTTACACCTGGGAATAATGTTCGCAGTTCGAGAGCAAATATTACGACTCTATTTTCTTTCCTCTTGCACACAGCGACAGTGTTATAAGTAGCCTTAATCACCTTAGAATGCAAGAACGCACGTGCAAAAAGCGCGTTGGTAATGTTAGAAATATCCATCTTTCTTTTTCTTTTGATGTAGTCGTCGTATTCTACGGCCAGCAACCAGAGCCGGTCGAGCAGATGCACCAGCAACTTTACCTGAAACGTTTGCCAATATTAGAAGCGAACAGGATTCTCTCGATGCCCTTCGAGCTAGCACATTTTAGAGAGCCACTAAAGAGAAAAAAAGGTTTTTGAGCTGTATTATTACATTACTCCGCTGCGATACCATAAAAGCCACTCTCATTAACCCAGAAAGGAGGCAACATCGAAAAAACAGGCGGAGAAGCTGTCTCAAAGAGAATCAAGAGCTGAACTTGGCAAGTTTCAAGAAATAGTACTGACCCACAAGTGTCCGAACACACACGCACACTCTCTCTCTCTTTCTCACGCGCATACACACGCAAAAAAAAAAACAACTTAAAATTTGTGACGTTAAACTGACATTCCAGCGCGGTGGTTTCCGCCCGAAATTCGAGAGACGAAGTTTTCATCTTCACTTTCTATTCTAATAATGCACCTAATGCCATGTTAATAAGAAAAAGATAGTTTTGAAAGTAGACTTTATCAATCTCAAGTGGTTTAGTGTTTTTCTCGAGCGTCCATTTAACGTTTTATACTTGTTACTCCGATGGTTCCGTATTTCTGAAATGTTTCCAAACGTGACAGCCCGCCTCCGCGGGTTTGTGTATATAATAAAGAGCGCAAACAACCTGTGAGTGACGCGAATTCGTGGTACACGTTTGGGACTGTTTTCGTAACAGACATCAGACAATGATTTTGGTATCTACGCTCATGGTTAGCACATTTGCGTTCTTTCCGTTTGTCTAAAGATGCCAAGAGCGGTATGATATAGCCACGTGCTGACGATATTTCGTGTAGCATTCCTCTACGCGGTGCCCATAATTGCTTCCTACTGTTTGCTCCTTTCTTTTTTTTTTCATTCTTCTTTTAGTCACTGATGCCCGCATTACAAAAGAGTAGAGTGCCGTAAGACAAATCCGCTTTTGTCGCTGCATAAGTGTACGCGCAGGCTCGACCAACGTATGTGTGCACGCATTCTGGTCATTGTATGATTTACTGAACAATTCATTGTAGTTTTATTGTACAGTTTGTCGACGCAGAAACCTCCATTTTGTTCGACCTGATGAGAAAAGGCCTCTGTTCATCTTTTCTCAATCAGGAGATCGATGCAAGGTTATACGCACGATGTGTAGCTGGACAGTTTGTTTTTTAAACCGTCATGTGACATCCCATTGCTATTGAATGCGATGCCAGACTGGTTGTGAATCGGAATGTTAAATGTAACTATATGTTCACCGCAAGAATTCCCATCTGATACTTTCCCTTCAGAAGCCCGCTCTATTCTTTTAATCCAAAGGATCACTGTTCCATCGGGACAAGCGCGCTTTGACCATTTCGTTTGTCCGCTCTCTTTCTCGCAACCTTACTCCCTCTTCGGGGAATACCGGCAGGGGCGGCCCTTACGCTTCCCGTCATCTGGACCTGGGGTCCAACATCTGAAGATGCCGCGAACTGTCCAAAGCACGCAGCTCCAGTGCCCGCAGCGGTCATTGGCCGCCTTTTGTGACTCTGTCCAGGAACGAGTGAGATGATTTCAAGAGCTACCAATTCTACGGATGGGTAAAACACAGTCACAGGCGTTGGCTCAGGGGCGATAATCTCGCTAAGCCTATAGTTTCACTTCGAAATGCGGAGGGCCTACCCTCTTCTATTTAAGCACGCTTGTATACGCCACCGGGCAAGCAGCACAAAATAAAGAGAAACAGAATAGAAAGAATCAGGTGTATATACATTGTGTGGGTCCTATTGAGTAACCCCTTAGTATGAGCTTTAATAATAATAATAATAATAATAATAATAATAATAATAATAATTATTATTATTATTATTATTATTATTATTATTATTATTATTATTATTATTATTATTATTATTATTATTATTATTATTATTATTATTATTATTATTATTATTATTATTATTATTATTAAGCAAATAATAGAAAAGAATGATTTTTGTGGCTCAAGCATTCGTATTATTTTCGTCCCTGTTTTTGCGTCCTTTCAGTGTCGCACGTGCGCCAATCATTTTGAAAGCGTAGGGACAAGTTTCAATGACAGCGTCGATGCGATTTTCGGACGCGCCCGCGTCGCGAATTTAAAAAAAGAAGAAAGAAAGAAGAAACGAAGAGAGAACAATGAGGGCAGCACAAACTATTATGACGATACGGCGGTGGAGCTCTTGGCAGCGCGCATAATTCTGCGGAACGGTCCATTTTCATTACTCCGCCACTCTGGACGAAAACAGGACGATGCGCGTGCCGTGACTCTCTTCGAGGAGATGAGCAACTGTGGCGGCCCGCTGTTAAGGAAATGGGCGAACATTGGAGAACTAACGGAGAGAGAGAGAGAGAGAGAGAGAGAGAGAGTGGTTTCGTCTCCAAGTGCCGCAGTCGCAAATCGGAGGGCTCGCCATCGGTGCAGTCGGGTACTATGAAGGGCGGGCACGGCATTTGCAAAAGCGGCTGATCGCATATACCCGAATAGGGAGGAGAAGAAGAAGAAGGACACAGAAAGAGGCGAAGGAGAAAGAAGAAATCCACGCCCTTCGACCGACGCACGGGGAACGTGATGGGTTACAGCAGGGCTGCGAAGGAAGCGCTAAAGAACCAAGAGGCAACGGAAAGAAGGAGAGAAGACGTAAAAGGGAAACGTATATACACACAGACAGGCTCAAAATAGCGGCTCTAACGACTTTACGGATCATTAGAGGACGGGGTCCTAGATGCGTCCCGCGCATGCTAATGCCTCCGCGGAACGGACTCGCCACGGCTTCGGCTCCGTCTTCGGACACCGGTCTGAGCTCCGATTTTTTTTTTTTTTTCTCGGTTGGTTCTTTCCGTGTTTGCGCCTCGCCTTTCCTCCTTTTTTTCTCTGAGGCGGGAATCGTTCATCGAGCTATCGCTCGACGACGGGAACGTGTCTCTCCGCAACTCCGTATCGTGGTTGTACTGGCCGGTGCGACCCACACATTTGTCGATCGGAAATCTCTGTTTCTTTTTTGTTTTTTTTTGCGACTGACCCGAATGGCGAGCGTTCTTTGTTGATTTCGATCTCTGCTTCATATTCTGGGTCGAAACGCTCAAATCGGCGAGCCGCGTGCATATGAGCGTCACCAGATTAGGAGTGCTCCGTGTTTTGAAAATGTTCGCTGCATGTGTACTCCTTCGGGGGGCCGACATTATTAGAGCGTGTATGTTCCGATGCTGTTTCAACATGTGGTGTAGAAAAGTGCTGGCGAGATTATTTTGTTTATTTGCATTGGCTGTCGTTTTACGAGCCACTTTTGGGAGACAAATTGTTATGCGGTCTCTTTTGTGATACATGCTTTATTTTGTGGCACATGATTTAATATGTGATGCAAATTTTTATGGCTATACACTTGAGGATCGGGGTACGAGGCGAGATCATTTTATAGCGTGAGTTCCACCGAATTAAGCTTAAGTCGTCTTAATTGAGGCTAAGTGTTTTTCAATATGGCTTTGTTCCATGCACCTTTGAGATTTAGAATTCACTTGGCATTAAGGCTTAGAACACTTCACCAATTCACTACCTGCTGAGCACGCTTCCATAAAAAAGATCACTTATAAAGTTTTATAACTGAGTGTCGAAAGCAACGATATCTCAAAGGCGCTAGATGGACAAGTGATTATAGAAGCATCAAATTTTCTGTTAATTATGATGCGCGTATAAGGTTCCTTTATTGCCCCCATGAGCATTATGGATACTCGTCTGTCTAAAAGTGCAGCTTTTTTTGTCCAGTAAACATTGTAAGGACGCTTTAATGATTCCGTTATTACGTATTACCATGAAGCCTAGATTATCGTGGAGATAAGGCATAAAACATTGTGGCGTTGATGCATTATGCGAGTCAAATGTTTAGAAAACCACAAGGAAGGAACGGGGCAACTTTGTGAACTTACACTAAAATTTCCCAGCAGAGTCAGGAACGAAAAATAAGCTAACGCATAAAGTACCGGCTAAGTCAGATGTAGCTGGCCTGCACGAAGGCCTTGTAGCTTTGACTTACTTGTGGAGTTTACCTTAAGCCATCCATGCAGACCTGTTAAGTTTATGTTTTTGCTACGATCTGTCGCCATCTGCGGTACGACAAGGGAAACATTGTGGGCGCTCTCTTCACGTACCTACGCTTCACTTCTATCGTACTGCTGCTAGGCCCAGTGCTCCATGCCTTGATAGTTGCGCGGCCAATTCTTCCTGCCGGCAATCGTCTGCCGCGTTTTACGGCTAAAGTTTTGTGAAACGTGGAGGGGGACGGACGAACTTACTCAGAGCCAGTAAGAACTTACATTACAAAAGAAATCGCATGTTTCCCTGCTGTATTCGATCACATGAACCGGGACAACATGGAGGAAAGTTGTTCGGCAAACGAAATAAAGCAAAAGGGAGAGTCTATCCCGGCCCACTCAGGTGTCACGATAAACTCCTGGCTCGCTTGTTCTCGCTATCACTTTTGTACACCCGGTTCCTATCAAAGCCGAGCCTCCCTGAACGAAACCGATAAGCCTACCGCGGGGCCCCGTAGATCAAAAGCCTCCAACGCGAAAAGGAACACGTTCCCGTCATCACCCAGGCCACGAAAATCCCCAACTTCCCGCTGAGAGAGTGAGAAACGAAGCGAACAAGCATGAAAAAAGAAAAGAAAAGAAAATATAAACAAGAAGTTCAGCACGGTGCGTGCGCCAACGCTTTTACGGATAGTGCAACGGCCTCCTCGCATTGTTCGTTCACTGGCGCCTCCTTGTTGCCGCAACCGATCATAGGTTCCCCCCTCAGCCGCAGAGCCTAGCCCCCTTTTTCCTCTCCCGGTTCGCCCGGAGCACCTTTCGCCCGGGCGCAGACTACAATAATCGAACTCGTCACGCCACGACAACGTAGACCGTTCGGGGGAGAAAAGCGCCTCGGCAATAAAGAGGCCAAGTTTACGCGCGCTACTATTCTCGTCTTCGCCATATACGCGAGAGACCGCCCGTGCCAAGCGGTCGCCATGATCGATAGTAAGGCGAGTTTGTGTGGGCGTGTCTGTGTGTGTGCGTAGCCGTTTAGTGCGAGAACAACGCCGCTTACGGTGCGATATCGCAGCAAATACTTGCACAGTCTTGCCTCTGATATGGTGTGGAGGTCGAAGCTGCGAGCCAGGTGCGTCCCTCAGGTGACATTTCTTCATTCTAGCAGTTCTAAGAACAGATCGACACGAAAGCTTCGCTGGTACGGGCTTGCTTCCGAATCTCGACGAAATTAGCCGCATAAATGTTGCGCAGACATTGTTAGCCGTTGATTTCAAATGTCTCATTTTATAGGTTAGGTTTGTTTGTGTACGTATGGCTGCTTTTTAAATTGTTTCGAAACGGAAACAGTAAAAGAAGGTCCAAATATTTCGTTACCTGAAGATCCAGCAAGGATTCCACTGTTACCTTGCCATAGGTCTGACACTACAGTATAGAAAGTGCCTCTCACTTGCACACGCACGAATGAACTGTGAAATCCTTGAGATCCTTCATAATTTCTTCATTGAAAACTCTTGTCGGGATATGTACATGTACCTTGTGAAATTATCAGTTACCCTTTAGTAGCATGAGAAGTAGTAATTTGGAAACGTTTTGTCCAGAAGGGGAGAGGAAAGAAAAGAGAGACGTCTTCAAGTATGTCCTCAATGTGGCGCTCAAGCTGAAGCCATACAATATGACGATGCCTCCACAATGTATCTTCGCGCTCACCTTCAATCTATAGGTGCAAATTGCAAAGTCACAAGTGCTTTCAAACTGAACCACCCAAGAGTACTTGATCAGATCAATAGATTTGGCTTGTCAGTTTTTGTTCACGGACGCTGATCTCTGGTAGGAAACGGGTGGGCAAAAGTAATAGTGAGAACAAGCGAGCCACGAGTTCATCGTGACACTCACTCTTTGATGCCCTGATATTTTGCCAATAAACGTTGCTCTGTTTGCAAGCACTATCGATCCAGAATCTTTGATATGTTGAAAAGAATACCGTACGCTATGGCCCGAACTTGCAGCCCTTCAGTTGTCTAAGATTTGGAGGGAACTGCTCTAGCATGCCGAGTTCTGTGTCACTTCTCTACACGTAAATAAGCCAAGGAAATTCTGCGCCCCTCTTAAGCGAGGAATCGACCTTTGGTCTTGAAGATTTTTATACCAGCGCTAACCATGAAAGCATTGTACCTATAACAACGCCGGCACTTGCACAAAGCAGGTCCTGCTGGTGCTCGCGAAGTAATAGTAGTGGTTTAATTAGGGAAGTGGGGCGCTTATTTCTGCAGCCTATAGGAAGCAGGGCGCAGCGTCAGGGGAAAGGGAAGTGGGAAATGAAGATGAGAGGAATAGAAGAGAAGGAGAAGCAGCAGGAGACTTGTCCGTTCGTAGTGCGCAGCACACGTGGAAGGGTAAGCCATTTGGTTGAACCCTCTTTCAGATGAATTGGTCACAACGCTAAATTGAAAGGTGTATTCTAAGAAGCAGCGGCATCTTCGCCCCACATTAACAAATCTAAATCCATAAGCCTACAGAGTCTTTAATTAATTACAGTTTCGCTCGAAAGACGAAGTAATGACAGCGACAGAAAGCCCACGGGGACTGCGCTGATTCACAGCATAAACAACACCCCAGAGGCTACCAGGCATAATGGTTTTATGCGGCGCAAAGGTGCACGAGTGCGTACAGGGGCCGTTAGAGCTCCAGCAGCATCGTACGCGCGCGGCATTCCCATATTCAAATGTGAGTCACCGAGGCGTCATCAAACGGTTACATTGATGGGAGAACGCCGTTGCACGTATACTCCGACTCAGATAGATCACAAGACATTTCTAAGCACTACGATTTTTACTACCCTTATATGTGTTCAAGCTGCCGGCCATGTTGTCTACGAAATTACTCACTGATAAAACAAGTGATACCTAAATATCCTTATACCAACAACATACGCCATCAAAAACACAATTTGTTTAATAAAGGAAACATTTCTAACCATTCTACGCCTACTTTACTAACCATTAGATAGGCACAACACGGCAAAGTATCACCATCACGCGGATTCGCGTGATAATTATTGCGTGACGTACGTACATGGTGCGTATGTCAGGTGAAGCCAAGCACGAATCACTTTCGTGGTAAAAAATGCGTTTTGATGAATAATAACACGCCGGAAGATTTTAGAAAATGGTTATAATTTGTAGGATTATTCATTAGAGGTCAAGGAAATAACAGTCATTAGAGGTAAAGGAAATAAGTTGGGATAACTATAAAAGGAGGAGGAGTTGTAGAAGTCGATGATCGGGGTGGTCAAATTACTCAACGATGAGTGTTCGTCAACACCATGACCTCGCCATCCCGATCAGCCCCGAAGGTTTGAGGAAAGATCGAAGTCGACTGCACGACACATGCCTGTCGCACAGATATTCAAGTATGGCGGTCCTGTCTCCGAGGAGTAAAAGTTTATGAAAATATGCAGGCATAGGCATGGATTTGGTCCAAATAAGGTGGGAATCATAAGCACTGGTGTGTTACAATAATTACCTGTTAAGTAATATTAACAAATCATCGTGCTATTACTTTCACATGTATTAATACATGGATTCGGAATAGTGACGGGGGAGCGCATGGGTTGACGTCTCGGAATTGAGGCTTAACACGCATGCTCACGTTCATCGTGTACGGATAAAGCATGATTTATTCATAGATACCGGCAGTAGATAGATCTTTAGCACTAAACAAAGGTACGCCCAGTCTCGCAACTGTAGCTTAGCGCTACTCGTTCCTGCAGCAAACACATAATACAGTTGTTGTCAACATGGAGTCTACGCTACAAAAGGCTCGGTTTGAATGCCCGTACTCGTTGCATAACTCGAGTGGCCCGTACTTTCAATGAGAAAACCACAGTGAGCGCAGGTTATTACGAACGAACGAGAGGACTTCTCCATTGTCCGCAGCTAATTCTCCCACGCGCTGCAGCAGCTTAATGGAAGGATCCGCAAGCTACGGTTGATAAACACACATACTTTACTCATACACGAAGCCTGTTTTTATATCTTGAATGTACCTGACAGAAGGCATTACCTTCAGCATACTCCGCGAAATAGGAGCGGCTGCTGGCGTTGGGCTGTAAACTTGCAGCTGCGGCGTCACGGCTGAAGTGTCCCCTTCTTGTGTTAACGAAAAAAGTGCTGGTAAGAATCAGCTTCGCTGCTCAGCAAAACATTTACCGACGCATGCTTGCCTGTAGCGACTGCTGGGGCTCACGCAGCGCCACATTTAATCCACTTCTTTGTAGGACGCTCTCCGATGTTTCCGGAATTGCGTTAATATAGAGAGTCACCTGTAGGGTCACGTTTTCTCATAAGTGATTTGAATACTATCCGTATGCGTATAGTCCCTTAATATGTGTGCGACAAATTTGTGCAAGAACTTGTTGGTCGCAAGGGCCCGATTTTATTGTTTGCTCTTCGCGTTTTCTGCCGGAAATTTGTTTTTCGCAGCGAGATTCTAAGACAACATGTCACCAAGGCTTTTCTCCACACACTTATATAAAAGCAAGAAAGGAACTTGTGCTTCAAAGCTTGTCTTCGAGATACGATAGAATACTCTCGCACGGTCACAGATCCCATCTACCTTTCCTTTCCCGCCTCTTCTTTCCCGTCTGCTGCTGCTAAATCGGCCTCCGTTTCGTGACAGCAGAGCAAATATTGATTCTACACACTGAAACTTGGCGAAAAGAAGAACCAAGTAAGAAAGCAGTGCGCGAGCCGAAAAAGGGAGCGACCTGTGAAGCAGAATACTGTGAAAGAAACAAAAAAGGGCCAGCTTCCTGTCGATGAGCGAGGCCGTAGCGGCTCCTTTGGTGCCTGTGTCTCGGGAGCATAAGCAGCGGGCTCCGTGTACATATCGATCTCGTGAAATGTGGCAAGGGTGGAGGAGGGGACGCCTAAACGCTTCGCATTTAAAGTCGCTCGACTAGCCCGTTGCCGAAGCTCGCCCTTTCCTTCCCCATCGGCTGAGCCTAGCTTTTCCCCTTTCCCTCCTTTTTTCCTTCGCCCAACAGGGGGCGCAGATGGTTCAAGTCAATTTATGGAGAGGCGTTCCGGCTCCTTGTTTGTTTGTCAGCATCCTTTCTACATAAGGCGTTTGTTCAAGGCACCTGCTAGGCTCCCTGTGTGCCTGTTTGTATTTTTCAATTCTCTCGCCTCCTCGCACGGCGACCGGCTCTTTTGTTTAGGTACTACGTGCGCATTGCTCTTCGTCCTGCTATCTTTGTTCTGGGCTCGATCTCCACGCTAGTGCGTTATCTTCTTTCTGTTTCATTATTGCTTTCTTTTTATCTTCCCCTCATTCGAATCCTGCAGGAAGTCGATGGTGCGCGTGCTTTATTCTCTCATGCTCCTCCGGCGCTCAAGCCATATTGTTTTGCATTACGCTTCTTTTCAATGCAGGGCTGAACGTAAACACTTCCTGGGTTGTTCGATCGAGTCATCGCTACGTGGGGGGCAAAAGCTCGAACCTTCGTGCGTACCTGTAGATAGGCGCAGCTCTTTTATGCATACGTGTGTATATTCGCTTGCTTCTTTGTTCCTATATATTTTGATCGTTTTGTGTCACATATGGCGCTGCTCCTTCGCTCCTGCATAACGGAGAATTTTTTATAACCGCTTACTGAAATTTTGCGTTTTCAACCAATACATGCAGTGCGCCTTCCGTATAAAATGACATTGGAGTGTTTCTCGGGCGGAGGCGCTCTTGCTACAGCATTGTGATGAAGGTCTAAAGCAGCCTCTGAATTCTGAAATGCTGGCTCAAGCCGGGAGCTTTCTTTCTTTAACGACAGCACTAATCTACAGTTAAATGCCTAAATCTACTCACGGTAAGTCTACTGGAAGCCTTTAGAGGAAGCTAGAGCTCGGACCAAACTCCGACTCGGCCTATTTATATACATGTAAAACACAGAAATGCTTTTATGAGATAACCCCTAGAACAATTCTAATGAAATTTGTTGTATTTCAGAGAGAAAGATAAATTATAGTGACCGTTGGAAGCAGAATATCGATTTCGGGCCGGAATGTTCTTAAAAAACTTACAAAATTTTGAAAGTCTGAAAAAGAAAAGGTAGAAGTACGAAGTTTACAAATTAATAACTATGCTTCGAAAACGGATATCACGGTTCTGTAAACGGCATCCATTAGACCATTTAAAGTGAACAAATTTGATATGTCCATTTATATCTATCGTGATTTTTTTTGGGTTGTCTACAAGGGTTCTGCAAAAGCTGCATTTCCATATTACAAAAATTTTTTTAGGGTTTATGTGTAACATGTCAATTTTGTCACCTGTTGATGTACTATTAGGTGCAATTCACAAAATTGTAATATTATTTTTATTGCTGAGTTACGGAGTTGTAAATTTAATTGCTTCGTTTTCTGAAGATTTTCGAATTTTGCCATTTTTTGATAAAGCATTGACAATCTAAATCGAAACTGTGGAATAACACTCACTAGATTTTCGTTTTTTCCTTTTAAATGCAACAAACCTCATCAACTTTGGTGCAGTGGTTGCCGAGGAAAACGAATTCTCCTTTTACTTGTATTTAGATAGGAGCACCCGAGCTAAAGCTTCCTCTTAAGATGAGTTGTTGTTGCTTATGAAGAGTGATAGAAAGATGGAGTGTACGCAAATACTCGCTTACGAATTCACAATGTTTCTATTTCAACAAGCGTTTGCACAGCAGCCGTACACAGCTGTACACACCATATACAGACTCACCTACTTCACTTAATCCTGCTATTCATTCACTTTTGTTTCGAGGAGAAAAGTTATCGACCCTCTTCTCGAGCTGTATTAATTTTAGCCGCTGACGGCTGCTAGTCTATTATGCTGTACGACAAAATAAAAAAATGCTGCCAAGAAAGCTCAGGTTCATCCTGGAAAAGGCATCTATTTTCTTTTTACGGCAGTCACATAGCGGACTTACTCTAGTTTCGTTCCTCTATGTCTTTCCCTCAGTGCAGGCTTACAAATTATATATGTAGATGTGACCCTGGCTAAACTTTCTGCCTTTTGTTTCTTCTTCTCCCTCCCTCTTTGTTTGGCCAGCCACGCCCACTGCAGTGAATTATTTTGCGCCACACAATCGGCTACGCTCAGGTCACACATTCGAATCGATGCTTGACGCCGTCGAGACGTAGCATCAAAACAAATTCGCGCCACCGAGACGCAGGCCCAAATTTATCTCGACTCGCCCATCTTTGACCCAACATTGGTTGCCGCTAGTTGGAAACGCGATGCGGAGCTGCGGCAGGCGCTGTTTGCTTGCTCCGTTCTTCGAGCCGCCGCTGCGACGCTGCACTTCCCCCGCGCCTTTCTTTCTTCTTCCCTTCCCGGCTCTTTTTCTACGCCAACCCCGCGGGCCACTTGTGCAAGTTCACAGAAGCGAGGCGCCGCCGCATCTCGGCGGAGGAACCGCGCACGCTGGCTATTGTTAAAGCAGGGGGCAAATATCGACCACATAGACGATGCCCCGCGGGCGCGGCAACGCGGGAACGAAAAACGAGAGCAGAGCTTAAAAATAACGGAGCGAATTCCATTCAGAAATGGCGGGGCTATCGGCCCCGCTGAATCAATTTGCCGATGAAAAACATAAATTGCTCCGCCTGCGAAGATAAAGAACGGAGAGGGAGCGCACGCGAGGAATGCCGGTCATCTTCAAGTTAGTGGCTAGTTTGAAAGGCGACACTAATGGTTTGCAAGGCATACGCGCGGTCGAGACTTGCAGCGCCGCTCGCGCTATGCTTAACCTAACACCGGAGCCTTTTGCGTGGTAGCATCACTGGGTTAATGTTAGGATAAGGCCGCCGGGACGTATGTGAAAATGAAAGTGAAGCGTTGTGGGTCTGCCTAATGAATGTAGCCGTAATAGTCTTTGTTGCGTTAAGGCTTTTGTTCAAACTGAAAGAAACTTGACTGTGTTTTGTAAGGTTAAATGACTTCTGCTGAGGGAAATCTTTTTAAATTGCCTCTAAAAATTCAACAGTGCAGCAAGACCGGCGAATATGAAACCAATGCACGCGAAGACGCCTGCGCATGCTTTTCATATAACCTAACTGCACTTTCCACTAGCTCTGTTATTCTGCTTTGAGCGTAACATTGAGCAACAATGGAAGCGTATAAATAAGTACGTCTAAAAAAACATATAAACATAAATTTTCTTAAGTACACTAGATAGAACTCACACAATAATATCCGCGTGCTCCACCAGTACTGTTTTTCAGCCAACAAAGCTGTGAATCTTTGTATGCATTTTCCACAACTTTGTCCTAGCTCCGAATAACTTTTTCGCTTGTAATATCCACCTTCTTAAAAGCCATGTTTTATTACGAATTCGCTGTATGGCCGACATTACAGCTCATTTTATTTCCAATTTCTACCATTAAACGTATTTCAAAACATTAAAAACAAAACGTGATTCTTTAGAATTAGGGGGAAAAAGGAGATCACTACTCTCGGTGAGTGTTACAGAACATCAAATGCACTTAGCTGAAAGGTATGCTCGAAACGGTGGTAATTTATTTGTGCGCTATAAACCGCCCGATTAAATTAAATAATTGTAAAATTGAAACACTTGAACCCTCTGGGAAAATGTGATAGAACGCAACACAGGCAAACCACAGAGAACAATAGAAGTGTCTGCAATGTCCTATATATTCATGTCAAATCGTAGAAAAATCTAAGTACTACCCATGAGACATCGTGGGCAAACGAGTGCTGCGCCATATTTACGCTTTCCAGGCCGTATAGTAATCATAGTGTGGAGGCCTACTCTAAAACAGCCGAGAACTACAATTCTGCCAAAATTCACAAAGTTTCATTTGTACATAAAGTCTGTGCCATCAGACCCCTCGTTATGCTTCATATGTCGACGCTGTAGCGGCAGGCAAATGCTACCTGTTTGTCCTCCATTGCTCCTTCAAAGAGAGGAGTGCCCCTTTTTGTCACTATATATCCCGCTTCGCGATCACAGCTACAGTGGGCTGACATGAGCATAAGTGCATCTTTCCAGAATATGAAAGATATGGGAGCATTGCATCGCCATCCGCAACTAGTAGACTTCGCAAGCTGCTTCGCCTCTAAAGGTGTCCGATCTTACTGATTGACCAACTTAAGAGGTTGCTGACTCAGGATGTCAATGCCAGTGACCGAATTTGCCCTCTTTTGCTGAAAGCGAGCTGTATATATGGGTCGAGTGTGACCAACATCGTTGCTTCGAAACCAGCAACGGTGCATTAATCGTGTGCGGGTCCATTTGCACAAGGATCATTTATTTATAAGCAAGTTCCAGTCGAAACCATGTGCCGTAGAGCAAGCAGAGCAACTAGGTGAACAGAGAGGGCACAAGCTAAGCCGTCCTTACAACACCACTGCGCTGCAGTGACCACTGCCTCTAGAGCGGAAAACAACGATTAATGTCGGTTTGGTGCGTTTTCGTTATTTCTCTCTTTCTTTACCTTTTTCCTCTCTCCGGCGTCGTGCCCCCTGTGCACGACAACCTCCTTGGCCTCAACCCCAGTCATTAGCCTAATGAAGCTGGAGGCAGCAGCGGCGGTCGATTTTTCCCGCACGGTGCCCGGCCAAAGCGACATTTGCGCCATCATTGCGCCCATATACGACTCGGTGCGGTAACGTACAGCAGGTCCGCGGTGTTGTTTACGCGGCTGACGATCTCTTCGAGAGAGCTCTGGCCCGTCCCGATTTCCCCTCGTTTCGTCGTACGACCTTGAGCTATGATCGGTGTTCGAGACCGCTCGAACAAGCAAGCGCGCGTGTCTTTGATGTTCGGCACATCACAAAGGCTACACAGTCTGCTTTTCGAGTTCAATTTCACTTTAGCTTTTTTTTGCTGGTGCTACCCAGCTCTGCTTACCGCCAGTGTAGTGACACGTAGAGCACGCTGGAAGCTTGCTACACTGCTGTTCGCGTTTTGAAACCTGCGACAGCGTGACAGGAGAGAACATGTCTTGAATTGAGTCCGAAATTCACCGAAAACTATTCAGAGCAAGGAGCAGGGACAAGTCAAGGTAAATAAATTGGGGTAAAAAATTGTTTACTAAAGTATCGGACGGTTCTGGACCAGCTTAGTCCCTTCACCTTCATAAAGGATACCCGCGGTGTCAGAGGAACGGCTGGTTTCTTAAATTGGTTTGAAAGCAATAACAACAACAAAAAGTATATGAAGCAATCGTGAAATCCGGCGCCACCGTAGTCAGTCTGAAGGAAGAAGGAAATTTGGGGACCGAAACAAAAGGTGAATTTCTTTTGTGAATCTTCTTGCTTTCACGCATGGTTTAGTTTGTGTAGTTTGTGATGATATTGCCTTGTTAAGTAACTCAGGGGACCAATTGCAATGCATGCTCACTGACCTGGAGAGGCAAAGCAGAAGAGTGGGCCTAAAAATTAATCTGCAGAAAACTAAAGTAATGTTTAACAGTCTCGGAAGAGAACAGAAATTTACAATAGGTAGCGAGGCACTGGAAGTGGTAAGGGAATACATCTACTTAGGGCAGGTAGTGACGGCAGATCCGGATCATGAGACGGAAATAATCAGAATAAGAATGGGCTGGGGTACGTTTGGCAGGCATTCTCAGATCATGAACAGCAGGTTGCCATTATCCCTCAAGAGAAAAGTGTATAATAGCTGTGTCTTACCAGTACTCACCTGCGGGGCAGAAACCTGGAGGCTTACGAAAAGGGTTCTGCTCAAATTGAGGACGACGCAACGAGCTATGGAAAGAAGAATGATAGGTGTAACGTTAAGGGATAAGAAAAGAGCAGATTGGGTGAGGGAACAAACGCGGGTTAATTACATCTTAGTTGAAATCAAGAAAAAGAAATAGGGGCATGGACAGGACATGTAATGAGGAGGGAAGATAACCGATGGTCATTAAGGGTTACGGACTGGATCCCAAGGGAAGGGAAGCGTAGCAGGGGGCGGCAGAAAGTTAGGTAGGCGGATGAGATTAAGAAGTTTGCAGGGACGACATGGCCACAATTAGTACATGACCGGAGTTGTTGGAGAAGTATGGGAGAGGCCTTTGCCCTGCAGTGGGCGTAACCAGGCTGATTATTATTATTATTATTATTATTATTATTATTATTATTATTATTATTATTATTATTATTATTATTATTATTATTATTATTATTATTATTATTATTATTATTATTATTATTATTATAGTTTGTGTGTGAATTTTTTCCATTAGTTTATCCATGTCTTAGCTAGCCAGATTTATCTGAAATGTTTATGTTTATACAGACAAAAAATGTTCTGAAGTTCCTTTGTGTCCTGTGTTATAGTGATGTTTCCGTATCTGTATTTGCGTACACGAGGCAGGCACGCTTACCGTTCACGTGACTCAGCTCCAAAAGTACATGTAGAGAAGTTTCTTAGCATCAGGATTCATTCTGCCCCGTCGCGTCCATAGTACAAAGTATAGGGGCAAAACTAAACGCGGAACCAATGAAATAAGAGATCATTCGGCGCGTTGTTCGCGGGCTCAGCGTTTATCGTCTCATCGACTCGCTTTAAATTTTGTCTTCCATCTTTGTCTCGCTCCCCTTATATCTGCTGAGTCGTTTTCGGCCGCTCCATTCCCATTGGCGATTTATCCGCCAGGCCACACCAGCGATTTTGCGAAAACGCATGAGCACCTCTCTTTTCGTGCCTGCGCTTTCAAGAAGCCATCAATTGCGGGAGCGGAAAGGGGGTCGCAAACAGAGCAGAAGGCTTTCGGCCGAGAAAAGAACAATCGATTTGTTTCCTATTTCTTTTCGGTGCCTCACGCTAGTACAACTCCTCCCGTATTTCCTGGTTGCGTCTCGATTTGTTGTCCTAACTGTGCACTTTGTCGTGTCTATTTTCTTTTTATTGGTATACGCAGCCAGTACTGGAGGGCGTTCTTGGTACTCCTTTTCGTGGACTCGTTGTTCCCGGTATCTTCGACCGTTAGCACAGTCGATTTGAGCCTGATTTCCAACACATTAGCTTGGCGCCACCTTTTCGAGAACACCATCATTTCTCTCACTTTCTTTATTTATTTTTCAACGCGGATAAATGGGAAAACAAAGGCGGGAAAACGGTGGGACGAAATTAAAGCGATAGGCCACTTCTGCTGATCTCTTACCAAAGATCGAGCTCTTTAGAAACGTGAAATTCTTAAAGATTGTACCGCCCGAACTTGAAGTCGAGCCTCCGGACCTCATTACAATAAAAGTTTTCACACACACACACACACCGCCCGAACTGCAGCGCGGACAGTACTCATGACTCCGTAAGCGTTCTACGACTTGCAATGTTAGCATACCATTATGGGCTAATAGTCGTTACTCGCAGTTTGATGTCCAGAATGGACATCAGGTCAGCGAGAAACGGAGCTCGCTCGGCGCGCATTCCATGCAGGTGTGGATGCTTTAAATTCAATTTAGAATTATTAACGCTATGAAGCTACACAGCGGGCTGTGAGGGACGCCGTATTGGAGGCCTCCAAGCTACTTTGACAACTGGTAGTTTTTTAACATGCAGACAAAGCGCGCCACTCGAGCGTTCTTGCTCTCTCTCTCTCCTGGGAATGCGGCCTCCACAGGGGGTACTCGAACCAACGCCCTTCTGCTCAGTTGCGGAACGTCATATTCCCTTAGCGGCTATGACACTTTGATTGGGGAGCGAGATAGGGGAGTGATGTGTACTTTGACTTTGGCCCGGCTAGGTCTAGAACAAGGGACAGCTTAATCAGAAAAGATAAAATAGGGAAAGGGGGTCCTATTTCTTGAGGATGTTCACGTTGGAATACATTAGCTTGGCAACACTGTTTTTCTCAGTTCCTATAAAAATAAAAACAAGTTACGAAAGGCCGAATACGTATATAAAGTGATAGACCCGTTTCGTTCGTTCTTTTAGGAAATATCAAGCTCGCGTAAATTTACGTTACATAGAAACCTTCAAACCTATTTAATTTCTGCTCGCGCATTTTTATGTTAAGCATCGCTTATTTTCGTAGGTTTTTATAATGGGAGCCTTCTGTTACTTAATTGTTGACACATATATCTGTCACACAAAAACACGAAGTGTTTGGAAGCATGTAGCCTTCCAACGTCTCGCTCCTTCATATTCCTAATAGCCGAGAGAACTGGGCATACTGAGTGGCTACGCCAGTGCAATCGGTTAACTACTCCCGACACCAAGCCATAGATGTATCCTAAGGGTGGGAAGCGCAACCCGGACGAAGGACACACTGAGGTAGACAGTACGAGCCCCCTTCCTTTTGTCCTTCATCCGTGTTGCGCTGCCAACCTCTAGGAATGTGTTGACTCATCAACTCGCCCAGCTTGCTGTGTTGAAAGTTGTAGCCTTGGGCCGCTTGAAAAAGCGGTCAGTTTAAAGATAGAGCAGCAATTATATAGGAAAAAAACTACATTGCAAATTTAAACAGATGGTTAAATGCGTGAAACAACAGTCATTGTGTAGTTATATGTGCGGCTATTTGATTAATAGTGCGTTCCACTTCTAAGGGAACGCATACAGTATCACAGTTTTCAACGTGTTTTGAATTAGAGGAGATAGATCCTGGGCAGCGAAGTGTTGTAGCACCGTTAATTTACTGCGTAGGAGGTTGGAAAAAATTAGCATAGAATTGCGAAAGGAAATTAATGGTAATGTCAAGTATGCACCGATGCGGCATCTATTATGCCAACATCACCAAGCTGTGCGTTGATAAATTGGAATCGAGCCTACAGTTTCGCGTTCTCGCATTGCACTCTCTTGTACTGCTATTATGTTTGAATTATTCTTGTAATATGCTGCCGGCGGCGTTAGCTTTCATTGCATGCGTTTCAGGTAACGTTCGATTTTGAGGCCTTTATGACTGTTGCATCCCGTCATTTTTTACGCTGACATTCTGCATACATTGCTCGGTTCCACCCGCCGAATCCCAGGCACTTCATGTTCAATTTGTTCCCTATTAACGAGCGCAACCAAATATTATGGGTGCCTTATGAAAAAGAAGGAGGATAAAGAAAATACTACTAAACGCCTTAGGAATAACCAGAGGATCTTTACTCTGCTCGAAAAACTATCGGCGAAGAGACCGAACAGCCTTGCGTGACGTTTCCGCCGTTCAGATTTTTTATTCGTTAAGCGGAAGGAGCTGCGCATTTGTATCACTTAAACGCGAGAGCGCGGCTGCGGAATCTCAAGTCTGCTATGTTCCCCAGATGGAAACTATGCAGTTGTTGCGTTTGGGGCCCGCGGATATGAGCAATGAGATGTAATTAGCCATATTCAATGTTTGCTTTCCATTGGTATGCGCTAACTAAACAAATATTAATCACGCTGCTGTGCTTCTTGTAGATACCGATTTGTTATAGACAGGATGAGGCAGAACATGATCCTCGTTGAATAACGATAATTGCGTAGGCACCAGCTTCTGGGAACATGGCCTGGTTATCATATGCCGTGGGGCACGTGGGTATAAAACAAGCGAATTTGGTCGCATAGAATGCTGCGCTGTAAAACTGTCGTAATGCATCTGAATAGACTGAGCTAAACTACTTGTGACGTTTCTGAAGGCTCATACTCACTAATTTTTTAACTGAGCCTTCTGAGTGTGCCGAATGTTTCCGTTAGGAAAGCAATTCTTGTAATAGCCAGAGTGTGAGAAATCAAAAGGTAAAACTTCGAAACACAAAGTAAAAGAAAGCCCGATTAGTAATAGCGCTAGAAAGCGATTAATGACTTCCAGTGGTTGAACATTGAACTCACACGTATCCGAATTTTTACGGGGGAAGAAAAGAGATTTAGACGGCGTAACTATACATGTAGCCCGCGAAGAGAAGCTTTAGACGCGGCCCTTTAGATTCTTATGACTGATCGACCCTCCGACGCCTGAAAAGTATCACTATGTTTACTTTGTTGCATTAAATAATAGCGTGCGTTGGAGCCACAACATGCGGCGACTAGAAGTTAAAAACCGAGCCATAAGCCAGAACAGGCTACCAGAAGTTAAAAGAAAAATGCTGCCTGCACAGTAATTCACTTACGAGCAAGACCGGGAGGCGGGAAACCCTCAATGTCGCGAACACAGAGTCACGTACACACCGGCAGTTGCTGGCTGCCCTGGTCATATATCAAGCGGACAATTCGCGTCTGTGACTGTATATATGCACCACCCAGACGAAGGACCAGTGATGCGGCAGCACCACCACAGTTGCTGCTGCTAGGGTGGCAAAAAATGAAGAGTTGAGCAGAGCACACAAAAAAAGAAAGATAACAAAAGGAATGGCCGCAAATAGACAAATATATATATATAATAAAGGCGCATGCAACAATGGCGCTTCGGACGGAGGCTCCTCAGCAAGACAAATAGCCCCGAGGCGCGTTGGGAACGTGACCGGCGCCTCCTGCGGTCTGCCGGCGGCACGTCGCATTCGGCGCGTGCCTCATGGGTGATTGCCGCCGCGCGTGGCGTATAGTATATGGCAGGGACTGTGGCGAGGGCGCTGGTGGCAGAAGCATGTCCAACCAACGGGACTGCATGGGTTTTCGCCGGAGACCGGGCGTGCCCCGTTGCTGCACGTTTTCCTGCTGCTCGATATATATACATTTCTTTTCTTACCTCCTCTTCGAATAATTCTGTATAACCACAACAACAACAAAAGATATCCGAAAGTTCCTCGACTACATCGACCAGTTACCCGAAACTCTAAACGTATTTCCCCAAACACTGTGCTCAACTGGAGAACAGTGACAACACCGACAGTCCGAAAACAGTGACGGCAGTGTGGTTTGCGCATAAGCGTTCACTGTAGAATGGCGTGTTGTGAGCTCAAGAGAAGAGAGAAGGGAGGCAGTAAGGAGAGAAAAGTAAGGGAGGTCAACCAGACGAGCGTCCGGTTTGCTACCCTACACTGGGGGTAAGGGAAGGTATGAGGAAATGAAATATGAGCTGCAGTGACGCATGTGCGGGTGGTGCAAGGTATATTCTACTTAGTTACTACAGTTATTAGGACCGAAATGCCTAAGCACATGAAGTCTATCCGGCAATGCCACTCCGAGAAACAATTTTGAAGGAAATATTTTTTAGTAACACATTCTTTCCTGACTGTGTTTGCTGTTGTCCTGCGGAATACCTTATACAGAAAAGAAAGAAAGAAAGAAAGAAAGAAAGAAAGAAAGAAAGAAAGAAAGAAAGAAAGAAAGAAAGAAAGAAAGAAAGAAAGAAAGAAAGAAAGAAAGAAAGAAAGAAAGAAAGAAAGAAAATTATGTGTCCGAGTGTGCAGCCCAACCTCGGTGTTCCAGTACAAGAGCCCTATGCACTAGCCTTTACACCTTATGAGCAATGTCCTTATGTCTAACGCATACTTCTCTGGTGCCAACTTCCTCAACCTTTCCGCACACATTCTTTCCCTCGACAAACATCAAACATCGCCTTCGTCGCGGCGTCGGCGTCTCACAGTGTGCGCGAGCTGCTGATTGCATTTCTTATAGCTTGTGATCTGTGCAATGTATAAACGTAAATGTTGCATAACCTTAAAGTTGGCACCTGTGCGGCGCAGAACCAAAAAAATTACAGTAAATTTCACGTTGCATAGGATGGACGCAATAACAACATATGCGAGCATCGCATTTTGGCTGTGTAACATTTAATTACCCGGTTTCACGGAACCTTAACTCAATGTAGATTCAACGCGTGCATTACATCCTCGCAATTATCCCTCCTACGGCCACCACATATATTTAGTCGCCAGTCCACTATGTATGGAATTGTCATAATATACTGCTGCTCTTCAACCTAATGTACCACGCGTGTGGAATAAGCGCACCGAGGTATGTGCCGCATGTTAAAGTTTTGGAGGTGGATTAGCTCATGCGTGCACGGCCAGGAACACATGCTGAGATATAGAAAAATTGTATTGTTAACTCGTCGAGGCGCTAAAACGCCCTTGCTTGATTCTCCCATATACATACACACGTGACCACGCATCCGCACGAAGCAAGGCCCTTCTCACTGTTGTAATTCATGTGCTTCTGCCGCACTACGAGAGGGGAAAAAATACGTCGCAGAGAAAACGGCCAAGCGCTGCCACTTTTTTTAGCATGCAATCTATTTCAAACATTTCCTGTGCTCTTCGTCGCTGGCTTGCGTCATGCTCAGTCCGCAGAAACTTCTTGTCGCACTGACTAAGACAAATGTTGCACAGCCTTTGTGGGGAGGTTGTAGTCGCTTCTGCAGCCATTTCGATTAGGCGCTGGGCACAACGAAAGAAATGTCGTCTTTGCAATGAGCATATTATGATTTATGCTTTCCTTTCCACGGACCGACGTCTTAGGCTAATGAAACATTCTTGTGTCCGAATAGGCCTTTGTCCTGTCGCGCAGGAAAAACCGACTATTGCGGTAGCGGGTTGCAACGACAAAAGAGCCAAGCCAATGGCTTTGGAAAATCTGACAGCGCAACGACACGTTAAACTTGAGTAACAGACTGTGGCTGAACGAAAAGGCTCCGTTCACAAAGACGCTGTCACACTCTGCAAATGTTTGCAAACCTTATTGACGTTTTTGTTGGTTTGTGTGGTTGCGCATTGTCATGTATACACCAGCTCCTGCCATCAAATATAAATGTGCAAGCCTTAACGTGATTCCGGAGAGCCTGAATATGGCGTTATTTTATTGAAAGAAGAAAGATGGGTTGCATAAGTCGCTATCCATGGAACCACGCACAAGATGCTTATATTTTTGCGATCAACCAAGAATGCGGTAAGACAAACAACGAAGCGTCGCCACTTTGGCAGGAAAGTTTTCGCAAGAGCTGCTTGCTAGGAACCCTCAGCAATTTTCGGACGGGCAATAAAGGCCACTGCTAGTACCTGTCGATTGTTTAGAGTCGTTACTCGGCCGACTTGCAACGACGGCATGCAAAGAGCAATGAAAACAGTCGAACGCGCCATGGATTTCCCCGATAGTTCTGCCATACGATCTACATTTTTCTATAGGCTAACGAATGTCACCTTAGTTGGCCCTTCACTAAAGAAGCGCTATTCTATATCATAAGTAAAGGATGGCGTTTTTTGCGATCTTTCTTCAAGCAAGATAAAATTTCGGTACACTCTTAGGGAATGCTTTTGATTCCGGAGCGAGCCAATGCTCACATAGGCCTCCTTAGCAAATCTTAGTTGATAATTTTTGGCAGGTGAATGTAGTAAAAACATCAGCATTGATGCAGTAGTAAAGATTGTGACTTTTATTGTCCTCATTATTGTTGAATATTGTTGAAGGGAATAAATAAAACATCAATACGTGCTGCCTAGTGCACGATATTGCAGTTGCCAGCGAGCAGTTTCCACTTCTTCTGCGACCTGCTGTGACAACTGCAAGCTTTGCAAGGCACTCTTCGTCGGTTTGTCGGCTGCCATTGTATTTATTGTTATCTTTTCATGGTGAATACAACCCAACAGCTGATTGTTCACTTACTTGCTAGGGGTAGATGGCACAAGTAGAAAGTGGACGGGGTCATGTTGGTGATGCTGCTGCTACGGGTGAGCTTAGTTTGGAAGACTTGGTCGCCAAATGTCCCGACTGACCCTCTCTTTCCATGTCATAAATATCTTAATGAGCTCATGAATCCAGTCTCTCTTAGAAATACGGGCACATTGCACGACACTTTCTTACACACACTCGCGGTCCCATAAAAGCTGTTATACACAAACATTTCCTAACGAACATGTCGAAAGTGGAGGAGAAGCTGGCGTCAGTTGCTAAGCAAACTTTACTTCCGACCAATTTTTAGAAAGTCTTTATGGGTACAACGCAAGCTGACTGCAGCAGCATGGTACGGGGGTGAAGGAATCTCTTCGGCGAGTCGTTATCTTTAGCTATACGAGTGACGTTTATATCTCCCTTTGTCTTGATACGAAGCCTGAACAAAACGCCACCTTAGATTGTACTAAGACAACAGTGAGCATATGAAATAAAAGAGGCAGTCTTCCCCCCATTTTTTGTATCTTTCGAAACCCCTACCTCCTTTCGGCTTCTTTGCGGGGCAGCCAGGTCAAAGCAATTTCCAATAACGTAATTTAGTACCCAGGCGAATCGCAAACAGGACTCAAAAAAGACAAGGCGCTCTTTTGCAATCAACTGAACATGTCAGTTACACACACGCGAACGTCGTCACCAACGAAGGTCGACGCCGAGAAAAGCTCCGCAGTTATCACGATCAACTTAGCCCCAGATATAGTCATGAAGCTATGGATGACCTTTCAGTGCAGGGGACGCCATTCATTGCTGCACCGACATTTCTTTGTAGCGCTGCTTGCACCAAAGTATATATGCCTTCTAAGTTTACAGCACGACATCACGCCAGCACCGTCGGAGTCTACGCACAACTCATGTAGCTGCATTCCAGCTACGCTTCCCCAGTGGCAAACGAAGAACGAGGAGAAGCCGACGAGAAACGAGGGGAATCCCCCTACTCAGAAAACACAAGAAGGAAGTCCATAAAGGAAACACAAAAGGAGAGACAGAGCGTCTTGAGGCGAAGACAGTCGGGCCGGCCGCGCTATCGCGCTTGATTTGTTGAACCTATCGAGATGGTGAGGAGAGGGCTCGCGGAAAGGGGCGGGGGTAGGGGGGGGCGACCAACCTTCCGTCGACGTATAACCACGCGTCTTGCTCGCGGCTTGTTTTCCCCTTCATTTACCGCCCAAATGATGAACTGCGAGGACCAGCCTGCCTCCTCCTTGCCTCGGCTTCACCCGCTACCCATCGCTTGAGGATAAGGAGCCTGCTCCTCTTATTTTTCTTCATCTCACTTATTCTTTCTGCGTGGCTTCTTTTCTTCTGCTGCGCTGGTTCTCTCAGTGGGTGCCTTTCTATAGCTGCGTACAGTCGTCGCTCACTCAACAACCACGCCCGTCTTCCACCCCTCCTTCTCCCTGACTGTCGACACTGCCTGATTATTTACAGCCGCGGAACATGTTTCCGTTACATTCTTCTTTGGTTTCTGTGTCTCCTTTGTCGTCATCACCTCCCCCCACCCCGCCCCCATCCGCTCCCGCTCTTGCAACCGCTCCGGGCTATGCCTAGACGCTATATACCACGTGAGGAAGCGGGAGTACAACCACGCGCACGCGTTCAGCGCCTTCGTTAGCACAGAATGTCCTCGTTTTCATTTTAGTTTCTCCTGTCTTCATTCGCTCAATACTGTTTTTAGGGATGTCTCGCGTTTTCTTTTTTTTTTGCTATCTTGAACGACAAGCAAAGCACCGTGGCTTCTTTTTTATTATTAATGTGGCCGTTGTTGAGGTGACTGAAACTTAAGTACCGTAGTCAAGAGAACACATTACCTCGGTGCTCCACAAAAGGAAAACGCTAAGCGGAAACAAAAAAGTGCGAACGGTGTATAAGAGCAGTCGCTTCGCGCTTCAGTGGACTTGGTTCTTGTTTAGCTTTGCTGATGGTAAACTGCCCGACAAGGCACTAGTGCAGCGCTCTGCAAAGCCGATACAGGAGGGGAGAGGGGGTGCAAAGAAGGGGATGTTTGTTAGACTGCAGCTTCAAATATGCATGCATTAGTTCGAGGTAGCCCGTTGTCACCTCGACTTTTCAACGAAATTCGAACGCTGTTATGAATCAACGGACTCGAAACAGGCATTGAGTTTTTACTGCACGAATCAAACTTGAAGCCCATAAAATATGCCTTAGTACAGTTCTACCTGATACATCTTAAAACACACATAAACAGCTCCTGTGTGTATAAAACGAAAAGGAGGCTAGAGAGAGATTAAACCTCATTAGCTGAATGCTACTCTTTTTCGTATTTCATACGGCCAGGCAAGGCAGCTGCTCATGGGAATGGCTTCAAGTTTAAGAGAACGCATTGTTTATCGTTTTCAATTTGAATCTGTTTATCGTTTTCTATTTGAATCGCAGATCCACAAACCTCATTACTCCATTGTCTAACGTGAACTTACTCACGCTCGTAGTGCCATTCAAATCGCATTTTTTTGCATACATGATAAAGGAAATTATACGACTCAAGAAGATAGCACCACATGTGCAAATATACTAGAGAATCCGGTGTCCTTCCTGTCATAACTACAGTGTCATAGCTACATGACAAGCCTTCATTAGGCTTGTTAATCAGAACGCACGAGGTAAATCAACTTGTACAAATGCTAGCGGCTTCCCTGCCAAGCGTGTAATCAGAATATTGAACAAAGAGCAGCAGCCATAATTTATTATTATAACGCGGACTTCGTTAACACCGAGGTGTGCTTCTTTATTTTTTCCTAATTAGCGAACTTCCTGCGGGCTGTATTCACTCGCCCGCCTTAATCAATATACTGTCAGCATTAATTGGGAACCTTTCTTTGTGAGGCACCCAGCAGACAGAATGAAAAAAAAAATAAAGGGCGTTGAAGAAAACAGACATCTTTTATCACGAACGTGAGGCTGAGATCCAAAACGCGTCCAGCTACGCCTAGGAAATGTTCCGAATGCCCTTAGGGAAGTGCATGACAGAAAGAGCAGGTTTTGATTAGCAAGCGTAGTCTGCTCACAGTCTCTTAAATTAGGTGCGCTGGTTTGATTGCGGCTCGAAATGCTTTGCGAGGAGACGCCTCTGAAACACTTTCAGAAGCAACTACTTTCGAAAATAGGAAATGAAAAATTGTCTTTGCGCCACGGACGAACAAAAGAAAAAAAATCTCAATTTATTTTACCGCGACCCTTGCCTCACCTTTGGTAATATTCAACTTGACTTAGCATCGCGTTCACGGTGCATACTTGTTTCTACAGACGCACCTTCTAATGCAGTGCAACGTCTGCAAATAAATAAATAAATACTGTTATTCAGTATTAACAGAGCCCTCCTGAATGCCACGCCTGGAATATATTAAAGCAACTACATGTATCTGCTACCGTGTCCAGGCAGTTTTCTTCAATATAAATTAAAAAGAGGAACAGCGCAACAAAGGACTCGCTCTTCCTGAGTTGCGCTGTTCCTGTTTTTAGTCTAAAGATGAACCAACCAACCCCATTGAACACGCGAGAACAATTTTTTTACGTGATCCTTTCAACAATAATGAAAAGCTGCACCCTCTCGGTAGAGAAGCGCTATTGGAGATCCTCTGCAAGGGTAGCTTGATTATTATCCAAGAAAAGCAACTGTGCTCAAACTTTTTTCTTACGCTTTTAAGCATTAGTTAAAGAAATCCTTAGTTCGACCACCTGTTCTGATAAAACGACTTATGGCGCTCATATAATGCATCTGACCAAAGTGCCGAAAAATAAAATATTACATGTTAGCTAATCTGTTCAAAGTGCATTATTTCATAGCATTTTTTCGGCGTCATTGATGACTGCGAATTGTGATTATTGACGCAACATATTATTCAGAGTATAAGACAGACCACTGACAGCCGGAGCTGTAAGGTTTTTCTATAGCGTAATAGTGCAGCACTACATTACTGTGACATGGTGATATCCTTTACGAATGTATACATTATATACGAATGTGACTTGTGCTTTCGTTAGTCGTTGAAGTGCAGTAGCATACAACGAAACGTTCTCAGCTTTGAGCAATTCTTATTCGGACTTAGATTCTCTCGATAAATTTTCCTCCTTGCACTTCCACCATCGTATGGTATGCTGGGATGAACCATATATATTATCGTATTTCCCCTGCCCCCCTCATCTATCACCAGAAATCATGCTACCCACACACTATAGTTACATTACAAGGATCAAAATATTGTGACGGGTTCACCGAGACAGAGCTCCTGCTGCAACTGGGGGTACACAACACACTTGAAGAAATCGCCGAAGCTCAAGAACGGGCTCAATGGACAAGACTCTCTGGAACCAAACCGGGTAGAGACATCCTAGCCAAACTAGGTCATGACACCACAGTAATCGCGAATCTACATCAAAGCGTTCCGACGGACATACGCAACTTTTACACGGTTCGCCCACTGCCGCGGAACATGCACCCGGCGCACCATCAACCCAGAAGGCTGGCACGCGGATCGTTCATCCTGCGCGAAATACGTGATAAGAAGATCCTAGCCTGTTTCGTTGACGCGGCACAGTACCCAACCAGGAAAGCCTTCGTTGCCACCACGATCAATAAGCAAGGTCAAGTGAGAAACGCTCTCACAGTCAAGACCCACAAGTCCGAGATAGCAGAACAGGTTGCCATTGCACTCGCGCTCACAGACCCGACTACCACCCACGTCTACAGCGATTCACGCTCGGCCGTCAAAGCCTTTCAGAAAGGAGCAGTTGCAAGACAAGCACTACAAATAATCAATAGATCCGCAACGCTGCAGCATCACACCATCTGCTGGTTCCCGGCACACCTCGGAGAGATCGAGGACGCCCCTCGCAATCTCAATGAGATGGCTCACAGGAGCGCGCGAGACCTAACCCTCCGCGACGCCCCCTATTCTGGTCGTGACCATCCCAGCGAGAATCGGGACCCTCCCTCCACATATAACGAGATCATAAAGCACTTTTATCTAGACCGCAGAATTTACAGCACACCTCACAATAAGCTCACCAGGCCTCAAGCCCTGACGTTCAGAATGCTTCAAACAAACACGTACCCCACGCAGAACAGACTCCACCACTACATGCCTGACCTATACAAAACATCATATTGCGAAAATTGCCATAGAACACTAGACGTACATCACTTGCTCTGGCCGTGTGGTCGGACCCACGCAAACAAGGATCAAGACTCCGCCAGGCTACAAGACGCATTACGCAGCACGGACCTGGCGGAGCAGCTCTGGGCCGTCCAGCGAGCCCACGATGCGGCCAGGGAGTTACAACTCCCGGTCCCAACGTGGGAGTAGCCCGCTCTATGGGACCTTGCGCCCCGTAGCTCGCAGGACCTTTCTATAAAGTTACTCCATCCATCCATCCATCCACTTTTATTTTGCAGAAGTTGTATTTTCTGAAGGCCTATTCAGTGTGAGAAGAAATGCTACTTACTCGAGTGGCGAAAAGTCGCATCTCGAGCTTACGTGACGAGGTGCAATTTTCTATACCGGAAACGACTTCCATGCTTGATAAAAAGGAACAGAAGAAGAAAGAAAGAAAAGGGGGAAATTGGAAATGCAATGAAAGGTACAGGGACATGCACCATTTCGCGACGTTTTTCGAACACATATAGTTTAAAATGTACAGCTCACGGAGTGTCGCCTTTCCGTTTCCTGCGACGCGGTGGTGTCCGCCGTACTGTTTGCCCGTACTGTCGTATTCGTTCGCAGTGCCTGTTGGAAAGGGCGAGAGTAGTTTCTCACATGTGCGTGCGTGTTATATAGGAGTCTCAAGCAAGGATGCCTAAAGCGCTCTACGAAGAAGACGTTAGATTTTAAAATATTGTAAACAGCGCCGTTTCAGTTTCCTTGAAAGGAGGTCCTGTCTCCGGGGCATCTCGGTGAGGTGTTAGATGAGTTGGAATTGAATAACATTCCTCCGAGCTTGCTAAACTAAATATATCTAACGAAGGTGCTGTTTTCAGCTGATGTGAATAACTACCGAAGGCGGCGCATGTTGCTTCTTTTGCCTTGCCTGCTTTTTAAGGCGTACGTTTTAGGCGAATTCAGTCGAACTTTGTTGACCGCGAATGCTGCCGCTGCGCTCATGCACACTAGGTCACACACAGGACAGCACTGGAACAAAATATGGGTGTATATGTAGCCCCCCCTCAGTCCCCCGCCATCCGTACTACCCCCATAGATGTGTCGGTGGCGTGCTTTTGTTTTGTGTGGAATTACGCAATGAAACAACAAACGGTACTTACATCAAATATGCTCATAACTAAGCGAATAACTTCATTTTATTGCGTTAAAAATTATAGGGACACTCGAGGCGCATTTCTGCCGTCGGCGTCACCGTAAGGTTCCGTATAAAGTCAAAGGATGATAAAATCGTCGTCGCGCGCCGTATGCTGTATGCGCGAGTGATAGCGTGCAAGGGTGAGCCGGCCAACGCAGCTCAACCTCGCGTGCGCGAGCAAGCAACGCGGGCCGGGAGCGTGCCTTCTCCTGTCGCGCACGAGGCAGGAGTGTCAGGCGAGGAAGGAGATGCGCTCTTGTCCGGCGCCTGCTAGGGCGCCTCCATGTCCTCCTCGCCCACCACTCCGTACAGAGTGGAGACAACGCGGTGCGCAACGCCGTCTAATACGACGTTGGGCACGCGATTTGCGGACGCCGTCGGGAAGCGTTGCCGGCGCTCGTGTGTCTTGAAAGCCATCTGCGATGTGGCCAAAGTGTGCATCCACGCGGGCCTCATCTTCAAAGATATCTGCGATGTTTGCAGAGTGCGCCTAGTGCCGGTTGCTTCGTATGCGCTGCGCTTTCGACGTTTAGTTCGTGGTGAAGCGAGAGATGCACGAAGGTCTATCCGCTTGCTGCTTCCACCATTCCTCACTCCAGCATTTTGACAGCGAGTTTCCGCACTCACCGAGCGAGATGTGTTCATGTTTACGTGTGCGCACGTGACATCGTGCTTGACAATTTAGTTAAAACACGTTGGAGTGTTAGTTGGTTTGAATCTATGATAGAATTGTAAGCGAGAGTGAACAAAGACGTAGAACGAAGCAGACACACAAAGAAAGCGCTGTCTCTGTGTTTCTGTTTCTTCCTACGTCCTCGTTCAGTCACGCTTACAGATTCTATTATTGTTGATTTAGTTAGTAAGTAAATGTTTACAAGTTTATACGGCCGTTAAAACTACTATCCTTATTTCGCACGGCTATCCATCAGTTTGCTATCGCAATCGGTAGGCCCGTAATCGCTATGCGGCAGAACTTGCTTAAGAATATGGATAGTTTTGTACCATTTAAATAACCACTTCAAGAAATGTTCACTTTACATAGATTCTAATATGTCCATTGGATCTGCATAACCTTTATTTTGCGCTGTTCTTACGTTATACAAGTGGATTTCTAGTCATCAGTTTCTGGAGCCCTCAACAGCGTAAACGGAATTTTACTTTCGTCACAAAAACGTAATTATGTATTCAACGATTTACCGTATGATGCCTCCGCAAGCTTCTTTAAAAACTTAGTGCCCTTCCACTCTGTGAAGAAGGATGACCGGCGAAGCTGTATATGTGGGCCTCTTAACAGTGAACTGCATGCACCACTGGCGCGGGTCGGCCCGGCGTTCCACTATCTCCGGGATCGGCGCACGTATGGGGAGTGTTTAACGCCTGCTTCACCTCCGCCGCGGGTCGGCCCGGCATTGCACTATCTCCGGGATCGGCGCCCGTATAGAGTGTGCTTAACGCCTGCTTCACTTTCACCGCAGGTCGGCCTGGTATTGCACTATCTTCGGGATCGGCGCACGTATGGTGAGTGCTTAACGCCTACTTCACCTCAGCCGCGGGTCGGCCCGGTATTGCACTATCTTCGGGATCGGCGCACGTATGGAGTGTGCTTAACGCCTGCTTCGCCTCCGCTGCGGGTCGGCCCGGCACTGCAGATCTTCGGGGTAGCCCCACGTATAGGAATTTTTGCGTCTGCACACGCATGCGATCCTCGGGGAACTAGCCATTAACAGCTTCGCTGTAAAATTAGTTACGTCTTTGTGTTTCTTAATAAAATAATTCATTAGAATTAATTCAGCCCGCTGTGGAAGAAGACGATGCTGGAGCCATCCTGATGATGATAGTTTTATTTCTACACACGGACACTATCCTGGAGGAACTAGCCGTTAGCAGCTTCGCTGTAAAAACTTCTACCACGTCTTCGTAGTCATTGCTCATCCACAACAAAGTGCCGGGTGCGATCGCAAGTACTTGCGCGGTGACCGCCATACTAAGCTCTTGACGCTCAGCTGTGCTGGGCATCTCGTTCAATAAATCTGATGAGTAAAAGGAACAGTGATATGCTGCAGTAGCGATAGTGCAGCGCGAAGTTGGCACGCAGCTGAGCCTTAAGTTCAGACTTTACATGAACCCTTGCGGACACGCGCAAGGTCGCGTCCGCGCGCCGACGCATGCGCAGGTGGTGTGGGACGGCTCATATGCGTCAAAACACGGCGCTATTACACTGATCAGCTCCTCTCGTTATCGCGTGCTCGGGCTGCCAAGCGTAGGCGGGCCTGAATACGCAGCTACAGCGTGGTACAAGAGACTCTCAGTACAGTGTTCTAGAAGTTCTTCTAGTGGGCGCACTGACCTATCCTTCCTATACTCTCCAGTGACGCGGCCGCTGCCGCCTGCCAGTGCGCCCGCTAGAGGCGCTGCAGCAGCTTCCTCCTGAACTCGCCACTCCCACTGCCAGTTTCGCTGTTTCGCGTGTGGGTAGTTCTTTCTTCTATGCTTCAGTGGCTGTCAGCTGGCGGCGACTTGGTTGCTCGCTGACCGCTTTATTTCCGTGTAGTGGCCTGTGTCTGCGTGTTTCCCGCGTTGCAGACGTGTGTCCCAGGAAGGCGAAAAGGCCTAACTATCGCCGCAAGTATTGTTTCGCGCCCGAGTGCCGTACTGGGTACAGCCGCGTGAAAGACGCACCGAAGGCACACCCTGATTTATTGTGCCTCGAGACGAAGTATAGGATGAGACATGCGTGGTCTGCGAGCTAGATTTCGAGCAGCGATTCATAATCGGAGATTGTGTGCATGTAATCGATTGCAAGGAAATATGCATTCCTCGTGGAAGGCCCCTGCTATCGGAAGGCGACATCCCCACCATTCTCCTGAACCTGCCTGCTTACCTTTGTGAACATCCCCGAAGTAAGCTGCACTCTGAAAGCATCCTGGATGAGCATGTACTGAGTTTGGCAAAGGTAAAATGCACGACCACTCTTGGCTGCAGCGAAGACGCGGCTGAACTAACAAAGAAAGTGGTCAGTTTGTACCTAGCTACTTGGCAACACTTCCTCGGGAAATGAGTTAATGAGAAGCGAGGCAACAAGCAGGGAAAATAAAACGCGAGAAGTTGAGTAAGTGCACCTCAGCTAAGCATGCAACATGGGGCGATAGCTTCTACATGCTGTTCTGCTGCATGTTTGCAAGATGCGCCTGACCAATGTGCAGTACTTATTGGTGTAAATAAACTGTTTATACATGCTCTGAAAATGCTTGTTTGTGTCAGCCAATTTACTCTTAAGCTTTGTATTGTAAGGAAACGGTCTTGTAAAGGCGAGAATGCACGAGTGCCGCAGACGAACCATTCGAGATTGCAAATCCACAGTTACGGAACAAACTGGCATCCGAGCTTATGCGAGCGCTTGGCAAGTTAGCTTTCCTGCAGAAGCGTAATGTACCACGGATGTCTGACAATCCAACTCCATGCGGTTAGAGCAAAGGGCATGACGAAGGTAAGGGGCCAACCCATTGGGTATGACTAGTCTGTGGTAGTGACAGGCCAATTAAACATCCAGCGGAAGCGTAAGGATTGTAAGAACAAACTGGGCAGACATTCAACATTATCGCGAGAAAGACGTGAAATCTTCTCCGAGTCTTCGGCAGTGGTCAGGAGAATTGCGGTTTTTATTGCGATAGCAATTATATGGACACTCCAGGCGCATTTCTGCCGTTGGCGTCACCGTAGCCATAGGCGTCGGCTTCGCCGTGAGATTTCGTATAAAGTCCAAGGGCGGTAAAACCGTCGCCGTGCACCGTATGCTGTTTGTGCGAGTGAAAGCATGCAAGGGAGAGCCAGCGAACGTGGTTCAATCATAGATTAACATAGTAAACGACAAGAGTGAGCAGTCGGGCTGTTTCGCGGATGAGCTACGGAGATTCACCGATTTCGCTAGGTGGCAGAGCACATCAAGAAAAATGTGGCTGCGGCTGCGGCCGTGGCTAGCGGCTTGACAGGCGGCCAGTCAGACCCCGTCACCGTCACCAGGCTCGCGCGCCGTTACTCTATAAAATGCGCCCGAGCATCGTTGTCAGGTTCTTCTGCCAGCATCTGACACTACTACTTCGTCGCCGTTTCACGGTAAGGCCACATGAAGCTAGTTTGCGTGTTCTTAAAGACTTATTTTCTTCTTATTTCGTTGTGTCACTGTTAGCCGCATGAACGAGGGACGGAGCGGGCCACGGCGGCCATGAAGCCGTAAACAGCTGCTCCCCATTTGTAACGTTGAATTTCAGTTTGCACTCTTTTTTTATCATGAGCAGCAACGAATGGTGACAACGATAACAGTGGCGCGGCAGTGTCCGAGCTTTGAGGCACGTTCAAAAAATGACGAAGTTCTAAAATAAAATGGTTGATTTCTTAATCTAGCGCACAACATAAGGCAAGGACAAAGTGAAAACATATTTGTGTGCTGCGCCAGATGCAGCAATGGAGCATCAACATACCCATACTTACGTTATTTCAAGTAAAATTGTTCGTTAAGAAATGCGGCCTATGAACACATGCCATTCGGTGAAGAGGCCTTTGTGTTGATTAATTCAAGAAGGTTGTGCACAGCGGCCTCTGAAAAGGCTTGGTGCCCCCCTTTTGCGAAAGAAATATGGCTATATTTAAAGCTTTACACGTGCAATATTTGCAGTATGACAATAGCGCACTCCCTCAACCTCGCAACTAGGTCTGTTGGAACGTAGTTGCAATGACGAAGTAATAACGAAAAGGTTGTGAAAAGTTTAGAAACGACCGCAACGCAAAAGAAAGAAAACTTGATTTGGGTCCATTTTCTTTTTTGCTGTTCCACTGCGCTCGGTTGCTAGACTGTAAAGCACGCTTTACAAGCGGACTGCTTAAATTAGGCAGAACAGTCCTGTCGTGTGTGCCTACTGGTTTCCACACATGCGAACCCGCATTATTATAAGTTGCAGGCCTACATAATACTGAAGCTACATAATAACGCATGTAAACGTGCTCATGTTACTGCTTAGATGTGAGGAGTGAAATACTGAGGTAGGAGAAAAGTAGACAAGCCGATGTGGAACCCGTCCGCTTTCTTGGCACAACTTATCATAGTTCCGTAGTTATAATTGCATTCATGCGCTACAGCAGGAACACCAAGGCCAGTGGCTGATAATGATGACACGCTAAACATTATATACTTAAAAACATTACGGTTCTTGTAGCAGTTTCAAACGTGTGAATAGAACTTTTGAACGATACACATCCTAGTTATCATAGATTACATTGAAGCAAAAAAATTATTGCCAAACCTAGCTTGTGACCGGGTGGTGGAAAAAAAAACCACTCTTCGTGCCAACAGCAAACTCATTCTTCCAGGCCGAAATGCGGCTACCGATTTAGACAACATCCACTGCGCAGCGTTGCTTCGTTTGCATCGTGCATCGAGTGAAGCGCGGAGAATGACAAATGCCTAGCACAATCACCACAAATCAAGTGACGCAAACGATCACGACCCTGCCACATGTCGTGCACCCCAACTCGATTTACTCGAAGCCGGCAGAGGTTGAAGAAGACGGGAATCGCGCAACAGTCCGGTGACGACGGTGGAAGAAGTGACGACTAGAAATCACTATACGAGACGGAGGAGAGAACAAGATAACAGAAAGCAAAATACAAAAACGAAGAGAAACGGAAACAATCGAAAATAAAAAAAAAATGAGGGTCGTATTTTCCGCTGCCCCGGCGTCGCCAAGTTCCCCCGGGGGAATTGTGCGAGCCGGCCACGTAAAATTCGATTGCAGTCAGAACCACCAGCCTTTCCTTCCCACTTGGGCAAGCGAGAAGATAGGCTGCAATGCGCGCGCCGTGCCAGGCTGGGAATGTGAACGAAGAAGGAACTTGGCTACCACCCATGAGTCCAGTATATATGCGGCGGCACACGACTCATGGTCAAACGGCTGGCGACCCGTTTACCGCTTCTTGCGCTGTCCCTAGCACACACGAGAGGCCCAGAGACGCCGAACCTTGGCAGCGCGGAATGCACGCAAGAGTTACGTAAACAAAACAAAGTAAAGCAAGAAACAAGAAGAACGTGAGATAAGAGAGACCTAGGAAGTGCTCAGCAGCCCCTCTTCCTTATGGAAGGACCAACATCTCCAGTCGCGGGGCACAAAGGAGAGGCCACCAAATGCTTGGGCGGCGGACACCTCGCTGCCGCTTGGAAGCGTTCCTGTGTATTTCCTTCCGGAATGGAATACGTGAGGTCCCGGATAATCACGTGAAAGTAAAAGACGCGCTCCGGTGAAGATTCGTGTAGTTTTGGAAGAACGTGTTGGGCCACTCCCCGGTGAATTCCTCCGAGCCAGCTGTCTTGTTGTAGCCCGCTCTTGTTTGCACTTTGTTTATAATGTTCACTTGCCTGGGCAATTCTTTCGTTATTTTTTCCAGATGCTGATTCGCATGTCTCATAACCACCAGGAAAGAAAACAAATTGAAGGCTAGTGCCTGTTTTGGCTATTTATTCACAGTGTTTTTTTTTCCTGCAGTGCTTTTTTGTTCTCGTTTCTTTTGTCGTGCGAGAGAAGTATTTTTGTGCCACAGTTTACTCGTTGCTTTCGCGGGTAAACCTTTCCAACGATTCATCCTATAAGCAACACATTTGCTTTTTTTCTTTGATGGCGTCACGTAGAGGGGGCCAGCTCTTTCCTGCAACTGGCGTTATCGCTTGAGTTGCAAATGTGTTATATAGCTCTCAGCTTTCTAGCGGGCCAGAAAAAGGCTCAAGGGAGATTCGGTGGAGTACCACGAAACTTACTTCGCAGCCACCCATTCGGAGATAGACGCTGTTGGCGACACCAAGATCTCGAGCGCTAAAGAGATTTGTCTTGTGTCCACCCCAGGCGTACGCATCGAAGGAACGCAAACCTAACCCGACCATCGATTACAAGAATGGGTCTCAAGGAATTACCTTGTCTTTTAGGTAAGGTTTGCGTTTGAAGGCGTTGCGCGCTGTGCTCTTTCAAGCGTACACGAGGAACGCACATAGTGTAAACCACTGAGGCGTTCAACAAAACCAGGAGTTTTACTGTACGACTTTTTTCCTTCTGCGAATAGTTAATTCCTCCCTATAAAATGGGAATGTGCATGGTGAAAATTCGAAAATAAAAAAAAAAGCAATTGAGTTGGGGCCATGCTCACTTTAATTAGCAGCATGCATGCAGATTAGTACGAGTGAAAGCGGCCACTCATGCTGCAACAATAAATAGCAGGAAACCATGTGCGTCCTCTATTTTGGGACCATTATTTTAAAGAGATTCTTTTTGTCTAAATTTCGCTTATACCAATGAATCCACCCAAGGTTGCATCTGCTTCCCCCAATGCAAGCCGTTTTTTCTCCGTGGCTATCAATTTGAGAAGCGAAATTTTGGAACTATAGATGAATGGGAGGAATGATAATTTGCTCTGATTGGAGAAAGAATTAGAAAAAAGGAAAAGAATGTACGGCTTGTTTCAGTCTCAGTTCCAACGCCCATCAACTGAACGCGGCGTGCCGTCCGACTGTTGTAATGGAAACATCAAACTGTTGCCTATAATAAGCCTGCGGAGTGTTAACGCAAACTCATTCACGTTGACCGGTTCATGCTCAAGCAGTTGCTCCCGAAACCAAAGTGTTCCCTTGCAGAAAAATTTCTATATGCAAAATGCTCTTCTGAAAGCAAGAATAGACATACTGCCAAAGAGGACCCTGAAATAGCATAAAGTACAATGAGTGTATGAGAGAGAAACAAATGCAGAGAGGTGAAATACTGGCGCACACAACAAAACCAGGGCGGACAAAAAACTAAAAATAAACGTAGCTATGAAGGAACGGTACAGCGTGCTCTTTTTCTTCGTAGGAGAAAATAATACACTAAGAAAAAAAGAACAAGGTACAAGTATGTTCACCGGCTCAGTGGCGTCGACAATAGTTTTCGAGGAACCATCGAGACAGTGTTTTCGTATTGGCAGTTTTCGGCACGTTGAACTGTGCCATCGTCAGGGTGTTCCTCAGAAAATTGACGTGCTTGCTCCAGCGAAACTGTGTGCGAAATTTTCGCTTTAGTAATGTGGAAGATGCCGGTTCGCCTGCCGCCTAGATGTGGTAGATTATTTTGTCGACATCTTTTAATTTTCTTTACACATTATTTCTTCATTTCAAGAACTGGAACAATTACTTCGCCTATGCATGACTTTCGTATAGTATAGATAAAAATTATTGAGCCTTTTGGTTCATATTATTCGTCTCCATCATAGCAATTACTGCACGACACAACCTCACCGTCAGCGGCGCTCAGCTTTTCCAGAAAACACGTTGCTTCCCATCACGGCCCATGATAAACATTTTCACTTGCTACTCTGTTCGAAATGCTGATTTTTTTTTCGCGTCAATTTCTCCCCCAGAAGTCTGAGTGAGATGTGTCCATGAAATGAAACGCGAAAGGCTTTAACGCCGGCAGCAGCAAGATCAAACAGTAAGACCAAACACGCGCATGTCTAGTCCACCAAAAGCTTTGAATCATTCAATCCCAAAAGAGCTAGATTGAACCGTTCACTGCCTCTCTCACGCGTAATCTCTTAATACCCTAGCTTACCCCATTTCAGCCATGTCATTGCTTGATTTCTTTTTTTTGTTACCTTGTGCGGGTCATCTTGGAAACTCGCACACAAGTGTTTGTTTAATGGGTTTGTGCAGGTTAAGTTACGAAAGGAAATTGGTGACTTTTCCGTTTTCTGTTATTCCTTGATAGAGCGATAATAAAGCGAACGAAAGGGGGGGTGCGAAGAATAAAATGAAGTTGAATAAACGAGCAGTTTAACGAGATCTGTACGCATTAGAGGATTAACTTATACCATAAGTGTGGACGTTACGAGCGTTGCTAAACTATTACAAGCAAAAACAACATAGTGGCAATTAACCAATATGCAATTCTCTGTTGCACTGAACCGCTCAAACATACATATGCAACTTTTGCCCAGTTGTTCAAGCTTGTCCGTTATCGCTGCAGTACGAAAGCCCTCCGTCCGACACTGCTGCTTCAGCACAAAATTTTCTAATGGGCATTTACCGCACACGACGAGCCCGCATTATTTTGGAAAATGACAGTTGCTGACGAGGAGTTAATCTATGAATTATGAAAACTCTAAACGATCTCAGTGTGTGCGTTTGTTTACGCGCGCGCCTGAGTGATTGTGTCTATGCGTGCATAGTGCGTGTGTTCGCATTCACGGTAACAACCTGTCAGTGTTTTGAAAGGGAAGATTTCTTTGTCCCCCCTCCCACGTTTCCGTGCACAGTTGTGGCATCAGATGGCATGAGCATCAGATCAGACTACGGCATCAGATGTGTCCTCGCAAGGGCTTAAATGTTGTGTCGAACTCGCACCGTTTCTACACTCAGTAGAACTCACGGCACACCCGCGCCTCGCACCTTTATCAATAGAGATAACCAAGCGCTATCAGCCAATCACCTCGCCATAACACCACATGAAATCAAGTTTACCCGGAACCTGTTGCCTCACTTTAAAAATCATCTTCCGATATTTTCTGCCCAACGATTGATATTTTGCTATTTTAGCCAATATTATAAATTATTGTTACTTGCATCTAACGTTCACCGTAGTGCCTCTTCTACTTACTTTCTAGAAGAATGCTTCAAATTTTTTCTTGTTATATCGGCTTGTTTTGTCATGTTTCCGAAATTAAATTCGTCGCTACGAAGACGGCTAATGAAAGCACACTTTACACTCCGGACGTAAGCCACTTTAACCCAGTTCAGCATGATGTTATTTTCGGTATAGTGTAAGAGCTGGTCACTATGCACCAGGCTTATGCATTCAGTTACCTATGCCGGCAGATACATCTGTTTACCAGCGGTTCGGATGACACGCGTTTTAGGTCTATGACTTTCGTCTGCTGCACAAGAAAGCCCCCCAAGAGATGAATGCAATAAATGGAAGGAAATAAACACAGCAAAATTAATAATGTCGAAGTCCATCGTGGCCGAACTATGCAGGGTGAACGAGCAAAATAGAGACATAATTGGGGGACAAGAGCGAAAAGGGGGTTGCAAACAGAGGAAGTGGGCAATATATTCGTGGCTTATATTGAAATTGAATTAAGTTCTTTCGAAGGAGGTACGGAGTTGCTATTTTTCGGTAAAGTGAGACGGTATAGTGATAAGCAGTTTCTCGTATCACCGCGAGCGCGAGAGATCCACTCGAAACGTAAAAGTTGCAGCTAAACCATCCGCCGCTGTCTATAGCGTCCAGACGGTCTCTTGGGGCACTTGCGCGACGAAAAGCCACTTACAGACGGCGCGATCGAGACGGTGCTCGTATGCGCCCTCCTCGGTGCCGTCTTTCGATTACACGTAAAACGGAACGAAGTTCGAAGGGCTGAGCTACCGGGGCGAAAGGGTCTGCGTGTCAGGGCGACACCATTGCTCTGCCTGCTCGAGTTAACAACCCTTAACCGAGCCCGGCCACGGGCGCACAGCTGTGCGCGGCTCTCGGACCGTCGGCCGTTGCAGCGCCCGTGGAGCGCGTAATGGAGGCTTACTACTCCAGGCCAGCTGCTGCCCTCACGATGGTGGCCGGTAGAGGATACTTCGCCTCCTCCCCCCTTCTTTCCGGCCGTCTCGCGCTTAAGCCGCCGTAATTTGAGGCTCTCGTCTGTGTCTCCCACCGAGCGCTCGGCGCTTCCAATTCCGTGCAGTGCCCGTCAGCAGTGTGGCGCGAGGAATTTCGCCTGGTGCGAAAATGGACTTGGTGGGCGCCACCCACTGTTGCGAAAAGAATTGCACCGGATGCTTCCGCAGTAGCTGACCAAGTTTCCGCCATGTGCTATAACTGGTGACCGCAGCCCCGTACGATATCAGTACTGCGACAGGAGCCACTTCTTTTACATATTCAGAAACACCGCAACGGTGAAGCGTCAAACAAGTTGCTAAGGCTGCATACCTGAAATTAGCGCAACGAAATAAAGCACACAAGAACAAAATACGCAAGATAGCGCTGCCCAATGAAACGCCGTATATTCATCTGATGGTGTAGTATAAATATAACCCACCACATCGAGTGTTCGGCACCAGCGAAGGTGGCTGTGGAGCTGGGCTGTAGACCTTGACGAAAACAATAGTGGATCGACATTTAAATTCATTCATGCAATTTCTCGATGTGCTACGACCTATGCGAGCAAAAAATTTATGGGATAATTTGCTAGTGTTCGTTGCATTTTACAAAGCCACGCTAAATCTTATACATGACGTTATACCTTTTGTTCAAACGCATTCACGTGAAATGTAAGACGTTTATGTATCTCGTAAGCTCGTTTCACTGTCTTCGTAACCTAGTCGTTTGTCACGAAATATATTTTACACATGGACAGGCACATACGTGTCGCATCCTCAATAGGGTCCGCACTATTCACCAAACTATTTTAAACAATTTTAAATCTTTCTTTCATTTTTTTGTGTAATGAGCTCGCAGATGTCTACTTTTGCCATAAATTTATGGCGAGTCCAGCTTGAGAGGTGTGACACTAAATAATTAATAAGACATGCAGCTAATGGCGTATCGCTAATTGGCGTGACTTCGCCGCATCTACTGCGATGTACGCAACTGGTGCAGACCGAATGAGGCAATGCGCTCACTTCGTGGCGCCGCTGCCTCCAACGGGCGGAGGACTTCAGCCGGTTCAATTTTATAGCGTGCGGAAATTGGGGGATTTGGGAAACGAGCAGTGTGAAATTGGAAGATTCTCTATATACATCTCCGGTGCGTCCATCTGTGTCCGGCGACAACTGCTATTGCTCTTTTTTTTATTTCTAATCTTTTCCTATTGCGCGCTCTTGTTCTTTTGAACCGACCTACTTATTTTCTTTGCGCACGCGCTAGCTTCGATTCCTAAACGCACCCTTTTCCCGGAACATTAGAACGTACGTGGTGCCTACCATCTCTCCTTGAGCACGAGCAGGAAGTCATTTCAGTTTCGCGATGCAAGACACTCTTGCGGAAAGTGGCTGCTTTTCTAGAGATCAATAATCGTTGAGGGCCTGCCTACTTTTGTCGCCTTTTCGTTACTGCATTGTTATAAAGATAGGACTAAGGCAGACAAAGCGCAGCTTGCCTAAGCCACCGTGAAATAAAGATTTTTATAAGAGATGAGATTAAATCAGGCTTAACTGACTGACTGTTTGACCGGCTGAAGGACTGACTGACTGAGTGAACGGAACTGAAGTGGACTGGACGTGACTGAATTGAACTTAATTGATTATCAAATAATTCTGATACGGTGTAACTACTTGAGACTACTTAGACTACCTAGAACTTAGAACTAACTACATGAGACTACTTAGACCAGTTTAACACTGAATTATGCATTAGTCCATTCGTGGCCGGATTGATTTGGAGCTGTCAGTTGAAGGCGCACTCCTCAGCCAACGTGAGAGTGATATCCATTGCACATCCTTGGTGAATGACGCTGGGTGTCAAAAGTGCTTTACTTCTCGCAATCTACAGTCCAACATGTTCAAAAGAAAAGCGGACGTTTTTGTAATTTCATAGCCACAAGAATTTAAATGTAATATCTGAGCATAAAAAAAGAGATGTGGCTCGTGCTGCGGTTGAATGCGTCGGTTAGCTAAAATTCGATCTCTCTGGTAGCAACTGTTTCACATCATGTCCACATTCTTCCATATGTAGCTTCTACTGATTTATGCCAGTCGAGCATATACGCCCCTGCTTGTCGGCTCCGCTGTCATCCCTCGAAAAACAGCCAGTATGAACGTAACTTCAGATTACAATAAGGTCTTATCACAATGGATGTCATCAATGTATGTTGCATGTATCAATGTAAATACAGACTATGTTACCAGAACGAAATTATTAATTTTCGGCTCCACAGCAGGCGCCCGTACGACTGACGATATTTCTGGCAGTGTTATTGGTTCAGCGCAAAACGGTTTTCTATTTATTTAAGAACAGCAGCATTGGAAATTAAGTTGGGATAAAGTTTTTAGGGTCTCCGCTCTAGGATGACTACACTTTGTGCGCGTGTCCTCAAGTCTGCGTAATTTTTTTTATTGCAAGCATGATGCTCCATTCCGGTATTCTGACATATAATAGGTGATCAGACAGCGCGAACTCTTCAGTTGTAGTGACTGCAGCGGTGGCTGCATTATAGACCAAATTATTTAATGTGGGGTGGCACAGCACAACGCTTAGTACGCAGTGCGAAGCGGAATATCTGCACAGGACTGCTTGGTGCATCATAGACAATGAGTTTATGTTTTTTTTTTTCGCATCAATCTCTCACGCTGCCAAATACTGACAACTCCTCCAGGCAGGCTGTATTACTAAATGATAAACAAGAGTCAAGGAAGCCGCTTACGGGCGCCCGCAGAATTTTGCCACTATTACATGGATGCTCTGTAGTGCAAGATTCGTTTTAATATATACGCTTAACGAGCTGCCACGCTGTTGGAGGGCACTTCTCACATTACTAGCGCTCTCGTAGGGCCTCTCCATCTTTAGAGAAACACCGGTTATGTAAAAAGTTAATGTCCGTAGTCTGTCTTGATGACTTCGTTATAACGAAGGTTTCTTATGTTTTTGTACATTTGCGGCCATTCAAGTAAGTACAAGCACTCAAACTTACAGACCCAAAAACGTTACATTAACAAACATTGTACAGTGGCAATGTGTACGCTAGAGACATGAGAGGGGAAGGAACGACAAACAGTTTTATTTTATTTGCCATGTACGCATGGCAAAATGAGGACGTTACTGTTTCCTTTTATTTGTTTTTCTTGTTTTAGCCTGATGTTCAGGAGCCCGTATGTATCATGTCAAACGCCGGCTCTAAATAAATTTATTAGAATAATTCAGCGCGCGGGTTAAGAGGGGTTAAATCGGTAGTGTAGTAGTGTGGTCCGCCACGGCGTGATAGTCATGTGACCACTTGGGATTTAGTCTTAAACCACCTAATTGATATGTATGCGCCGATTAAGAACTGAGGCAACAATTCATACTAGACAGTACAGATCTTGGGGAAGGGTTGGGAATATTAGGGAGCTTGTAGAGCTGTCGTTATAAACGCAGCTATCACGGATAACCCGTAGGAATGCCACGCATACTCGTACTGCTCAGAGCAACACTTACGAACTTACGCAGAGTCATGACACCCTGTCCTTCCTGGTTTCCGCAATCCACGTTTATGGTTTTAATTCATTTAGCATTCCTTCGAAACTTCGTCACGCGAAAGCCATTTCGCGTGACGGTCAAACCGGTTCGTAGGGCGATCGCGAAAATAATTAAGTTTAACACAGCGGTAAAATCCACACACTGGTACGCTGCCACAATGCGATGGTATCAGTGGTAAGAGGATCGTTCTCGCGTTCTTCCCTCGTGACTTCAGTAAACTCGACCTCAGGCGCTATATGCGGTTCCCAATTGGTGGACTCGGTGGTAAGAGGAATGCAACTTCTAAAGCATAGTGCAACGTAGAGCTGAAAGTGTCCTCTCCCCTACGCATGCTAAAAGCACTCTTGGATAGCAATTGGGGTTGACCCTTCATGTTGTTTGATGTTCATCAAGTGCTGCAATGCCCCGTGGTCACTATTCACAGCTTTACAGCACCGCTGCGCCCCATGCCATGTTGTCTGAGAAAACCTTTGGCCCTGCATGCCATGGCATGAAATCTTTTGGCAGGATCCACACCTCCAATCATTTCTATTGTTGGTTAATCACAAAGCTTGGAACTTTCTCCGAGAACGGCGCTATAGAAACGTACAAACTTTGGCGCGAAACGCTGCGACTGCTAGTACATGCAGGCGCACAATGTCATTTCCTGTGTGTAAAAGCTTCTTGACTGTTTCTGTTAGAGCGGCTTTTGGAAAGAAACGCTTTGCGCTCAGTTCTATAAAGTTGTTTCCATCCATTTGCGCTCACTTCTTTTCTTTGCATTGCCATGAACAGGAAGACGTATGAAGCGGAAGAGCGTGCTTTGTGATTGTGGCATCGGAGCCGCCCAGTAAAAACCCCAAGACAAAATCTGGACGAGGCAGAGAGGAAGAGGAAGCGTGAGGAAAGTGGAACAGGGCTTTTCTAGGTGCAACGCCGGTCAGGAAATGTACTTCGCCCTCCCTTTTTCTCCGGCCTGAAGAAAGGCGTCCCAAATGAGCGATGGGAAAGATCGGCCAGAGGCGGAAATGGAGGTGCTCCGGGCACGCTCAAGTTCGGACGCCTTCCAGAGTTGCGACTTCCGGTCGTCCTCGCTGCGGAGGGCAACGATGTAGAGAGAGCGAATAAAATAGATTTCTATGACCGCAGAGATTTCACAAATGAGAACTTGAAATAAAGTTGTCAGCAGACAAATTGTGACTTCTTTCGCTTAGCAACGAACGTTGGGGGGTGAACAAAATAAAGTACCTTCGCTAAGTGTCACGATTCAAATAAAGTGCTGTTCTGGACCAACGATACTGTTTATCAATGCACTTCCACCATCACTGATACATGAGAGTTAATGATGAAAAAAAAGAAGACACGAAGGGCAATCTATATTACTCTATGTCAGAACCTCCGTGGTTGCCTATTGTCGGTCAGTTACTTGTATTGCAGTTTTAGAAAGTCCTCCTTACTTGCCTGAGTCACATTTGTTCGTCTGAGGCCTGGGCCCACATAATTATCACAATTACCGGCAAATTCCATAATTCATTTCTCTATATAAAAACTAATTACTTTAGTTTTCTTGCTTGTATTGTATCATTCAGTATATGCATGAGCGGAATGAATAATGTACAAGGCAACAAAAACAATGACAAGAGTGATCGCTTTATAGACACTCCACAAAACACAGTGTCCTCCTATAAAGCCAATTAGGATAAAATTTCACGGGGACATGTATATTCCAATAAAGAAAACTAACACATACTGGACCTCAGATCAACTGCCGACCTCAGCTATATTGCTCTTAAAGTAAGCCTCCAGCCATGAAGTGATGGGATTATTGATTAGAAGGCGTGTAGCCAATATTCTCTATGCTCAAAATCAGTCTGTTGAACCCGCTGCTATCTAATATAGAACTGTAACATAAGATCTATGGAGAACTTGTGTACGTGGTCAGTTTAGGTATATATACGCCATATATATATATTTAAATATTAAGCACGGTATTCGTGATATTCTAATGGATCGTCTACCATTCTAACTCGACTAATTGATCTCCTCCTCTTTATGGTATACCGCTTCAGATCACCTGCCCGTCATTGACGGGAATTGGGGCCACTGCAGCTTGTAGCCATCACTAACTTTTAGAGGCGCGTGGAATGCAACTTTGACATCTTTAAAGAAAATTGGTTTCTGGAGAAGTGCGAACGATGAAACCGACATTTTTTCTTCCCTAGCTACTACGTGCTGACAGAAAATCACTTACACGAGCACTAAAGATCTCTTCTCCATAGGCCGCTTTCGAGGAAATAAGATGTCCAGGCCTTGAAACGACACACACATAGGACGCGCTCTTTCCATACACAGGAACCGCCTGCAGCGGTCGTCGTGCTTGACGCGTTCGTCTCATTCCTCCCCAAACATGGAGATGCAGAACGCAGCACAATGGCGCCGACCGTCTCCGGGGTCTCCTTGCTGTCCCCTCAAGCGAGGGAGCGGGGAGCGGCCTCCCCCCTCCCCGCTCAATCCGCTGCGGGCGCTTCGAGACGTCTGCGTGTGCTTCCAGCGCGGCGACGTAAAAACGAGCGCTGGTGTATTTCCGAGAATAAAGGCAGCCAGACACGCGCACAGACGTCCCATGCCCATTGGCAGCACGCAAGTAGAGACCGGGCCGCAAGCACACGCGAGAGAACACGTCTTCCTCCCAGATAAAATTGCACAAAGAACACGGCCCTGTGGCGACGACGTAAAAATACAGAAAGCCTAACATTTCTTGTCTGTGAGCAGCTGGAGAAAAAATAAGGAAAGCAAAGCTTTCGGCCCTAAGGCAGTGCCACAGAACTGAGAGGAGGCGTTTAAAAAACAAAACATAAAAATAGTTACGAGGAGGGACACGCTTCAGACGGACCTAAAGCCTGGGTGTCGCACCAGGCGAGCGTGTGGGACTGCCAAGAAGCACATCGCCCCTCTTTACTGCACCCATGCAGGCCTCCGGCACCGTAGAAACCCCGATAGCACCGAGGAAAAGAAGATAAGCGGGACAAGGGACAGGCCGGCTGTTTTCAGAGAACGGGGCTGGTGAGAGGATGCGTGGTGGCGAGCCGGACGCAGTTTTGCATCGTCACCTCAGCTCTTTCGATCGGATGAGCAATTTCAGTGAAGAGTACACCCTCACACCCTCCTCCCCTCCACCCCATTCCTTCCCCTTCCCACCTTCCTCATCTTCTGACGACGGTGCTGCTGCCAAGGGCGCCGGGTTCTATAGTCAGTCGCGTGCGAAAGACCGGGCGTACCGCGCGCTAGGGGACCCTTCGGTTCTCGGGTTCCCCGTGTTATTCCGCGATAGCTGGAAAAAAAGAAGGAACGTCAGCCGTTGGCGTTGCACAAAGAACCGCCTTCGTCCTTGTTTGAGGCCCACCAAGCCTCAGCCCCAATCCTACGAGTCGTGCGGAGTAGGGTGAAGCCAGAAGGAGGAAAAGCGCAAGGAAATGGTTCCTAGTCTCTCTCTTTTGTCTATCGGCCTGACGTTCCTTTATTTATCTCTCCTTCCATTCTTCCGCTCAGTTTGGCTTGCGTACGTGACGGTGAGGTTGCGAGTTCTCTCCTTGCTACCTTCCATCTATTTTGCTCTTTATCCGTGAGCAGCGCCCCGGCCGCTGCCCCTTGCTGCCTGCGTATCGCGTCTGCCACCACGTGTTATCGTGCGACCCCCGCTCCTCGTGCACGCTACAATTCAGCACTTCTGCCTTTATATTTTTGCAATCATTTCTTTCTTCTTTATTTTTTTGCTCGCATTCTCAGGAGCGGGCGTGGAATGTCGGCGACAGACTCGTCGTTCGCTGTGCCATTTGTTTTCGGCGTTTGCCAAGCGCACACGCCGCCACTGGGTTTGCCTAGCTGTTTATTGTGGCAGAGTACGGCAGTGCCCGTCAATGTTAAGGGCCGGCTACTTCTTCAGAAGCGCTGAGCGCGAACGCCTGTATTGGTAGCTCGAAGACTGCGACAGCTTGGAGACGCGGCAAATGGCCCTTGTCTCTCTTCCGCCGTTCACTGCCGCGGGTCTTTCTTCCTCTACCAGACCTGCTCTTCTCCCCACAACTACTATTTTTTCTTTTATTTTCTTTCTTTCGAAGCGTATGTTATGTGCGAACAAAATTATTGCGTTATTTTCGACCGAAATATAAAATGAAAAAAAAAATACACCGTTTGTGCCTTTAATAATATAATAATATTTGGGGTTTTACGTGCCAAAACCACTTTCTGATTATGAGGCACGCCGTAGTGGAGGACTCCGGAAATTTTGACCACCTGGGGTTCTTTAACGTGCACCTAAATCTAAGCACACGGGTGTTTTCGCATTTCGCCCCCATCGAAATGCGGCCGCCGTGGCCGGGATCGTTTGTGCCTTTGTTGGCGTGGTTGATACTGTTTTTATCAATTCTTAAGACGGTGCGTATCTTCTAATAGTAAATTTAAAATAAGTTATTGGGTTTAACGTTCCAAAGCAAACTCACAGCTTATGATGAACTACGTAGGTGAGAACCCTCGATTAATTTCGAGAACGAGGGGTTCTTGAACGTACACGGGCTTTTTTGCATTCAGCCCCTGATGGATTGCGGGCACCGTTATGCACAATCAAGCTCTCGAACTTATTCTCAGCCTCGCAATGTCACAGTCATTGATAGCCGTAGCAGGTAGCGTGTGTCTTAATATCACGCGGAAAATTATTCTTTGATAGTAAGAAAAGACTAGCAGATATTTAGTTGGTTACCTGAGAGAGAGAGAGAAAATAATGCAGAGAAAGGCAGGGAGGTTAACCAGAGGTAGTTCCGGTTGGCTACCCTGCGCAGGGGGAAGGGTTAAGAGGGATAAAAAGAGAAAGAGAGTGGAAGGGGGAGATAGAAAGAAAGGGAGACAAGCACGAACAAAGCGCGCACACTACAGAACGGTAGGGGGCGGCATTCTTAGAGTCTGTCGTGAAGCCCCGTAGACCGCAAGAACGTTAATAGCGCGAATAAGGCCTTCAACGCGGATGTTCTTTCGGAGCATTGGCCTAAAGCTTTGAGTTCTGAAAGTGGACGATTGTCCAGCTTGTAATGCACACGGGTGCCAACCTCCTCTTGTTGAGGTGCGTGAAACTGTGCTCTCTCTATTTTCTTCTCTTTCCCTCTTTTCGTCCCTATACAGCTTGCCTCAGTGCAGGGTATCAAACCGTACGTGCGTCTGATTAACCTCTCTGCCTTTCCTGTATTGCATGTTTCTCTCTCTCTCTCGCATCGCTAAAAAAGTGGTGACATGCCTACGCTAATATTCGATATCTGGATTCCAACAACCGTGATATATTCCGATAATGATTTAGTCTTAAACGAACGACCGGGAAAAAAAAAGGAACAAGGACATTCTAATTTGTGTCGTCCACCCCACAACGTGCCAACTTCCCAGCAGGGTAGCTATTGCATTTGATTATTTAATTGTAATTGCAATAAAGCGATATGGTCAAAAGATTGATTTCGCTTTCTCACGAGCTCTATATTTCACTTGGTAAATTGTGATACTTCTTATGAGGGGATATTGTTTGCACTTGCCCATTTGCAAATGCACGAAGTTAATATTGCTACTGCGCTGCGGTGATCTACCTGTCTAAGAGACGCGTAGAACAGAAAGCTTAAAAAAAGAAGTATTAGATTACGCAACTGTTTTGAGGGCTCCGGTACGTAAGAAGAGCTAGAGTTCTTAAAGAAGCAGTCATTTGTTCGTTTGTTTTTCCGTGTATTTCCAATGTACACTTGAGCTTTAATGTACTTTCTTGATAAATAGATATTTCCGCTAGCGCTTACTTTAGTTTAGGTGACACGAGCAGGGGCGCTATAATGTAAAGCTGTTCCAAACTTTGCTATTCCAATTCTGCAATCATCCCTCCGCGATTGGTCACATACTTTTTTGGGCCACGCCCACTTCGCCTGTCTGTCACGCGACATCACGAAAACCACGATAGCTCCCCATCTGATATGACGTCAACACACTGATTGAGCATGATTGGAAAGAACGAAAGAAAAATAATTATTTATGATTCGACACCTGTTCACCATTAGCCCGCGGCTATTGGTCAGAAGTTTTCGGGCGATGCGCACTTCACCTGCCTGTCACGCGGGGCCACAAAACTGCAATAACTCACCACGTCAAAGTGACGTGTACGTGGTAAAAATGCATTAACATGCCGAACAAAACTGAATTTTCTTCTGAATAGCCGCAGGCTGCCCCGTTCGGAATGGAATAAAAGATGGCTGCCGCCGATCGCTCAGGCACATGGCTATTCGCACCTGCCGGAGAGCATGAGTTTATTTGCATACAATAAAGTTTTTTCTTGGCCATGTAACGTTTTCGAGCACTTTCGTCTCGTTTGCAACATCGTTCTGCTAACTCTTCTTTTCTGAGGATTCGTTTTAGCGGCATCCTTAACCTTCCGTTACATGCGTCGCAATTTTCGACCAGCCACCGCAAGGTAAGTAAGGGGAAGCGGACCAATAGCAGACGCCGGCACTGCCCTCTTCATCCCGTTATCGATTTTCAGGGTGCTGGCTCGGACCCATCGAATGCCACTCCCTTTGAGCGTGCTCTTCGCCTCTTGTCAGCCAATTAGATAAGACAAGCCGCTCAGTGAAGGCAATGTTATTCGTGTTTAAAACAAAGAAAAGTGACCTCCTATGAACGAGGAGAGCGTTTGATTGGACTGTTCACGTAACCCTGCAGGTCACCGCCCGATGCTAGCGTCGTCAGTTACACAAATCTGACGTCAGGAGATTGGAAGAAAAACATATTAGAATAGTTTTACGTTATAGAGCCCCAGGTCTCGAGAAAGTGCCTGGTTGTGTCACCTTCCGGGACAAAAGCGCCTTACGTCGAATTCATGTGGTTACAAAATGCTGAAGAAGGAGTAAACCAGTACGTAAAACTTCTTGAAAGACTGCTCAGCTGATAATTTCATAGTCTTGTTCCTTCTTTTTTTGTTTGAACTCCATCCCACAAGTCATATTTTACAATCACTTGGTTGCAATACTTGAAGGCGTATAAATAGCATATTGCCGCGTGGTGCGTTATTATAGAGTGGGCCCCCATAACAAATTTATTATCATGTTTTGATATTGTGAGGAGAGGTTCATTTCTCATCTATCGCCGCCTTCTGGTTCCCAGAGAACAGAAGTGCATGTGCTCCGAATGCTGCAAAGTATGCAGTCATCCGTAAATACTCGCCTCGGGATGGGCAGGCCATTATTCCTGCCTCAGCCATGTACGGTAGCTGACCACCAAACTGCCGCACCGTTTCTTCTATAACAGGCATCAGTTTGCCCCAATAAAACTTCTTTCAGTTGGTCCTCAGCTACTATAACCACGCAACTACCATCGCACTACGCGTTACAATATACGACAGTGACAACGCAACGCCAATTCTTTCAGCTTATCGTCGCCAAGTGTTTCTTTCTGCGCTAAATATAACCAGCTCACAGCACCGCCGTTGCGTGTATCCGGACACAATGTTTCAATTGTTGTTTTTCGCGCTGCGATATCCGTGGACAAGTAACCTTGATAAGAAAAGGTATACGAGCGACAAGTTATCAACTTAAACACCGTATCAAGCGGCAAATCAAAGATGACAGAACTGTGCAAAACGCTACTTAGAGCTGAGAGAAGTGCAGTTACTCATCCACGCTGCTGCCAGCACGGAGAAGCGGACAGCGAGATTGTCGTCTACTTCGTCGGCTTGGAACAATTCCCTGGCGCGTAATCTTCATCCATGGGTAGCGGCCTTCTGCGCCACTTCAGCAAAAACCCACTATCCTGCTTTAGACAGGGAGGCGTGTCGCCGGAGAACTCCTGGACACTACATCTTCGCCGAGCCATTTCCTTCCGAGTTACTTCGCGCGCTCCCAGACGAAGATGGACTAGACGCCTCGGCGTGCCTAGCTTCTGAGTTAACGAGTGCGGAGACGAGAGTTGCGTGAAGGCAATTTCTCCGAGAGCACTTGATGCCAACTTTTTTTCTCTCCAAGTCTCTTCCATTAGTTCGTTTCATGTTCCTCTTCCTTTTCGCCTCAAGTCGAGTAGATGCTCAGGAGGCACGCAACCAAGGCGTATCTACTCGGAGAAGAGAGTGTTCCCTGTCAAAACCGTGCCCGGTTACAGCGACGGCAAGTGACAGCCCCGGTAGGCGTGTTATTCCGTCGTCTCACGCTTCGCAAATGGAGCAACCGCGCATTGTTTGCAGTAATGGTAGTGGTACACTTGAACCAAGCTGTTGTAAGTTGTGATTGCTACCAGAACAACAGCGGGCGTGCTATACTGTCTCGACCAATGATCAAACCACGATTATAATTGAGTTTGCGTTGAAGGACGCTTCCCCTTCAGCGGCTTGAAGGCACCTTGACAAATACGACTGGGCATAACACTCAAAGCCAGAAGACCGTTAATCATGCTGTCTGTCATGTATACGACAAGTGAAGACAGTAAACATGCGGAAAAGCAGAATACTCAGAGTGACGCCTTTAAATAAATACAGCAAGTACCAGTTTGAAATGAAATTCTTTCGAAAGCACTGAGAGACATGATGAATTTGCTGGCATCTACTGAACGAACTCTTAGAGGATGGCACTCAAAGCCTATTTTGCGATAGATGCTGAGCCAAGGCAGGCTGTAACCGACCTCGCAAAAAGAAATAATAATAAAGACAGAAGCTGGGAATTGGTAAAAAGATCCAGAATGAATCAGTCGGATTGCATCTATTTCATCTAATCTAGCACCTGTAAAAGAGAAAATACATATTTTTCGAATCAGCATATTTTATGACGACACAGAAGCAATGATTCTGGTCGGAGACTACAACAGAACACAGAAACTGCTTCCGTTACCACGAAATTTTCAATCATGGTTATCCAGCGCGTGAAAGAATTATTCGTTTAATAATTTAATTAATTTTGACGCTAATGTAGGTGCCTAAGGGTTTCTGTAAAAGTAATGGAATTAGTGTTGCTGTAAATTTATTAGTGATTGATACATATATTAAAATGATAGAAAGAGGTATTGGCGCAAAGGTACGGCACTCTACTTGTTCCATCAGTACGGTGGATATTCGATAGATGAGTAGCCGAGTAGCCAACGCAGGGTGCTCAGCAGTTCGCTGAAATAGCTATTTAACTTGTAATTAATCTCGTGTTGTATGATGGCAGTATTGGACAGAAACATTGCGAGAGGCTAGAGAAATTTACGCAGTTACAAAAGCGACCGTTGGTTGAAATACTCTTCGACTCTTTCTCCAACTTCTCTTCTTAAAATCCGAAATAAGGTACACAAATTGCGCCGGGTGCGATGCCCACACAGTGTTTAACGCTGTCGGGACTCGGAGCTGCTCATTTCGACAGCCTGTAATTCCTGAGGCGTTGAGTATGTTACCGCGCATTCGTATTACACATGTTGGTTTATCACTACACGCACTTCTCGACGTGAGCCGAGGGTACCGGTGATTAGCTTGTTGGCTTAACCCTTTCTGAGCCAAGTACGAGTCTCATTTCCCAAGCATTTGTTCCAATATCTGCAAGCGATGAGACTCACTCTACCAGGGATTTCCCTTCGTCTGCTGAGTGCCACGGATGAGTGGCAGTGGTTTCATAATTTTGGTGTGAGTGCTGCGCTATGGAATGGCGCCAATTTTTCCCGAAAGCTAATTTTGCGTGGGCGCAGTTTACGGTAACAAAGCGGAAGCCTGGCTCTCCTGGGTTTTTAAAAATGGCGCCACCTAGTCAGCCAGCTGCAGGGACGAGAGCCGTCTCCTCAATGCCGAAATCGTGGTGTTTTTGTACGTTTATTCGCCTGAAGTATACAATTACGACTGCTAAGCTATCGTGAGTCGTGCTAGCTTCAACTTAGCACTCGCGACTGCGGAAAATTAGAGTATCCGGCGACCTCTGTCGCGTAGACGCGGCTCCACAAGAACGCTTTGCCGCTGGAGCCTCGGTAATTTCTTTTCCACGCGTCGCCAGCAATAACGTGATGCATGGAGGGCAAAATAGAATACTTTTGTTCCGGGGAATATCGCGCTTAATATATATTGTATCAGGGGCCTTGCGGGTCTGCAACTGAAAAATGCGGTGTCTCTCACTCCCTCTATAGCATAAAAATGATCAGAGTATCGATCGATCGATCGATCGATCGACCAATCAATCAATCAATCAATCAATCAATCAATCAATCAATCAATCAATCAATCAATCAATCAATCAATCAATCAATCAATCAATCAGTCAGTCAGTCAATCAATCAATCAATCAATCAATCAATCAGTTAGGAATTACTTTTTAGTACAAGCTTATAGAAAACTGATAAGCTGACAAGTCGAAGTGTTGATGAGTCTGTTGCAAAATATCGGCTACAAATCAGCGGCACGTTTCCCAGAACGTTAAAACCTAGCCTGTACTGGCAGGCATGTGACCAATAATAATGATAATAATAATAATAATAATAATAATAATAATAATAATAATAATAATAATAATAATAATAATAATAATAATAATAATAATAATAATAATAAAGAATGAAGAAACTGTACTTTTAGCAACGGGACGAATATCATCTTCAAAACTTATTAGGGAAATATCGATTAGTTCAATTTCCTACAGCTTTTTTTTTTATTGACGGCACACGACATGAGTGGGACATATTGATTCAACGAGCGCCGTTATAAGATGCGCAATACGTTCCGCACATTTGCTTTCTTTATCATCCAGGAGAACACGATTCTTTCATGTCGCACGTCAGACATTTGTTTACGAAACGCTCCGATCCACCAAGCGATAGCGTGGTAATAAAACATCCCGCACGCGACAAAGCACGGTCGATACGCTAAACACAGCTTGGGAAATCACGGACGCCACGTTCTCTGCGCGCTTGCCACCAACAGACCCCCCCCCCCCCTCCTTTTTTTTAAAAAGTATTTCTTCGCGACTTACGCTCACAGCGTTGTTATTACGGCTCCCGAATTTGAGAACAGCTTTCTCTACAAACCGCCGCAGCACACGCCGGCGGAGAAAGACATTCGTTTATTCGATCTGAACGAGGCACGCGAGGCTCGCGAGTTTCGCAGCCCTTCGTCCGCCCAAGAACGAGCACGGCGGATTGATGAGTGTACCGTCGGCGACGTTGATACGACTTCAGCACGCGGCAGACGAGGAAGGCGGTCGCTCAAAGGAAGTCCAATATATGGATAGGGTCCGCGCTTCGGACCGCCGAAGATTGATTGCGAACCCCATTCTCGGTAGAGCGAGTGGGAAGGGGGAGTCGGGAGGAGGGGGGGGGGCGCTGTTACGCAGCCGGCGTTTTAAGCACGCGCTGAGCGCGCGCGCAATATGAGCGGCGCGCGCCAGCTATGGAGATTAATAACTATATAGCGCGCACAGAGGGAAATCCTTAGTCACCGCTATATAGCCGCCGTCCCACAGACAGACTCGGCTTCCCACTGATGCCCCGCCGTCGCGAACGATGGAATTCCTCTGCCGCCGCCGCAGACGCAGCCATGCCTATGGTGCGTCAACAATATTGAAGTGATGAGGTTTAGAGAAAAGACTTATTGGCTGTCGGCGCCGGTGGGCCAAAATGGGGATCCGCGTGTGGGTACCGCCGGTTGGAGAGTTTGCGCTGGGTGATTCCTGCCATCCTCTTTTTTGCCTCTCCCGCTCCGCTCCCCACTTCCCCATTTCGCGTAGTAGCGACTGCGGTTTTATGCGTTGAGCTTTTGTGGAGATAGATCGGTTAGTTTGCATTTGCGGGACCAGCGGTGTGCTTGTTGCGTCGACGAAATGCTGTGATTGCGGGAAGCGCCGCATAGCCAAAACCTGGGCATGCTGGATAATTCGAGTTTGTGGATTCTTGGAGAAATTCATGAACCACCTTAAAGACACACATGCTATACTATATAGAATTGAGAATGTAATAGAGGCGTACATTTTCTGTGGGCGCATACCGTTCGTATGCCTGCCCGTGTATTAATGTACCTGCGTACAAAACAGGTACAAAGGTCCGATCATGCGTTTTATTCGCCTTGTATTCGAGTAATGCACATGCACGTGTCAACTTTCTCAGTTCGTAGTGCGCAAATTGTGTGACGCTGCTGCGAGAGAGAAGGAGTTCTATTTGAACTATTACATCTTCTTTTGTCGAATACCTGGTATAATTCATCAGGTGAAAGGTGAAGCCCTGAGGCCTTTCTACAGCCAATACAGGCTGGTTTCAGGACCTGGAAGTTCCATATTGTGGTCTATAGGTTTAGAGCTGTCAGTTCTATAGGATTCTTTTCATTTCCATGCGGACATGGGGGATACAGGCAGAGCTGTTCGCATGTCCCCATCAGATTGCATATGCGATTACATCATTTGTGTACGAACTAGTCACAATGTTGCATACATATGTGCGCCGCGCCAAAGGTGTAGGTTTTCAAACCGAAGTATACGTCTACCTGCCAAAGACACACAGAGTGCGCATACGGTGTTTACGGTTTACGGTGTTACGAGTGTTTTACTGTTCAGAAGAAGGGGAAAAAGTGCCAAACATTGTACAGCCGCTATAGGAATAGTGCAGTTTCAATGGATAGTGAACGCAGCAAAGCAGACACAATGACGCGAAACCGGACCCCTCAACTCTTGTCCGGCGGCAGCCTCCGCGGAAGTGCAAGCAGCCCGACACTGCCGCTCCTCCCGTCTTCCCTGTCGCCGTTACGTCGTCCCCGTCGCTCACGAGCTGCAGACGGATTGGATGTCCACTAGGGGGCTCGTCGAAATGCGCGCCTCTATCTCCGTGCCCGAAGCTTCTACCATCGAAACGGGACGCCGCACGCGACGCACGCTATGTAGTATCGGACGTCGCATTCGGACACGGGGGTAGCCCGTACAAGCCATCGCTTTTTTTTTTTTTTTTTTTCAGTGGGCGGAGCGAGATGGGGCGCCGTACACTTCGTTCGCGGGGAATAGATTACATTAGGGGAAGCTGTCAGATTCCTAATGGATTATGTGCCCCCGCGCTGAAGCGAAAAAAAAAAGGGGGGGAGGGGGGCGGAGAGGGAGGCGGCCACCGCCGCCGCACCACGGCTTCGTCGACTGGAAAGGTCGAAAGCAAAAAAATGAATTGACAGAAATAAAAAGGAAGGGAAGTACCGCTGTTCCGGTTCCGATGAGGAAGTAAAAAGAAGTATAAAGGAACGAAGAACGAGAGTGTCGGGAAGGATCTGCCCTGGAAAATTGAAATGGCGGCTGAGCGGGAGGCCCCCTTCTGCGGCCGGGTGCATGCGGCTCTTAAGCGCGAAGTGATGAGCGATCTAAATGTATACGTCCGACTTAGAGGGCCGGGGCATCGTAGATTGGCGAAATTGGGGGAGGGGGGGAAGGGGGGCAGGCGTTGGTGGCACTGATAGAAATGCTAACCCGAAGCGTAAGAAAATGTGCCGGCAGGAAGCAAGGAAAGGCTTCGTGTCTTTTCTTTCTCTTTTAATTATGTAACATTTTTTGTATATATACACTGAAGAGAATGTTGGCTAAGTTTGTCTTTACGTTTTTTTACAAGCCCTATGTGACAAGTTTGGTCTTGTTTTCCTGTTGTTATTTTGGGTGGCAGAGAAGGCGATATTGTGTTGCTGCGGAAAGGAACGAAAGTTGTACGCAATACTTTTCCAGTCTTAGCCTCACGTATTTTCTTATTTTTACTTTCACTTATTCCCTTTCTTTCCATCTTACGCAGATTTTCATTTTTATAGCGTTCTTGCAACTATCTTTGTGTCATTCGATACTCCGGCAGGCAGTCCTTGCTTTTAATCCGACACCCTCTAAAAAAATAAAGAATGGGCGCACTTTCTTTTCTCCTTTTCACCCCTGCTTTGAAGATACTGTGTCATGCTCCACTGTTCTGTTTACTTATTTTTTGTGACTTGAATTCTGTTTCATGTTCTGCTTTTAATTCCCGGAGTAGTTTTCAAAGATGAGTTTCAGAGGCTCTCGCTTGCCAGCTTCCCGGAAAAAAGAAAACTTGGTCCTTTCTTGTTCATCTTCGTTTGACCTGAAAAGAAACCGAAATGCGCCTTCTTTGATGCATCCAGGACCCGCAAGGGATAGAGATAAGCTTTTGAGTGATACGCTTCTCAGGGAAGGGCTTACGATGTTACTGCCGGAACGCAATCCTTTCGGAAAAAGACATGCATCAACTTCAATCTTCCTCCGGAGTTCCCCGTCTCTTTCATCTTTCTCCGCGAACCAAGCTTTCGCATTCGCGTTTAGTTTAGTATGCTCAGTTTGTTTTTTGTTTACTTTCCGTTTCGATACTCACTGCCTTAAGTAGCCAGCCGCGTTCTGCAATCACTAAAATACTTCGTCCAGAGAGGTTATACTCGGATCGCAGGCTCAATGCGAAGGCTATGCTACGCGTGCACTCTACGCGAATGGTTATAGGGATCTTGCGGAGACGACGTCTCTCAAACCGTGGAGTAATTACTCACGATGAACTTTCCTTTCCCGCTTCGGCCTGCTCGTGAATGTTCTGCATTTTCATACGATATTTTACGAGTGTCACGTTACTCTGCAATACTGCAAAGAAGTATGTACGGATTTACTGAGGAGCTTCGCCAAGTATTTGCCCAATGGTGCTCATAGAGCACGTGGATGAACGGATGTGGAGTGCAATGTCGAAGATGACTTCTGTTTTTTGTAATAACTGAATAAGCCATATTGCGGGCTGTTTCAACTACACAGCCCGAAAAGGTCCTTTAACAGTAGCTGTAATTTAATTAAATCATTGTGTTTTACGTGCCAAAACCACTACCTGATTATGAGGCATGCCGTAGTGGTGGACTCCGAAAATTTTGATCACCTGGAGTTCTCTAACGTGCATCTAAATCTAACTACACGGGTGTTTTCGCATTTCGCTCCCATTGAAAGGCGGCCGCCGTGGCGGGGATTCGTTTAAAATTCTTTCAATTTCACTGATACCGTGGAACCAGCCCCTACGCTCTAGCCTAATAAATTAGTCTAATGAATCTAGCCTAATGAAGCATAATGAATTAAGTCGTTTTAAAGGTAACGTAAAGATTACAAACTTTACGTCACAATGCAAGAATTCTCGCTTTTAGTACAACGATGATAATGTACTTGCATGTGGCTCGCTCTTTTTCTGATTCTTCACCGGAGGTATTTATTGACTAGGAAATGTTCGAGCCCAGTCAATTGATTAACAAACGCAGAATTAACGTATTTCCTTGTATTTTTTTCGTTTGTGTTGCTTTAACCAGGAGCCACTAATAAAGTCAAACGAAGTTATCACGGCGACGTGATCAAGAAAGTGCGTTCGCTTTGGTTTAGGCGATCGGCCCTCCGATACGACCTCGTATGAACGGACTCGTACAAACAAGAATATGATCCCGTCAAAGTCGCAGTGCGGCGGACCGCGCAATGAGGGGAAGCCGCAAATTGACACTGTTGCTGGGAAAGCTGCGACCAAGATTCACGACATCGCATCTGGACGTGCCGGCAAGCGAGCGTGCCTACGTAGTCGTGTTTCTCTCTGCGAGTCACGTCACACACCTCGCGATCAAACACGCGGCCACCGACATAGAGCAAGAAGAAGCAATTTTAGTCTAAAAGAAAGAGGAAAGCTAGGGAGTACCCACGCCAGCACACGAACGTGCGGGGTAGGCGGGACGGTGCAAGTACTCACACGGGCACACAAGAAGGAAACAAGAACGCCTATGTCAACGCTCACGCATGCTCAGAACTTATAGCCCGGCACTCTTTCTGTCTCTCTCACACACACTAACACATGTGCACAAAGACACACATAAACACACGCACCAACACATGCACACGCGTGCAGGTAGGGGCGCAGACACAAGAGAGCAAGTGCCAGCGTATACATATACAGAAACGTGCAGATAGCAAACGCTAGCCGCCCGTCTCCGCTTTTGGCAGTTGCGATGGAAAACACGTATGCTGTGCGGGGCCCCAGACTAGGGAGCGAACACGGTGAACGGTGGCGGCCCTGCATGGGCCGCGATGGACTGCCTGGTGTTGGGATTCGCGTCGCTTGACACCCAATGCTGGAAGGACGGGACGGCGCGGTGCGGCAAGGCAGCTCGGCGCTACATGCCGGGGACGGCCTAATAAAACGGCTCGCTGCATGCATATTTGACGACTCGGCAAGGCGCGTGACGTCTCCGTCCGGCTTTCCCTAGCCCCGTCTCTGGGCTGCCGCACCCCTCTTCCGCTAGTGCCAGCGTGAGCGAACTTGCTTTTTCATCCCTGTTCTTCTCCTTTGCACGGTGCTTTACCTTTTTTGTCCCTTGCTTGTTCTCGTATTTAGTTTCGCTTATGACGTTTGAATCTGCGCTGTTTTACTTTCAAGCCGGCAAATGGAGCACTTAATCTGCGCCAACAGCTTTTTTACCGCTGTCGAGCCTTTGCTTCTCTTTCGACGGCCTAAACCGTAAAGGGGAAAGGGCCGCAAAGTCGAGCAAATGTGTTGCTACAAAATGCACTTTCTAAGCAAAATGAACAACAGAGCGCTGTATGACCGTGCTGCTGTGAGAATACATCGTGTAGCAGCCAGGTGTTGTCGTGCGTCGTTTTGTGCTATGTATCCCTGCTACACAGAAATTTCGAGGGGAGAGGGGAACGAGGATCACGTGTGCGGTTGCACTCCGACGGGAAGTTATATTTAACTTTACGTAATAACTGAAAATATTTGAATTGTGATTTGAACGTCTTTTTTCTCGAATATTTGTACTCGATTCGATTCGGAAGTTTCACTATTCGAACATCCATAAGAAAGAGCATTGAGCCACTCGTCTCTACCACGACATAATACTTCTTACAAACTCATGCGCAATGAGAATTACCAGGTGATTGAGTGCACTGCTTCACGGGAACAGAGTTTTAGGAAAATGGCGAACAGGGCGAGGGGATCTGGATTGATGGATAGAAAAGCGTGCAAGCTTAGGCACGTCTCGGTTTCTTAGGTCAGCAAACAACGGCACCTTTCCATACATTCTTTCGCTATTCTCATTTCTATGCCGCATGCTTGCACAACCTGCACACGGTTCCTACACTGCAACAACGGTTACCATGGGGACGAAAACTGGGGGCAATCAGTGCACTGTTGCCTAGACAGACTGTGTGCGCAAATATACTTTACCTCTGCGCGCCATGACTGCGCCAACAGCGTCAAGAGCGTTGCTCGCCCTGCTATTTTAGCTCGGCTAATCGGCACGTGGTCACACAGCAAAAGCTCCGAACAGTAAATCAGTACAAGTGACAAATATAGCCTTCAGTGTTGTCAGTGCCGCGCACCCATAGATAAATAAACATAGAAAGAACAAAAGTCATTCGGACCTAATCTCGCTTTCGGGTGTGTATGTGCCATTATTTGCGCTGGCTGTCCGCAAACCGAAAGCGCGAACTTATGGCTAGCCAACCGGGCTCAGTCATGGTTAAAACTATACCTGTTTTTCATTTACACTTTTCTCTCTCTCTTAGCGTTGTATGGTAGAATTGATGCTATTGCAATGTAATAACTGCTCGGTAACTTTAGTAAACACTTTTATGACGAACATTATTGATGAATCCGGTAGTGTGCCGCTTCTAAAATAACAATGCCTCAAACTCAGTCGCTATGTCTGTGCCAACTGTGTCACGAACGTGGTTCGCCCTACTATTTCATCTAGACAAATCGACACACGGTCACACTGAAAAAGCTCCAAAAAAAAACCCCTCCCTTTGAGGGGTTCCACAGATTGCTCGAGAAGCTCGATGTACAAGTCAGTGCTATTTGCCCTCGAGATGTCTGCGAATGTTGTCCGCGACACAATCTCTGCGTCAGCGAGATAGGTGTAGCAGCATACATTTTCAATTTGATTTCGTGTTCATGTATTATTTTAGACAAAAAAGAAAAGAAGTTCGGCTTGGCTTACTCAAGAAGGGGAGGGGAAGCGAAAGAACTGGAACAGTTAATATGATCCAATACGTTAATATGATCCAATTACCCGCTGAATCGACGTCTGAAAGTTGTAGCCTAGCAATCGCTGCCATTACGTGCCAGATCCCATGGTTGTTTGAAGCATTTCATGAGTTGTTCCGGTGGGTTGACAGAACTAGCGTGGCCGAGGAATTATGCCCGTTGATTGATGGCCGTCTTTCACCCTTTCGTCGCGAGTGTAGAGATTGGAATATACGGAAGTACGGGACTGTTTCAGGGTCCCGACAACACTTTTAAATGTATTTAATGTTACAGACAGGAAGATGGACCACAGGAACCACGATACAATAATAAACAATTCTAACTACGCGTCATCAAGCTCCTAAGTACCGGCCTAACTAGAATATAGCAGGTTGGGCGAACAGATTGGGTGAAATGACACAGATATAACGCTAATAAGGTGACAAAAAGGTGTGGCATGCTCTGAAACAAATTGCCGAGAATTAACGGAACAAATTAAAGATTCTGCGTGCCAGAATCACGATATGATTATGAGGCAAACCATAGTGGAGAATGCCGGATTAACCTTGACTACCTGGCGCTCTTTAGCATTCACCTAAATCTAAGCCCACGAGGTTCTTTTTTTATTTCGCCCCCACTGAAATGTGGCCGTCGCGGCCATGGATTGCTGCCAGAACTACGTCCTCAGCAGAGCAGCGCCATAACTAATGTGCAACTTCGGCGGATCCAAAGTAACAGAGAAGGTAAAACTAAAACGCAAGAGGTGTGATAAAAGAGAGAGTTATAACACAATAAGAATGGTAAATTTTGTCCACGTCCTTTTTAAAGGAGTTTCGAAATTGATTTAGGGTGAAAGCTCTTATCCGCAGCTTTACGGGGTCCACAAACGAGGTGAAGTAATAGGGATTGCAGCATTTCGCACAAGCTCCTTCACTCGGATACTTATAAAGGCAGGTTTAACAAAGCGTGAGCACACGACTTAGCAAAACACTAAAGAACATGTAATAAAACGTTAACTTGTCCGTTTTATGTTGCACATGCCCAGCAGAAGCGAGAGATGTGCGTTCAAGTTTAAAACAATGGGCATTCATGGGCTCCCTTTGGGGAATGCTCTTCGACCATGGCCTTCTCCAGACCTGGAAAGGAGAGTGAATTGTGGGCTGTAAGGAATTTTTGCTTTATGCAACCTAACATCGAGAATACTGACAGAGTGATGTTTGGATCTGACCGCTGGTACGATCTGTTGGGAACTCGGCGCTGACGCCCGTGGTTGTACCTGGGTCGCAAGCCCCAAGGGTAGCGTTGGCCTGGCGGCCTGGGGTACAACTGCAAGCATCCGAAGGTCCCGGCAAAGCATGAGTCGACTGGTAACAACGATACAACTTGTTTATTTTAACATCGCAAAGAGTTGGCGGTCAGGTTGACCGAAGTAGAGAGACGGGAGAGCACTTCACTCAGCAGAAGAAATCGGAGCCCCTCCTCTTGGCGTCCGGGGGCAGCTGTTTTTATACTCTCGCAGTTGAGGGCAAGAAGGAACCCCTCAAAAGACGAGCACGTGAATGTACAATGGGCTAATGGTGACGCACACTGTCGTAGCGATGCCGTAGCACCATGTCGAGCACGATCTCGTAGCACCCTGTCGTGGCGCTGCCGGTCGGACACAATGACTGTAACGAGAAGATGGTCCCTGCTTTGGCATCGCCTGTTTCGGGCATAATGACTGGAACGAGATCCCTGCTTTGGCATCGCCTGTTTCGGGCCCAATAACTGGAATGAGATCCCTGCTTTGGCATCGCCTGTTTCGGGCACAATGACTGGAATGCGAGGATGATCCCTAGGCGGTCGCCTCGCCGCAGTCGCGCCTGGAAACACCTGGCGATGAGTGTTGCGGTGACGACGATCGGGCCAAAATGTCCGCCGCCCCGCCGCAGTCGCGCCGGCAAAACCACGTGTCGCAGGCGAAACGCAACAGACCGCCCCGCCGGGGGAAGGAGATCCCGATGGACAGGGGACTGCATCCGCTGTCCGGAGGGATGTCGCTCGATGATGCTCATAATCGAAGTCGGGCGTCCCTCGACGTTTCTTGAGCGCAGCGCACAGAGAAGGCCTCGTTCTCTTGTTCAGGTTCGCACGGGACACTGCAAAGTGACTTCGGGAGAGTTCACATTTTTGTTCTCGTTCCCGGCAAGCGTTAGAACTACGCTGAAACTCAACCGCTCAGTCAGCAAGCACGGCACAACCCTCACTAAGCCCTGCCAGGCTCTTTCCCCTTTTTATACCACTGCCTAGTTCCTTACAGTAGTCTAGCATCACTCAGAACGCGTCCACAAATTGAAAAATTGCACTAGAAAGCATATCATCACTTTGAAACACTAAACAAAAGCAATATGTTAAAAAAAAATCCTGCCTCAGGAAGAAAAACATCAGTAACAAACAATTTTGAGGCTGATTCCTACGTTAGGGGCTTCGACTTAAGCCATCGGCGTTACCGTTGAGACTCCCCTTTTTGTAACGCACCTCAAAGGAATATTGTTGTAAAGCGAGGCTCCAGCGCAGGAGGCGGCCATTTTTGGGAGAGATGGTCTGCAGCCATTGGAGAGGGCAGTGATCCGTCTCAATGATAAACCTCGAGCCGGCTAGATAGCATGACAATTTCTGAACGGCCCACACGAGACATGCACACTCTTTCTCGGTGGCGCTATACGCCTGCTCACGACTGGTCAGCTTACGACTAGCATACAGGACGGGGTGTTCTACTTCTCCATTTTCCCGTTGGCACAGTACAACGCCCATGCCTCGCTCACTAGCATCGCACTGAACAATGAACCCTTTTGTATAGTCTGGCGATCGTAGCACAGGCTGGCTTGTTAGGGCACTCTTTAGGGCGCTAAAAGCTCTTTCCTTTGTCTCGTCCCAGACGACTGTTTGAGGCTCTGTCTTTCTTAGAGCATCCGTCAGGGGAGCCGCGATATCAGAGTATCTAGGGATGTACCTCTGATAGTAGCCGGCGACACCTAAGAACGACCGAATATCGGTCTTGGTGCGCGGTTGCGGAAAGTCTCGCACAGCGGCCACTTTTATTTCAGAGGGGCGGCGACGACCCTGACCAATCACGTGACCGAGGTAGACAACCTCGGCCTGTGCTAACTGGCACTTAGGAGCCTTGACTGTCAAGCCTGCTTCGCGCAGGCGGGTTAGCACTGCCCGCAAGTGTGCCACATGCTCAGACCAGGATGCGGAGAATATCGCTACGTCGTCTAGATACGGTAAAGCGAATTCTTGCTGTCCCCGCAACACTTTATCCATGAGGCTTGAAAAACAGTATGGCGCGCTCTTCAAACCAAAACTCAACACTCTAGGACGGAATGTTCCCATTGGTGAAATGAACGCCGCATACCTACTAGCCTCTTCTGTAAGTGGAACCTGCCAATAACCCCTGACAAGATCTAGGGTGGAAATAAACTGAGCGCTACTAACTTTCTCAAGGCGCTCCTCGATGTTAGGGATCGGATAAATTTGATCCTTAGTGATGGAATTAAGCCTGCGGTAGTCGACGCAAGGACGAGGTTCCTTGCCCGGTACCTCAACTAAAATCAAAGGGGAGGTATAATCACTCTCACCTGCCTCAATAACACCGAGCTGTAGCATTTTCTTTACCTCAGCCTCCATAATATCGCTCTGGCGGGGTGACACCCGATACGCCTTGGATCGTACTGGCTCTGGGGAGGTAAGTTCTATGTCATGAGTAAGGACAGAAGTCCTACCAGGCCTCTCAGAGAACAGACCTTGAAACTCTTGTAATAGCTGGTGTAGTTCGGTTTTCTGCTCGGGCGACAGCGGTGCTTTACTGATAAGGTCACTAATGACTTGACCGGTGTCTTCCCTGTTCGTCACTGAGCCTAGTCCTGGAAGCTCGACTGGAAGCTCTTCAGGAACGTTTACCATCATGCACACCACTGCTTCCCTTTGTCTATAAGGTTTGAGCAGATTACAGTGGTAAACTTGCTGTGCTTTCCGCTTTCCTGGCAGACTTACCACGTAGTTAACGTCCGACAGTTTCTGAACAATTCGTGCTGGGCCCTCCCACTGCACGTCTAGTTTGTTGTTTAGCGATGTGCGCAATATCATGACCTCATCGCCAACCTCAAAACGACGGGCCCTGGCTGTCCGATCATAATAAACCTTGGCCCTCTGCTGGGCCTTTGCCATTGCTTCACCTGACAACTCCTGTGCCCTTCTTAAGCGTTCGAGGAGCTTAAGCACGTACTCCACCACGACTGGGTCGTCGCCCCTACCTTCCCATGATTCTCGAAGCATGCGAAGCGGAGATCGAAGCGAGCGACCGTACACCAGTTCAGCTGGCGAAAACCCCGTAGCCGCATGCGGCGCGGTCCTTAAAGCAAACATCACCCCAGGCAGACACAGCTCCCAGTCAGTTCGATGTTCAAAACACAACGCTCTCAACACGCGCTTCATGACGGAGTGGAGCTTCTCAACGGAATTCGACTGTGGGTGGTACACTGAGCTGTGTAGCAGCTTTACCCCACACCTTTCGAGAAAAGTTGTCGTCAAAGCGCTAGTAAACACTGTGCCCTGATCTGATTGGATTTCCGCAGGGAAACCAACTCGCGCAAATATGGACAGTAGTGCATTAACTATCTCAACTGAGCTGAGTTCTTTAAGCGGCACTGCTTCAGGGAACTTTGTCGCTGGGCAGATCACAGTCAAAATGTGTCTGTACCCCGTGGCTGTTACCGGCAGAGGTCCCACAGTATCAATAACGAGCCGTCTAAAAGGCTCCGTAATGATAGGTACCAATTTCAACGGCGCCCCTGATTTGTCCCCTGGTTTGCCCACCCGCTGACAAGTGTCACATGTCCTCACGAAATGGTCTGCGTCCCGAAAACACCCTGGCCAATAGTACTCTTGCAAGAGACGGTCCTTAGTTTTCTTAACTCCTAGGTGTCCGGACCACGAACCCCCATGTGACAAGCGCAACAGATCCTGACGATAGCATTGAGGCACGATCAGCTGATCGAACTCCACTCCTCTTCGGTCTAGATACTTCCGGTACAGGACTCCACCTCTTTCCACAAAACGCGCAGTTTTCCTGGCGATACCTTCTTTGACATTGCAGCGCACGTTTTCCAGGCTGCCATCCTTTTTTTGCTCGGCTATCAAAGCCGACCGGCTGACTTTTAGCAACCTATCAAGTCCGTCTGACGTAGGCGCGATGAGCAAATCAGTAGATAGCTCTTCTAACTTTCCCGAATCGGGATTTTCCTCTCCAGTATCTGGCGCCTTCAACGCTACAGACTCAATTTTATTCTGTTCGGGCGTGCTCTGAATATCAGCTTGCTGCGCCTCTGACCCTTTTTCGTTGTTTGATAACGTCGGCCCCGCAACTACCGCCTTTGCAGCGAGCTCCCGAACCTTCGACCTGGTTAAGGCCTGAACACTAGCTTCACCAAACAAAAGCCCCTTCTCGCGCAGGAGGTGATCGGACCTGTTTGAAAATAGGTACGGGTACTGGGGTGGCAGCATAGATGACACTGCCGCCTCTGTCTCAAGCGCTCCGAAAGGTCCTTCAATAAGCACCTTTGCTACTGGCAGACACACGCTATGAGCTTCCACGGCTTGCTTGATCCACGCGCACTCGCCCGTGAACATATGGGGTTCTACGTAAGATGGGTGAACTACATCCATCGTAGCTGCGGAATCGCGAAGCACTCGGCACTCTTTCCCGTTCACGAGGAGGTCTCGCATGTAAGGCTCGAGAAGCTTCATGTTCTCGTCCGTGCTGCCTATTGAAAAAAACACAACTTGTGGTGTTGTTTCCGGACACTGCGCCGAAAAGTGACCCGGCTTCTGGCACGTATAACAAACGCCCGCTCGCCTCATCTCGAACCGCTTTCTGCGTTCGGCTTCGGCTGCCGTCTCTTTACGTTTGGTCGGATTGCTTTCACTCGCATCCTCACTACGCGTGTCCCCCTTAAATCTCATGGGCGTGAACCTTGGCCTCTCAGACTTGGAGCCAAATTCACCCTTTTGACCGTCCTTAGCTCCGCGAGCTCGACGCGTCACAAACTCCTCGGCTAGCTCAGCGGCTCTAGCCACCGTACTCACGTCTGGCCTATCCAAGACCCAGTATCGCACGTTCTCCGGTAACCGACTATAAAACTGTTCTAGCCCGAAACACTGCAGAACTTTATCGTGGTCACCAAACGCTTTCTCTTCTTTGAGCCACTCCTGCATGTTCGACATAAGCCTATACGCAAACTCTGTATATGACTCACTTCTGCCTTTCTCATTTTCCCGAAACTTCCGACGGAACGCCTCCGCAGACAGCCGGTACTTTTTTAGAAGACTCGATTTCACTGTGTCGAAATCCTCTGCCTCCTCTCTATCCAAACGAGCGACTACGTCGGCCGCCTCGCCGGGTAACAAAGTGAGCAAGCGCTGTGGCCACGTTTCCCGAGAGAACCCCTGCTTCTCGCACGTTCGCTCAAAGTTAACCAGGAACAAACCAATGTCCTCTCCAAGCTTAAACGGCCGCATCAGGTCAGTCATTTTGAACAATACGCGTTCTCCTGCACCGTGTGCCTGACTTCCATTACGAGCGCGTTCCATCTCTACCTCGAGACGCTTCATTTCCAAAGCGTGTTCGCGCTCTTCTTTTTCTTTCTTCTCTTTAAGTTCGCGCTCCTGTTTCTCTTTTTGCTCTTTAAGTTCGCGCTCATATTTCTCTTTTTGCTCTTTAAGTTCGCGCTCATGTTTCTCTTTTTGCTCTTTAAGTTCGCGCTCCTGTCTTTTTGACCTCTCCTCAATAGTCTCAAGGCATTCCGACAGCTCGTCATCCTCAGCCTCTAACTCAAGAATAGCCTTTAGCAGTTCAGGTTTTCTTAGTTTGTCTGAGACATCCAGACCCAACTCTCTTGCAAGCTCCAACAATTTCGGTTTGCGCAACGACTTCAAATCCATGGCTGCTCTGAATGCTGCTTTCTCTACTGCTTACTATTGTCTTGCCGCAAACTAACCCGGCAGCAACGACAACCACAATTACCAGCTCTGTTTCTGACACTAACAAAAGCCTGGCAAAGCTCAGAAGAAGAAAGTCCCGCACTCACCTAACCTCGCAGGCAGGAATTCCGCGCAGTCGTTCCGCTGCAGGCAACCAGTCGTCACACAGGGCTCGTTGCACTGCTCCCGGATCGTCGTTGAGCTGCTCAGCATACTGTCAACTGCATCTCTTTGCTGCTGGCCTCCGTTGTCGCGATCTCGCCGCTGGCAGACAGTTGTTTGAAGTCGTAGGCGATCCCACCGCTGGCAACCAGATGTTTGGATCTGACCGCTGGTACGATCTGTTGGGAACTCGGCGCTGACGCCCGTGGTTGTACCTGGGTCGCAAGCCCCAAGGGTAGCGTTGGCCTGGCGGCCTGGGGTACAACTGCAAGCATCCGAAGGTCCCGGCAAAGCATGAGTCGACTGGTAACAACGATACAACTTGTTTATTTTAACATCGCAAAGAGTTGGCGGTCAGGTTGACCGAAGTAGAGAGACGGGAGAGCACTTCACTCAGCAGAAGAAATCGGAGCCCCTCCTCTTGGCGTCCGGGGGCAGCTGTTTTTATACTCTCGCAGTTGAGGGCAAGAAGGAACCCCTCAAAAGACGAGCACGTGAATGTACAATGGGCTAATGGTGACGCACACTGTCGTAGCGATGCCGTAGCACCATGTCGAGCACGATCTCGTAGCACCCTGTCGTGGCGCTGCCGGTCGGACACAATGACTGTAACGAGAAGATGGTCCCTGCTTTGGCATCGCCTGTTTCGGGCATAATGACTGGAACGAGATCCCTGCTTTGGCATCGCCTGTTTCGGGCCCAATAACTGGAATGAGATCCCTGCTTTGGCATCGCCTGTTTCGGGCACAATGACTGGAATGCGAGGATGATCCCTAGGCGGTCGCCTCGCCGCAGTCGCGCCTGGAAACACCTGGCGATGAGTGTTGCGGTGACGACGATCGGGCCAAAATGTCCGCCGCCCCGCCGCAGTCGCGCCGGCAAAACCACGTGTCGCAGGCGAAACGCAACAGTGAACTTACTCAAACTTTATTTTGTTTTTCAAACTCACGCTTAAGTGTGGCATTACGGGTTTGGTCATCTGCTTTCCGATTGTTCATCGGCATTTCTTTCAAATAATTTTATTTCCTCATAGCTGCTTAGCCTATATGAAAGGAAACTGAAGTAGCCGCTAGCGTTTACTTAAAGCGTCTACCGCCTGATCCCCCCGCTGAATTCTTCCTTCTTACATGTGTGATGCACCAAATGGCTTGATTATGTAAGGAACTACAGAAAATAGAAAACATGCATGTCACGAAGTAATTTATTAGCTAAGAGTCGATCTTATCGGCAACGATAAATTCTTTTTATCGCCGTCTTTTTTTCTAATTGCGAGACGAATGATAACAAGGCGGGGAATAAGCACGCAAAGGATGAAAGAGAGAACCGGAACAAGGAAGCGAGATAAGAGCGGCTGGGCTCAGCCGGGCGACGCGCTCTTTTCTAGGGAGAGCTCCGCGAGAAAGCGCTCGCATTGGGGGGGGGGACCAACCGTCGTCGTCGTCGTCGTCGTTTCCCAAATTACGGCGTGCGGTCCCTTGCCGCCTTTCTTTGCCTCCTCCTCGGCCGGGGCCACAGCAATCCACCCCGTTTGCTCCCCCCCTCCTCCCCTCCTTCCACTCCCCCCCCCCCCCCGCCTCCGAGCGGGGCCAACGTCTTCGCGGCCTCAGATCGATGTGCGAGGCGGCGGCTGCGCGGCCCCGAGGCGTTTCCCCCCTGTTGCCAGTTGTCGCGCGCTCGGCCCATCAAATATTAAAACCTTCGGGGCAGAGCGCTGCTACGCCTATCCGCCGCTGACCCCTGGGTGTTTAAACTGGCTGACCCTTATTCTCAGTCCCTTATTCGTGTTTTTTTTTTCTTCTGTGTTGCTTTCTTTTTTGTGTTTTTTTTTTTTGTCTTCAGATGAGGGAGCTTGGTTTCTGTCGCGCTCCTGCCACACGCTCTGTTGCTGTCCTCCAGCGACGTGCGCATCTGCAGTTTCTTATTATTTTAGAAAAAAAGAAAAAAAGAAGAACAAGATTGGATGCGGAAGAGTTTAGTCATCGTACAGTAGCGACAACTGCAGCGCTCTTTCTTATTACTTAAAAATTATAAATAAATGCAATTAAGAAAGCATGCATTGTAACAAAATGATTAAAGAAATATTAAATTGTTGAGTTCAGCGTTCCAACCGTACAAAGTGCATTGTGAAGGACCCTGTAGCGGAGATCTCCGGGTTAATTTTCGTTACTGCGTATCCTTTCAAATTCTCCCAAAGAATGGTGCAGCAGCGTTATTGCATTCCGCTTCCATTGCAATGAACCCAAACTAGCAGACGCTCTAAATTTAGTTGCTCAAGGTAAACACCTTCTGAGGCGTGTAGATGGCGTCAGAAAGGTGCTTTACAGGTTGCCGAAATAGAAAATCGAACGCATAAGGAAGCTGCATGCCAACACTGTTTAATATATTGCTGATGGTACAACAATTTCTTAGATGAATAAAATGTTCGTGGTAAATATTTTAAATCAACGACCCGTTGGCTTTCATTAAGCCCGCGAAGTTAATTGTGCCGCTGAATGTTATTTTTTTGTTTGTCGAATAGGACGTAGAAGGTTTATGAGCGTAGAAGTGTGTGTCGTGATATGCGAACGAATAAATTTTATTTATTTCCGCTAGGTCTCATGAAATCTTAAGTTAAATAATCTGACGTTCTTGCTTACTTAGATATAGGGCCGGTGAATCCCTGTCGCATTGATTTATATGCAGTTTTACTAACATTTAGTATAATTCGAGTTAACAGTAGATATTATGATAAGCGAAGCAATTTTCTCATCAATGTGCAAGGTACAATACGGTGTAATAGGGTGCTTCACTTTCTATCTTCCTTTTTCCTGTACCGCTACTTCAAGCTTATCTACATTGCACCAGGAACATTATGTTTAGTAAGCCTAAGCACTAACTTGCCCAAGAACGAAGTTCTTTAGAGTACATTCAGTCAACCGCACAGTTACCTCTACTTTAGCTAGTACTCGTTCAGAATTCGCGCTTTCTAAGTCACTTCATTTTCGTGCCTTACGGTTTTATGGTTATAAACAATTGATAACCACTATGTAACTGGATTACACGGCTGTTGACATTTTCTTAGCTTCAAACTGATTAGATTTAGTAGAAGGAGCACAGATGACAGAAAGCAATATTACTAAAAAAGTGGCTACCACACTTTAGACGCAACAGAGAAACTATTACTTGATGTGATTCCTTATTTCAATGTAACCCAAGGGCCAGGAGATACGATAAACTGAGCCGCTGAGGAAATAATTTTGACCACTCGGGATCTTTATCGGTCACCAAGTTTTGCGATATATACGCAGACGCATGAAGTACTTTCATAAATTTGTAGCGAGCACGCAAATACAGTTGTCTAGACTTAAAGAAAGAGGCTCTTATGCTGCATTGCAGACCTTTTTTTCCGTCGCTTTCAACCTATACTTTTTTTATGCACCGTGTAATGGACGACAGGAGAAAATTGCAGTGATCCGCTTTGCTACAACAAATTATCAAGATAGCTTGTGCTGGGGCTATATTTGTTTAGTTCTTTCCCTTTTCTATTGTCGTAGAGCTGTTATGCACGTACAGTGAACGCCATCAGCTGGATAATAATGTGGTGAAAGCACGGGATATCGTGCTTAATTTTTCATGCAGTTTTGTGTCAGTAGAGAAAATTTGCAGGTGACGGTATTATAAAAATGATTACATTAGAAGCTCAAACATGGGATGAAAAATGTGCTTAAAGGTCTGTCGGTACGGTACTTTACATCAGATAAATCACTGTCATTGAACCTCAATTTATGGACTAGCAAACAGCTTTTCCCTAAATTGCGCCCGCAGGTTATGTGAGCTCTCTCTCTCTCTCTCTCTTTCTATCTCTCCGTCTATCGCTCGCTCACTCGCTCTCTCTGTATTTTCTTTTTTTTTCCCGCTTCATGGCCTACTTAAACTTTTTACCTTTGTACGCACCTTAAAGGGCGAGAACGATGGGCTCGCCTTTACACAAAAAGAGGAGAAACCAGTATACGTACACTTTCGTGGTACGATTTTTTAGATTCTTTTTGTACACGAGGGACCGATCTGAAAAGATTTTGTTCGTGTACAGTTTTTCTCCATTGGTCGGCCACCTCCGTAAATGATATGTCAAGCGACAGGATTGGCTGCATTTGATCCTACAAACAACTCCAGCGTAAAAGCTTTTTGTAAATAATTTCCAAGATTGCGCTGCACTTTACGCTGGTGGCGAAATTTAAAGACAAGATGTGTGGAATAATAGCATTCCTGCTCTTTTTATTTTTTAATGCGTTAGCATTCTTAGCGTACTGCATGCAAAGAACCTTTTTCACACCAACATGGGTCACTGTAGATGCCGAACTGGGTAGGTATTACTGTGCAGTGAAACATTTTTGACGCCGACTTGGAGCACTGGGTATTTGCCACTCGGTCTGTGCTGGTCTTCAGCGAACTTCTTTGATGCCAACTTGCGTTCAGTGCATATATGTCAGGATGTGTGTGCCGCTCTTCAATGAACGTATCTGACCCCGTCTTGGGTAACTAGATAGGCGCGAATTACGTGCAGCTGTACTTCGCGTCTCTGCGTGGAGCGCATAATTAGCCGCACAGCGAACTAGACCTGTAAGTAATCGGTTATGGGTCATCCACCGGAAACATACCACTCTACAATGACGAAAAGAGGTCCCTTAAATTTATCCCGTGCTTATCAGAATGTAACCCACGTCACAAAGGTTCCTCGAGGACAGAAACCGGACGCACGCATGAGTATAGGCTGTGCCACAAATGCACTGGGTATGTGCCGGTTTTCAATGAACGTATTTCACGCCGACCGTTTAGCTAGCTGTGCCATGAAGGTACTGGCTATGTTCCGCTCTTCGATGAACATGTGTATAACTTGGGTCACTGAGTATGTGCGACTAGGTGTGCGGCAAGCGAGGGAAACAGTGTTCTCAGTGTTCGCAAGCACAGGAGCGACATGTTTCTCCTCGCAGACGCCCCGCGTAGACTTCTCAACAGAGCCCCTAGATGGCGCGGCGTTTCCAGAAAGAAGTGCGAGAGAGAAGCCCAGTAGTGGCATGACGTGTTTCTAAGCGTTCGCAGACGCTGGCGAGCCATCGCTTTCGAAAGCCACGCGCAGGCTTCGCGGTGGTGGCGCTAGATGGCGTCGAGTGTTCTTAGGGAGCGCGGAAGAGGAGTCCCGCTGCAATGCACGCCTCATGCATAAGTCGTTTCGACGGTAATAATACCTTGTAACGCTAAATTAATCAATTATAAACACATTAACGCCGACAGTCATCGTGAGATGGGTTCAGCCGATTTTTTTTTTAACTCGTGGGATGCATGATTCTGCAAATTATGTGGCTGTCAGGTTACTTCGTATCTCTGGAATCGAAAAATACGCTTTCTAATCAGCCTGTTTTCCAGTTGAAGAGGGGAAAAGAATCATACGCAGGAAATGAATATTACGCAAACATGCTTATAAGATGGTCGTCTGTCGTCTTCAAGGAAAAACTCATTTTCTTCTTCTGTAGTAAAACCGCAGTGGCATATTGTGTTTAGGTCCTGGTTGAAAATCAGGGCACCTATTAACAAGAAAAGTGTTTATGCTAGAGTTACTCCTAAGAGCAAATTCCACCTAGACCTGGTGCTGGACACACTATTAGCGAAGGCGATTGGCTAATGAAGATACCTTATGGACAGAAAGCTTTTAAAATTCGGCCCAGGGCCCGTATCGACAAAGAAATTTTATTACGTGAAAATTGGTGGCTGTGGGATGTCAGACATATGATTAGGAAGGCCACCCTGCAATACCATATAGCACTAAGGAACAACGTCTGTGAGTATTAGCTTACAAAAAATCCATATTTTATTTATGTGTGCCATCACGCTCTGCTTAGACATCCTAGTGGCTTTTAGTGCGAACGTGTGGGATTCATATAGTCGCTGCGGACTGTAATAACATATTCCGATTAAAAGAAAATAACACAAGTGCGGAGAAGCACACATACAGACACACACAAAAAAGAAGACAGGCAAGGCAAATGTTGTAGAACCGAATGAAGAAAATAAAAGGATTCTCTAACCTTAAGCAGTACTGTCCATCTTGTTCATACCCGTTCTGTCTCTCAAGCTCGGTGTTATGTAGGAGGAAAGCCGCTGCGTTAGCCGTTATCGAGAGGCAGAGATGTCTCCGACGTCGTCTTCATCATCTATCTCGTGTTTGCTCAACCACAGATTTCGTTCGGGTACGTGACGTCTCTTGAGAACATGTCCTTACGAATGAACAGCAAATCTGTCATCGGTCACGAACGCGCGTTTCACATCTTGTTGCGTGCAGCGAAGACATGAGTAGTTGCGCCACCGAGTTCCATCTGCCGAGAATATCATGTCATACAGAAAAGTGTAACGCATCGGGGTTGCGAAAAGATGCGGTTCAAGAGTTTCGTTGTCGCCGATTCCTTGCTTGCTGGTGCATTACTGGGTGCGATATGGAGTCGTCCTTAAAGGGAAGTGACAGGTTTCTTGGGGCCAGGCAAAATGAGAAGCGTATAGGCTTCCAACTTTGTGGTGTTCATTTGTATTCAGAGCGTGTAGATATATTTCGATGTTTATTTCGTTGAAAAATTTTGAATGGGATTTTGTTCTTTCTCAAAACTATGAATTAGCAGCCATTATAGCTAAAAAACTAAAGGCCTCATCAGCCTCATCTGAAACACCACCTCATGCAGGCGTGTTTACAACTGCATTGTTTATTACAGATACTGTTAAAAAGATTTTATAGTGTACGACCTTTTTATTCCGTGTTCGAAAATCTATTGGAGCAATTGCTACAAAATACCAGTAAGTAAGTCTCTTGTGGGGACTATACTGACTAAACTAAGGTCGGAGAGTCTGCGCTCATCGCATGCAATTCGGAATCGTAGTGGTCCCAGTAGCTTCTTGCGAACAACAGCATGGTTGGTTAAATTGAAGAGCGCAAGATACCCTGGTAATAAATTGGGCTTTTCGCTAAACTTACTAGTCCAAGTTCCCAGGACTACAGTTATCTGGCAAAAGTATAACACCACAAAAACAAATTTTCGGTGTTAGAAGTAGTGTTCGCCGGAATAAATTTTCCCCGTTCTTCAAATTGCGTGAAAATAAACGCATCGTAACAACACGTCATAATGCACTATATTATCAAATGGAAAAATGAAGGATTAGGCTCTGCCTAGGCAGCAGGTCTGCAGCAAACGTTCTGAATGGCACAGTTTGTTTTTGTAAGCCGCAGAGCTTGCATGCTGTAAAATGTAAACTTCTGTGAGCTTCTGTATGCTTTCTCGGATACTTCCTAGTGCCTTTATTTATTTTTGCTACTGCAGATATGTACCTTCTGTGGCTTCCTTTTCAACTGTCACTGTCTTCTAAGGCTTCCTGGACTGATGTACACAAACGCCTACGTGCTCATGCTCTGTGACTATGTTCAACGTTTCTTGATACACTTTGTAATTTCCTTTTCTTTGCCATGCGACGATGAGCAGCCGATGCCATCTAAAGGCGCCGAACTCTCCTTTAAAATGGTTATTAAGAAAAGAGCTTTGAATTTATTGACATTAGCAATGTCAGCATCGGCACAAACGGATAACGAAGATTACTCTTCTGCGTTAAAATGCGCCATGCGCACACTGGCAGAGTTGCAACGTGCTGTACCAGACTAAAACATCAGGGAAAGCAGCCAAATGCGGTGATTACAGTTAGTAAAGGTTATTCCGGTTCGCAGATGCAATAGCTTATTTTATAACACTGCACATATATAACATCGAGTAAGTGCTTAAATTGATATTAAGATTCTAATAGTTTAAGATATTTATTAACGTAGTTGATTGGAGGTGCGAAGTTGAAGCCACTAGTCTTAACAAAGCTGACAGACTGCCAAACAATCAATGATTCGTCCAAGAAGACTTAAACGTGTAATCTGATCTTTTAATATCGGAAATTTGCAACGTAAATCGTTAGCTCCAATGTGCCATATTTTAAATTATAAGCTTGCGCAGACGTTGAATGGTATTTCAGGGCATCTAAAGTATTTCGAAGATTCTACAACGCATTCTCATTGCCTTATCCATTGCGCTATGCCAGTCAAGAAGACGCACGCTGAACACTCGTAGTCACAGCTACGCAATAGGCTGTTCAGAATTGTTCTGAAACGTCCTCGTGTTGGATCTGCACCAAAGAAAAACTAGTTTGCTTCCTTGTTTGCCTTTTCATTTTTTTTAGAGACCACTGCTCTTCTCCTCCAGATATCTAGCTTCAGCTCGAACCGATTGCAGACTAAAATAACAAATTATTTAGCCACTCTACAGCCATAGGGTCTTCATGAAGCACGATTCACTCTAACAGGCCTGGACGAAGCGCAGGAGCGCCTGTACATGGAGCCTCGTTCTCGGAAGCAGCAGCGCGGATCGTAATCGATTCCTTCGATTCAAGAACGGCGCAATCGTTATTCCTGCGTGCCCAGCGGAGCTACTGTAATTTTGCCGTCTTCGCGAGGAACGACCAAAAGAAGGCGCGAAGCGCTGACTGCGCCCAAGAAAGGTATTTCCCAGTGGAAGGAAAGAACAAGAGAGAGGGAGAGGAGAGATAGAGCAAACTAAAAGGATTGATTTTCGGTTGCGGCCTGCCGCAATGAAAGCGGCGCTCCTATGTCGAAGACGAATCCATTTCCTTCGCACCTAGTAAACAAGTGCGCTCATCTTGCGTCGTGGCTGTGTTGCAACGCTTGCTGTGTATTGAATTGCGATACATCCAGACTTCGAGTACATCTTCGTCTAAGCCATGCCTCCGGGAGCCTTTTCATCTCGTATGATGCGCCTGTTTGCGTGCGCCTCCAGGAGCTGTATGACAGCGTGTCTATTCCTTTCTTCTTTTATTTTTGTTTTCTGCTTTGTTTTCTATTGTCGTGGGCAAAGAGGTAGTTTGTCGTTTCTGTAGCCCCGTTGACCAGGGGCCATGAATGCCTGTAATGCACTGCCAATAATGACACTCGTCCGCCCACCTTCTACGTTTCCTAACGCCATTGTTTTTCCCTAATAGAATGGAAAAAGAAAGAAAATTGAGTAATAATGCCTTAATGGCCATCCAATTTATTGGCTGCTCGTTTTCTAGACAGCTCAATTACCTCAGTGAAAAGAGGAAAATGTTATTTTTATTTTACCGAGAGAAGATTACCATAGCATCTCTTGCTTTTAAGTTTGTAATATTTAATATTTCTCTGTTATAGAGCTAACCCGATGATGCCTGAAATTAGCTAGGTTGAATACGACACGCCGAGTTACTTCGGCACATAGTTGTGTCACGGAAACTTTTTTACCTTATAGAGATGACCACCTAGCTCCGAAGTCTATGCTAACGATAAAGAGTATGAAAATCAATCTCGACAAACAAGTGAAGTCTGTGTTCTTGAACGTACATTCCACGCTGGTCACCAGAAAACCGCTAGCGCAATCGCGTTTTGCCCGCCCAGGATAAACCCTACAGCAGAGCGGGAAAGACTTTACATATATACTGAACAAGATGAACAGAATGTCTATCTTTTTTCGTTACAGAGGCATGCATAGCTGTTGCTGTTGAATAATCTATAAACGTATCTCTCTATATGTTCTCGAGCCGTTCGTTTTCCCTTCGTGCTTGTGTGCCACACGCACAAGACTCCGGGGAGCCAGGTACTGCATGCAGCCTGACAAGGTTACTTTATTCTTTTGTTTCCGCGTCAGTGTGACCGTCCGCGCCACGCTCAATAAATGAAGAGACAATGCCGCGAGCGGCTCAATTACTCGCGCCATGCGGGGACATGCACTCCCACGCTCGTAAAAAAAACTGCGCCGCCCAGCACCAACTTTGCGGACCGCGTGCTGGACCGCTCCTACAAACAGGCAACCGGCAGCGACACCTCATCTCCTCATCCCCCACCCCACCACAGACACACACTGCCTACCCGCCCTTTCCTGCTTAATTTCCTTCTCTCTGTTTCACATAACGCCGAGCTGACACGCCCACTGCGAAGATCGACCAAGCACACGCCCAGTGAGCTTGCCTTCTAATGCCCATACGCGGCCGTGGCCGGGGTAACATCCACGAGAAGACGCTGCAATGAAATATGCTTCACTCAAGCGAGATTCTGACCAGTTGCGTAGCGTTTAGGTGACGTTTGTTTCGACGCAACGCCACCTATGCAACGTCCATTGTTCCATCGCGTGCTCGAAGGCATTTGGGGAGAAATCTTCGTCAATGATCGCGCCAGACAGTTTTTCACTTGCTCGTGAAGAGCAAAACGATCCGCCAATGCTTGTGCTGGCAAATGAAAGCGAAACATCCAGAGGTTCCTAAAGCATTTGTTACGCGCGTATTATGCAGTCATCCTAGCGTCGAACGAATGGTTAGCTATAGAGTATATACGCAACAAGCGGAACACGTTTGCCGTGCGAGTTATTCGCTTCGTATAGGCATGTTTACGAAGCACGTAGTGTCTTATAAGTTGAGCTCCCTGCAAAGACTTGGAGCGCGATATCCAAGCAGTCTATTTGTATTCACTTTCCGATTGGGAACATGACCCTCCATTTGCATGAGGCTACGCTCCTGCTGACCTTTCTTGGCCACATATGTGCACCAAGCCTATGCCTAAACGGTCTATTTGAATGGCCGCCTCATAAATGTTAAGAAAACAAGCATATTTAGAACGTTGCTAACAATAAGCAGGTCGACTTCAGCAGGTGGAACGAGCGTAAAAGGGGTTTAATTTTTTTTCGTGCTATAATCAAGATAGCTTAAGTTGTAGAGTTAGAGTTGTAAAATTTGTGCTATAGTTTATTTATTTTTAATTTTTACTAAGTGAAATAATAAATCTGACGGCAGAAGCACGCGTCAACATAAAGAAACATAGCGAAAATAATGATTTCAAGCCGGAATCCCGGAAAATTGTTCTGAATTTTCACACAATACAAACCAAACGGGCCGAATGCCAGAAACACTGAACTAAAGAGCGTCGCCAGCGCACTAAATCAGGCTGGCATTTCACACTTCGTCCATGGTTTACTACGTGGCTTCACCGGCGTCGAGCTCTGTTGCGTTAAACACAGCACCTCTTGTCTTTCTTTCTTTTTTTCTTTGTCTCTCCCCGTTGCCTAGAAGCCAGGCTCCAAACACTGGTTTACGCAGCGCCTCCACACATCCTCGTAATAAAGAACTTTCTCGTTATTTTTTTTTCTCTGTTCGGTAGAGCTCGTAAGCTCGCAGAAAGCACACGCTAGTGCGGCGGCTGCTTCCACGCGGGAGAGCTGCTTTTCCGAAAGAATGAAATTTAACTATCGCTGCCGCCCCCATCCTTCGGGTGGCCCGAGTTAATCCACTTGTTTGTTTTCCCGTGCCTTCGTTCTCCCGGGAAGCCCAAGAAGAGGGTTTATTAACTTTCGCCGGCGAGGCGCTCCGATGCCTCGTTCCGCCCGCGCCTTTGCCGACGCCCCCGGGAGTGGAAGGTATGCGCGGCAGCCTCGAAGGCCTTGGATACCAAAGTGGAAAAGAAAAAAAAAAGTGTAAGGTGGGGTCGGCGAACACTTAGTTTCTTCTGGCAAATTAACATCATATTAGCGCGTTTTACCCAGGAGAAAGCACGAACATCGTGCGTTATCGCTGTCGAGTTGCAAGTTGTTTTATAATGGCGCTGTACCGGTTGGCGCGTGGTAAAGGCCGTAGGAACACCGCCTCTCGCTAAGGACTTCAAAGGATTAATCGTCCCCAGTGTGCGTAAACATCGCAGTGTCTATGAAGTTGGCTTCTAGAACTTTTCAAGGTGTCCTGGATCATCTACAATGGTATATATAGCTAGGGGCTATGTTTATGGAACACAACACGCGCTATGTCGGTCGTAATACGTGTACTCTTTATGTATCGTCTCTTTTCATATAAAACCGTATAAGGGCTCAATAACCATATTATGTTACTGTTGTAAAAATGCTGTAAAATATCGTAACATAGCAAAATTATTGCAAAAATATTGTATGAAGAACAACCAGTAGAAAATTTGGGACTGTTTCATTTACTTCATGTGTTGATCTTCCAGCTGTCCATAAAATGAAAGAGGTAGGCAGTATTATCAGCTGGAAAGGTTGAAAAAATAAAGGTGTTTAACTGAAAAAAGTTAAAAACACTTGTTTTATGCTTCTTCATTTTACCGGTAAATGAATTAAAGCGTTATGAACTAGTAATTTTATAAAAGAAATAATGCTAATTAACTACTTATTTTTCAATGAGCAGAAGGAGCACCTATGGCGAACCATCAGTAAAAATATAAGAACTAGCTTCAGCTAAGGCTAATGCTTGTTTCCTAAGAGTCAGCCACAGCCAATTTTTTTTCTTTACTTGTCAGAAAAGAAGTATTTTTGATGCGACAGCATCAAATACCTCATTGAGCGGAATAGCCGGTGTCTGTAGCAGCAAAACGACACCTAAATTCCCATTGTCATCGAGGCGACGTCACGAACGTGCTTCGACGTAGCAGACCAGACGAAACGGAACACCTGCTTCCTCGGTAGCGCGCCAGGTGTTCCGTGAGGGGAGATGACGTCACCGCGACGCCACGTCACCAGTGCGCCTCGACTTAGCAGGTACGGTGACGCGACGCCATGGCTCGAGATGGGTTGTCCTTGGCGAGACACTCGCATGACGCGCGCACGTGAGTGTTTCCGTCTCACTCTCGGAAGCCGGCGCGCAGTCCGTCGCTCTCTCTCTCTCTCTCTCTTATATATATGTATATATATATATATATATCACCACCGCTGGGCTTAGCTCCTGCGCGCACCTTCTGGTCTTGGTGGCCACTGCTGCTTCCTCGGTTTCTCGTTGCGCAGGACGTCGGGGACATACGGCGTTCTTGATTTCTCAGCAACATCGTCCAAACGATTCCACTCTACAGCCAACATGCTTAAGCAGAAATTGTCATAAAAAACAGAACTCCCAACAATTTAATTGCAAGACTCGGTAACGTAACCGAAGTAAAACTCGAAAACATTACTGGCAATGCCAAACTCGAATGACAGCTAAGCGGCATTCATTTGGACAATAATGCTTTCACTTTCACAACTCGTAAGAAGCGTTTATTTATCAAAACTGGTGGTTGGAGGCGAGCGCGTCAAAATTTAGAAGGCAGGAAGTGCTTTATTACCAAAAAGTTTATTTCCTTTGCCGTCCTGGAGGCAATAGCAGCACACGTAAACTAAATAATGTACCCCCCACTCTTCCAAAAAGAAAAAGAGGAGGGGGCAAGAATAAAGCAGGAAGTAATGGGAAGAAAAATTATGTGTAAGCTTCGAATCAATTGTCGTCAAGACCTATGGTGAGTTGTTTCTTCCCTTAGACTGTCGTTGAAAAACGCTGATAAAAGTAATGCCCAGTGGCCCTCGCCGCCAATGCCTAAGGGAGAACACTAGAATGTTTCAGAAGTGCTTCTATTTTAAATAAAAAGCCGTCACGTATACCAGCCGCCCATAAATGAATTACTTCATTATCAGATTAGTTAATCGGCTGCATGTTACGGCGTTGTTTTTAGCGCATCATTCTTTTCAGTGACCAACAGGGAAAAAAAAAAGAAGAAACGTGTAAGCAGCCCCATTGGTACATCATTCTTGCGCCATGCCGTGGCAATTGAATTAATTCATTGAAAAGTAGGAATAAAAACGCTTCTGTTGAGGCATCTCGCTTTTTCCCCCTCTTTCCAGGCAAGAAGCGCCTCCTACAATGACCTCGACTTTGGCCTAATAACTACCCTAAGTCTACGATTTCTCATATCGTGAAGTCTTACACATTACTATGCATATTATATTCAGAGAATAACCTTCCAGTCCTCCTACTCCCACTACTGTAATAATAATAAAAAGAAAAAGAATTGAAAGGGCGAAAGCAACACATTTAGGCTCCAGCGCTCGGCATACTGAAGTCAGCTCGCGCCGCAATTTGCTAATGGAGGCCGCGCAATGCTCTCCGCGGCTTAGCGGACGCAAAATAGATGGCGTCAGAAGCAACCCTAGAGGATGGCAAAAGAACCAGGAGGAAAGAAAGAGAAAGGGTCGCCGCAGTGTGAGGGGGTAGAGCTGTAGTAGATGCGGATTTTGTAAAACATGGCCCAGCTCTTGGGAAACCGCGTAACAACTAAAAAAAAAAGTGAAAGCAAGGAGTTCGAAACCGCAAAGAGCGATAAAAGAGTGGATTATGGTGAGCTTTTGCTCGCCACCATTTGTCTCTGGCCTGCGTGTAGAACGCGCTTTTAGAATCAAGGCCCTCCGACCGCAGGCCGGTTCGGTCGGTCAGCACGCCCTTGCGGTTACGCTGGGGAGGCCGAATGTTACCGGGGGCCCAAGCCCCAGCGCAGCGCGATCAGTTGAGTATGGAAATGACAAACAAACAAACGCAAGAGCTGGGCAAGGATTTGCTTTTCTTTTATTCGCTGGTAACTTTCTCAAAGACAACATAATTTTCACCGAGATATGTATTTCTTTATAAGTGTGTTTGTAGGATACGTTCGAACATTCAATTTGCTTAACCCATATATGGAGGACCCCACTGTTCCGATGTGACGTAGGTAAAGAAAGTAATACTAGCATAAACAGGATCAATCTAGGAGTTAAAGGCAATTCCTACCATCGCAGCAGCGACGTTTTCTGTAGATTGGGGCAATTGCTCGAGTTTCTAAGCATTCGTAATTAGCGAAATATTATCTTGTCTAATAATCTTAAATAATACGGTATTTCGCTACTTTGAACAAGCTAGAAACAATCGGATACATTTCCTTATGAACACCTTCACGTTATGCAGTCTACACCTTTAGTCAACTTCTCCAAAGAATATTTCTAGGAATTTATTCAATGGGATCTTAGTGCTCCTCTACGGGGTACCGTCGATTTTACTTTCAAGTAGCGGTGAAAATGTCCCCGTAAGGATATGTGTAATCTCACATGGCGCTAACGACAATCCCAAGGGAAAGAGGAAACTGCCAGCCTACATTTCATTTGCAACATACATTCGGCAACATTAGAAAATTTATCTCACAGAATCTTTATTTTTAATGAGGCAGCCAAACGATTTAGTGAGTGTGAACTAAATGTAATGCCTACAGCTTCTGATTGAAAACGTAGTTAAGCCCTTTCATTTTCTGAAAAAGGCTGATATCTTATGCTACTTCAAGTTGTTTCCTCAAAACCACCTCCTCAAACAAGGTAAAATTGAGCTATGGCTTGTGGGGTAATTTTACCAGCTACGTAGCTTTCTGTGTAAACATTGAAGCATATTTTTAGCTCCAAATGCACGAAATCCTTATGAAGAAGCTCACAAGCCCAATGACTCCCACACCGAGGGCTTACACATGATTTAGGTGGACATACAGAACCTCTTATAGTCATAAGGGGGTTACGAGCATTTTCATTTTGTCAATACGCATTCAACGCATCAGAATTTCCTTTTAACTGAAATTGTAAACCAGTAAAATGCAAATGAGCAGTAGCTACAGAAAACTTCGGGCTCTGAAATTTCTTATGTTGCAACAACATAGCATTAGAAATGCAGTGTAAAGCAACGGCGCTATAATGTAAAGCCATTACCAACTGTTTCTATTCCATTTCTGTAATAAATCATCCACGGTTGGTCAAAATTTTATAGGACCACCGGCACTTCGCTTGCCGGTCACTCGACGTCACGAAAACCGCGAGAGCTCCCCAAGTGATATGACGTGTACACACTGATTACGCATAATTAGACCGAATAAGAGGAAAACTTTCTTTTTATAATTCTACGGCTCTCTTACCATTATCCTTCCCTGATTGGTCAAAATGTTTTCGGGCTGCGCCCAATTCGGCTCTATGCCATGCCACGTCACAAAACCGTGAAAGCCCACGCCGTCAAAGTGACATGTAGGTATTAAAGAAACATTAACATGCCGAACAAAATGTTTTTTTTAATAGCCGGAGGCTGCTCCATTCCCAAAGGAATGGAGGATATCTACCCACCAATCGCTTTGTCACTGGCGACTCGAAGCTGCCGGGGAGAATGGCTTTATTTGCGATAATAGTAATAAAAAAATATTTTTGGCAATTTAATGTCGTCGAGCCCTTTCGGAGCGTGTACGACATCGTTCTGCCAACTCTTGTTCGCGGTGGATTCTTTCTAGGTGGCATTTTTAACCTTCCGTTACACGCCGCCGTGATTTTCGACCAGCCACCGCAAGCCGAGCAAGGGAAAGCGTGACAATCACAGACGCTGGCAACGCCTTCCTCATCCAGTTATCTACATTCCCTGCGCTAGGTCGGTACCACAGAATTCCTCTCCCCTACTGCGTTTTTACGCCTCTCAGCCAATTTGGTAAGAAAGACCTGTGAATGTAGGCAATACTATTCGGTTTGAAAGCAAACAAAAGTTACCTCTTATAAATGAGGAGAGTGTCTGATTGGAAAAAAAAAGAGGAGGAAATAAAGAGAGAAGCTTGATAGGATGGTTCAAACAACACTTCGAGTCCCCGCCTGATACTTGCGCCAACGGCTACGTAAATTTGACGTCAGGAGATTGGAATTGCTTTACGTTATAGGGCCACAGGTCAACTGTACGTGCAAGCATAAATAACGTTTAAGCATACTTAAAAGAAAGTGTCTCCTAAGAAAGAAATCATGTAGATCCGATGAACATGTTCGAACTTCTGCGAAGCGAAGCTTTTGTGAAGCGGTTCCTGAAATGCTATAAAACCACCAATTCCACGTGTAATCTTATGCGATGTTTTTGTTCACGCAGTGTCGGTCCCAATGCAGTACCGGCCACAATTATTGTGATGCAATGTTTACGTTTATGCGCTGCACCGTTTAGAATCTAGGCCGAAATTCAAACAGCAGTTCATCCAATATCACACTTCGAGGCATCGGCACAGCAATGTTTCTCACCAGAAGAACGGCGAGACAGATGTAGGCTGAGACCGGTACGCCGCGAGAGGCAGGGGTAAGCTGACTGTTAGTTTTCGCGTTTCGTACCTGGGTCCTTGGACTAACAGAAAGTGGCGCGTACGTCACGTGCCTGTCGGGCAGCTGCACCCACGCTCAGAAAATTCTATGAGAACTCGCTAACGCAGCTTCGTTAAAAAAGAAAAATAATGCGGTGAGCCTGGAGTTTCATAGGGGTGCGTTCACAGCGCGCATGCGCACACTTGTGTATGTGTGTGTGTGTGTGTGTGTGTGAGAGAGAGAGAGAGAGAGAGAGAGAGAGAGAGAGAGAGAGAGAGAGAGAGAGAGAAAGAGAGAGAGAGAGAGATCTTTGCGTGCGTGCGTGCGTGCGTGCGTGCGCGCGCCTCGGACTGCAAGTGAATCCACTTGCCCGCAAGAATGCTGTATGGTTTTACCCCTGTAAAGCTGGCTTTGATTTTCGCTAGACGACGGTGGAAGAAAGCCCAACACCGACCCATCTCCATTGAACCAAGGGGACAATGATGTATTGCCTAATATGCTACTACGATAGAAATTATATGGACACTCCAAGAGATTTTTCCCGTCGGCGTTGGCGTGAGGCTCTCCATATATTTAGGTATACGTATGCTATATGCCGTGCTTTGGTATATTCCACTCTGCATGTGCGGTTGATATTGCTACGCCATTCTATCACTGAAGTTGCTCATACGAGATCTTACACCTATGACTCATTTATTCCTCAGAATTCTTAGATTGGACGCCCACAAACAAATGCCATGAAACAGCATTCACAGTGCATGCCTTTTTCTCTTTAACCTTCTTGGGCAATTTAATATTAAAGGGGCAGAACGACATCACAGTTCAAACCTGAAAGTGATGTAATTGTACTTGCGCGGCTCTTTACAGGCAGTGTAGTTGAGCCTCTGCGATGGCATTACGGACCCTACACAGCTTTATAAAGCTTTCGAGTGTGCCTGAAATTTTAGCGCACCCGCGTATGTTGCGTCTGCGTTAGTCCGACCCGTGTATAGATAGAACAACGTCCGAGGACTTCAAGCGCAACTCTAAACCTTGCTATTAGATGCACTGCTTCGTCGTTTGGGCGAAGCTGAGGATTTTTTATAATGCACAGCGTATAGTGCACATATTAACTGACTCTCAATAATATTTACTGGAGAGCCGAAATGCACAATTGCGGCGTGTGAAAACATTATAGCTTTATTTTTGTAGCTATTTTTCAGCCTTTACCGTCCCGTGGTCGTTAACACGCATTTAATCATGGTCCCTAACTTTCCTATCACTTTTGCTACTCGTACTTGCGCTCATACGCACTGAATTACGCGAAATTTCATCCTGTACAAATGACCTTTATTGTGTTACTTTTAAATTATATCAATTTATTGCAAAATATATATAACGTATCAGCTAGTACATTTACGTAAATAAGATAAGAAAAGAATAAATAAATAGCCGCACACAACACTAATGGTGACTACATTTGGCGGACAAAAGGTGCTACAGTACAATATACAGCTACTGCAGTATTTACTAGCACACGCGTATTACATCTAATCAGCAGCGTAGGACAAAAAACTGTATTGTCAAAGATGTTCCTTCAAATATAAAACAACGCACGTTTGTGAGCATGCGTGTATTAAATAGTTGCTCAAAGCAAGCGAGCGCCAGCGTAAAGCCTAACATAAAAAGAGCGCAAGAGGACAAGCGCTGCGTATTCGTTTGCAAAATTTGATATTATCTTGTTTTTTACTATACTGTAAAAAATGATGGTAAAGAAAGCAAATAGAAAACGAAAAATTTATACTTTACTACTGAAAGCTTACTTAAATGAAAGAAACGGATTATTTCATTAAAGAATTAGAACCTCCTCTGCTTAAGATCAAAGACAGAATTTTTCTTGATTTTAACAGAATTGGCCCCCGTGGCATAAAGGGAAAATTTGTCGTCAATACTGTGAGCGAAACGAGAAGGGTGCGCCTCTTTAGCATCGGCAATTAACATTTGTGTGCAGTTTCACTAACCAAGTACGCAAATAAATGTAGATGGATCTCGCATACACGAGTCAATTGGTCTTCGTTTCTGCATAAGATAAAGCTGCAATGAAGGCGAGTGATGACCCTCATAGCACGGCTATTTACCTCGTAGAGTGTATCCTTAGATGTGTGGCACAGTGCCGGGTCTTTTTGACGTCATACGTCTTCTCAGAGGGGTGATTACTTTTCGTATGTTTGATGTAGCGTGCTTATCTGTACATGTATCATCTGTTGCAACCACATTCTTGCATTTCACTCTTCTGTGCTACATGAAACCTGCAATCATGATGTGAGTAAAAGGTTTTCCCTTAATGAAAAAGAAAGAAAATTCTCTAAGAATGTATATTCTTCTGAAAACTTACGCAAGAAAGAGTAAACATAATATCTTGGTGAAACCACAGAACAACAAGCTAACAGAAAACAGAAGAGAACAGAAAATTTATGTTGCAGCAAGTGCTTACTTTTCCTGTCCTTTTTTCTCACAAAATACTTTTAACAGTGTATATTGACCCAGTATTGCTCAGTTACACACTGACCCCGTTATTATTTCTCGGAACAAATCCTCCTTTGATATTCTGTGAGATTTCGTTCGTGCATTTGTCTCTTCCTACCCATTTTATGTTTGAGATGTGCAGTCGCATTCAGCGTGAACTGCGAGTAGTACCCGTGGTTGAAGGGGCTGAAAGACTGCACTGTGGTACCGACACATGAGCAATTGGTTTATTAAATAGCAATGATTGGAAATGCGTTCAATTCTCTCATTTTTCGCAATGACGGCACCACGCTGCAGTCTCGGAGCTCCTTCGGCCGCAGGCACCATGTTACAGCTCATATTGAACGCGACTGTACATACCCTTTTCGCCGCTAATTGTGCATGGCTGAGGCTTTCAGCTCTCTCGCTTACCTAACCTAGTTCTAACAAAAGCACACGAATAGAAAAAAAAGAAGAGAAACTCCTTTTGGCGTTTTCGAACGCCCACTCTAAACGTCTGTATTCGCTCGCTTTCCCCGTCTTTCCTCTTGCGTTAGCATCAACGCACGAACAAGCAAACGCGAACGCAAGGCGTGGCCCCGCCCTCTTTAACAAAGAACCTTTGAAGGCGGCGACCGCCACGTGTTCTCAGGTAACTCGTTCGCTTGTCGATGTAGAGAAAAGCTTGGGGGAAGTGGGAGGGGCGACGGCGCTGACAGTACCGCGCTAGACCAATTGTTCCAAATACATCCTCGCAGTCTCGCGCTCCATTGTTCGCCAGCTCGGGCGCCTTCCGCCCTTCGAGAGTTTTCTAAGAGTCGGCCGCTTCGATGGAGGTGCGAAGGAGCTGTCAGAATCAGTGCTCCATCCTCGCGCTCCTAACCTGTACCTCCTCTATAGGGGACTGCGGTGCTTTTCACTTCGTCGAGGAGGACACAACGGTGTTCGTGTGCCGGCAACTGCCTAGCGTCACTGCAAAATCATCGTCGCGTTTTCAGAGCGCGAGGCTTCTTCATTTTTTTCTTTATTTTTTTCATCCGATACTTCAGCTGAAGCATGTGCCCGCCATTATAATTCGCATGGTTAGCGCGCAGAAAAGTTCTACTTTAGACACGCTTTGGGGTGCTTATAGTGAAGAAATTAGACTTTATCGAAGGCTAAACATAGTTGCTATGTTTTTGAACGTTTGGTCTCTCTTATTTATATATAGATTACAGGGATTCAGTGTGGATGCGGCTCTCATACACTTGGGCTTGAAGACGATCGCAGGTGCGTTTTCGTGAGTGTTGTAAGAAAGTTTGCTGCCTCGTATGTCTTGTCAATAACTGAGCACAGCGAGGAAAGGCTTTCGCGGCATAAATAGGTATCAGGAGGTCAGGCCTTGGCCACATGTGAATAACACCTTTATCCTTCCTGTTCATAGGTTGCTTCCTTTACCAATAAAACCAAAATAAAATTCAAGTTCAGGTTTAAGTACAGCTCCACCTAAAGATGCTCGGGCCGTCTATATGTGTCTCTGCCGCCTTACAAGAAATAGATGCTTCTTGTGCCGTACAAGCAGACAGCAAGCAATACAGATGCGGCCTATACGCTTATCGCAAGACTCTTTTCAATTACACCATCCCACTACTTCGTCTACAGGGTGAAGAATTCAAACCGAAACTTTCGGACGACATAAATGATAAAAGCTGTATGAATGCAGTGTTCTGGTCTTGTAATGAGCGCTCAATGTTTCCTTCGGGTCTGTTTTTTCCTTGAATAAAAAAAAAGAGAACTCCGCAGCTTTTTAGTGTTTCTCCTTCCCCTTGAGGCAGAGGGCCCATCAGTTTGGTCGCGGGAAGGAAGAGAGATTGGGTCTAGTACCGGTGGCGAGTGAGGCGCAAATGAAGGCGCCGTTGGCTCGCGGCCCAGCAGGCCTTCGGGTCCATCGTCCGAAAAGGCGGGGGTCGTCTGGGGAAGGAGCCGATCAGTTGATGAGCCTCTTGCTCCTTTTTTTTTTTTTTGTTCCCCTCCGTTGGTGCGACGGAGGAGGCAGTGACGACGACGACTAGGCGACCGAACCTTCTTCTTTCTGCGCGTGCCGGTGTGCATTAGCGCGGCCAATCGATCTATTGAAGCGGACTCGCCTCTCATACGCCGCGATCCACACCCCCGTCCTGGTTTCCCCCTGCCTTGCCACACATTCTTTCATCGTACCGGTGGTGAGCCGTCGTACGCTGCGATAGCCTGTCCGCCACCCTTCTCCCCATCAGCAGCGACGTCTCCGTAGCCTCCTCGTCCTCCCAAGCACGTACGATGGTCCTATTTATGTTGCCCACTTGCCCTCCACTCTTGGCTTCCCTTCAACGGCCCGCGAAACTCAGCTGCCGTGAGGAGGTGGCGCATCGCGCAGACTGCGAAAGAGAGCGGAAAGGAAGGCCCCACTCGTCCTAACAGCCTCTCTATACACCCGACTCTCTATACGCTCACATCCTCGGCGCAGCACAGCCGGCGGTTGGCGGGAGAACGGCTTTCAAGACGGCGTGGAGGCTGCTGTGTCGGCGGTCTCTATAGCTACTGGTACCACCTTTTCTTTCTTTTCTTTCTTTTTTTTTCTTTCCCCCCTGCTATTACAGCGCCACACAAACATGGAAACGTCCATGATAAGCCTCCTCTTCGTCGAGAGCTTCGTTGCATAGCAGAATGCGTTGCTTGCGCGCCGGAGCTTAACAATATTTTCCTGTGTGCGTGAGCGAAAACCGAAGTTTTTCAGTACTGGTTCTCGCTTTTCCATTCCTCCGGAACTACACACGCCTATTCGACAACCACGCCGTCTACACAACAGGGCTTGCGAGTTGGATTTCGATCGACGAGGAACGTTTGCGTATTATTTTATTCACCCATCCGCATCTTTTTTATCGTTCTAGAATACACAGCCTTGTTCTGCCCATAATGCTAGAGAAACGCGCTTTGTTGCCTTCCACCCCCCCCCCCCCCTCTTTTCCAGCATAATACTCACGCGTGTCGTCTTCTAAGAAGTGTCCCGAATAAAGTGCTTGCCTCCGGTCCCTCAAAACCGGTAATAATAAATATATCGGTTATAGTATTTAGATATTTCTCTACCTGAGATATTGTGTAACGTTATTCAAATTTAACCTATATATTCGTCACCGCCTAATTTGACTAAACACAACTATAGCAAATATTACCTATATAATAGTTTTCTATTATAATGATTTATTCTACTACGAAATAAGTTGTTCACATAGTCTTCTCGTGAACAGAAAGAACCAGATTTATCCTTCCACCTGTTTCAGCGAGAGAGAGGACAAGGATAAGTAAAGGGCAGGGCGCTTAACTAGGACTAAGCCCGTGGTTGTGGTGCCCTTCTCTGTGTAAAGGGAAAAGGGGAGGACAACAATAAGAAAAGAGCGTTCAAACTGTCTATTGGGTAGTGCTACGTGAATGTTTCACATTTCTTATCTACAAATCCTTTCCCCAAGTTGAGTGAAAATGATATCAAAGTGGAAGGTCACAGAAAATTCAACAGAGGCACTGAGTACAGAAGGTTGAGCAGTGAAGGTTGGGCTAGCCCGACATATGCCATGGCTTGGAGCCATGTTTGTGGCTGCAATGGTTAGTCAATGCGATTCGACGCTCCTTCCTTGGGCGAGCCGCGCTTTCCTCTGCAATGGTTTGGCTTCAGCAAGTGCGATTGCGCCTCACAAAGCTAAGTCGTTAAGCCTGGGCGCTACCAAGAATCCGAGGAAGGAAGTGGTGGCTGAATGCAGTCCACGCACACGGAACCCTCCTTGAGTTACCGAATCTGCCTCTCAAACGTGGAACCACACTCCCGTGTGTCTCTGTGTTTTTAAAAGGAAGCTTGCTTTGCAAACCCTCCCGCACTTTTCTGACCATGGCTGCTGGGTTTTGCTGCTGTCTTGCTGAATAACTCGTAATTAAAAAAAAGGAAATACGTGACCCATGGTTCACTAATAAAACAAAAAAAGTCGATTTCGTGACCGATGGTGGTATCCAACCTTGGTCCCCCGGCAAAGCAGCCCCACGCTCTACCCATTAGGCCACAAACTCAAGTATACTTTTATTGTATCGAAGCCAACTAGCTGTTTGAGACGATCGCCACGTGTGTGTGTGACATTGAGTAGCAAGCCAGGGAAAACAGGGGGAAGTCGGGAGATGGAAATTCAAGAGGATGAGCAAAACGAGAACAAGGTGAAAGCTGGAGCCAACGTTCCGACAAGTGGACTTGAACAAGACAAGTCCATTGTCGAAAGTTGGCGCCAGCTTTCACCTTGTTCTCGCTTTGCTCATCCTATTGAGAATCAAGCTTGCGCAAGAACACATGAGCGCGCGCGTCAGTTTTCTTTACGCCAATGACGCCGGAACGAAACGGGTGAATTTACAGCGTTTCATTAACCGCTTCACGAGAGCATTGCATCACGTAGATTTCAAGAGGTGCGTTGGATCTTCATCGTTTTGTTTTCATTCAGACAAGGCGTGCCATAGTAGCACATTTGCATACGACTCAACTCACAAAAGAAACATGTAGGGCTCAGAAGTGGCGTTAATGTTAGTCATGAAAAAAAAAATGCTTTGGGTGCAATTCTTGCAGGGCAAAACAGCAAAAATGAGCAATCACTCAAGAAAAGCCACCGCAGCAGCTGTGTATGAGTCTATTTTTCATATCCGCCCTTTCGTGTTCTTCACACAAGAATAGCCTGCTTCTCGCTTTGCCTTTACTCTCAAGAGTAACGTATGCTTTCAACCCTAATAATGATATTTTCTCTTTGTATGCGATTTTTAAGCAAAAGCTTTCTTCACCTACTTCGATATGTTGAGGCTTTTTCTGACTTGAATTTCTAACGGAGGGCGGCATGGAGGTGGAGAGGCGTGACTTAGCCAGGAGCACAAGAGCGCTTAAATAAATTGGTTGGCTGGAGCGCCGTCGTCACGGTTAGCCTAGGCGAGCAGGAATGCGAGGAAGGTAAGTCACCAGTTGTGGCGCGAGAGCCAAAGTGAAACGGAGGCAACACCCACTTGGTGGACATGCAAGGAATCTCGGTTCGCCATCTCGATCGGTTCAATTACTGCACCCTTAGGAAATGTTCGCATCTCGGGTGATGCTGGGCTACGCAAATGCTACGCATTTCCTGTTAAGGTGTGCTACCTTCTTGCGGTATCGGAGAGGGTCTACGTAGGCGGCTAAGGAGACAACCGAAACTGCTTCAATCCCAAGTCGTGGATGCGTCTCGACCCGTCTGCAATATGCATGGAAGATGCCTCTGAAACGTGACAGAACCTCGCGGCAAGAAAGAGAAAAAAAAAGCACAGATTATCTCTGTATTTCAACTCTTTGCGTCTGCGAACACAAGAAAGGCACGACATGACTTACATTAAGCATACAAGAAAGCGTGACTTAGTTTTCTCGTGCGCAGACGGCCTTCACGTCGAGTTTCCAAGCGACCTGGTCAGCCATCATCTTGTTTGGGCGGCAAAGTAGCCTGCATTGTTTCTGACACCGATGCGGTTTTCGCGCAGATTTCTTCTTTGACGTCTTCGTCAGAATTGGAAAGAGAATTAAGATGGCCGCTGTCCGTTTAGCCGTCTATTTTGCCATCTGCCGCAGGTATTGGAACACAACCAACGTTTCACGTCGTCTCAATCTTGATGAAAGAATCGATTTACATCAGTTACCTTTACTTCGGAAGGAACCGGGATCGGACAACAAGCAAGGAATCGGAAGTACATATTAAAGCTTGCAAAGTACAAGCTTTAAAAATATCTTATTTTGTGTCCGCCTTTTACACACACCTTTAAAAAGTAGCTTCTACAGAATAGGTTTTACTTGCTTAGTCATTTAGAGCCCATTAATCGAGCAGTCAGTTTTAAATCTCCACTTAGTATTTGTGTACTTCTTGGGTGCAGCTTAAACGCAACCGATCATCATACTATCGGTAAAATCGCTTCAGACACTATTGATGCATTCACATGAGTACCTGTGCCTGCCTCAATTTAATGAGAAACTAGCTTGTAATTTCTTTCTTTCTTTCTTTCTTTCTTTCTTTCTTTCTTTCTTTCTTTCTTTCTTTCTTTCTTTCTTTCTTTCTTTCTTTCTTTCTTTCTTTCTTTCTTTCTTTCTTTCTTTTTTTGCATGTAGCAAAGCAGCGACTTAGTGCACCATATTTTCTGACGGCCTAACGTTGTACTTATTTTTAGCCAGTAACGAGCATTCGCGGGTGCGGATATCCGTTTGATAAAAAAAGAAAAAAACATGTTGAAATTATTAGGACAACCACTATTTACGGTGAATCAGCAGCATGCTTTCGAAATACCCAGTCCACGTAATAGTATTAGAATGTTATGTCACAGCGGTAAAAAAGAAAAAAAAAGAAATCTTCCAAGCGAAACGCAATAGTGGATATATTTAAATCAGCGCATTTGCTTCGAGCCTGCAGGCGTAGCTTACATGTCACCGTTATTGTTCCTTTTGAACGAACTTCGAGCATGAAATGTTCCTGTATTGCGTGTTGATATGATGGTGGCGGCAGCAGCAGCAGCAGCGGCAGTAGAAACCTCTTTCAATGCTGATAAAGGAAGTGTGAGTGAAAGAGAGCAGAAATTGGCAGAACCGGCTTCCTGAAGAACGGCCTAGGCACTAGTTTTTTTCTCTGCACAATGGAAGCTATTATCCTTCCTTTTTTTCCAGGCTGTCAAACGTGTCAAGACCAGCACTCCTAGCAGGACATTGATTTTTTTCCCCTCTATCTACCGGTCACATCTTTCTCGCTATTTTTCTAGGTGCGCATGAACTTATTTTTATTTTTTAAATTCGTGTTGGAGCCTCTCCACAGCGCCTTCTTTGCGTGAAGAAACATTTTTCTTCATTTTTTTTGTTCAAGCGAATATTGAATTTTAGACGCGAAAGCATACGTGTGTTTACCCGATGCTCTCGTGTCTGAGTGCTTTTCTTGTCGTGAACGCGGTGAAGTAAAAAAATCGAGATAGGAGATTGTTCGTAGATGCATAGACAAGGCTACATTGGAGCTGTGTATCCAACGTGTTGCTGCAAAGAAGACGCCCTTGGGACGCTTTCAAAAATGCGCTGGCGTATTGAGAGCTGCGCACACACGATGGCGCACCCTGGAGCCCTGGTACAAATTAAGCGGCCGCGCCCGGTGCTAAGCGCAAGTAAATGCCGTTTTTTCTTTTTTTTTTTTGCAACCCTTGTTGTCATTTTGTCCACACTAAAACGCCTTGCGACATCTAGTGGTGCAGCCAATAAAAAACGAAAAATAAGAACGAAAAATATCCCTTGAGTAGATTTGAACTTCGCGCCGTAGGAAGCTTGTTAATGACAGCGGATGCGAAAATTAAGTACGAAGTATTCCTTCAACCACTGAGCGACACCGATTAGCTAAATTTCTTATGGATAACTGGCTTCCATCCGGGGCGCGCACTTCAATGGGATGCAGAGGAAGCGCGTGCCCTAAATCATGGCTTATTCGCAGTACTTCGGTGATCGTGAGCTGTAGGCTTTGCGTTACGCATTTGCACGTGGGGGGAAGAATTGCTAATGAAGGATGCCATGTGTTTCGTTACCGATCTGATGCACACTGATATGATCTCTAGAATGTCCGTTTAGCTTTTCCATGAATATACTGAAGCGAGTGTATAATTGCTGAAAACCTAAGTTCCACGTTTGAAAGATTCAACATGTGTGCAAGCGTGCAACTAGAAATGTCCGTAGCGAAAGTATAACTTCAGGCAGTATAATTTGACTATGTTCAGCGAAGTAGTAAAAATACTAAAAGTATCTGTTACCAACAGGCAGAATGATGACGAAGGCAAGCCCCGCACACGCTTAAAAATGAATCCACCGATAAATAATAGTGTCCCCGTTGCATAGCGCATTGAACTTAGCAAAACATGAATAACACGAAAATATCGAGCACTGATCCACATAGAAGATTGTGCAAATGTCTCGTCAGGACCCCGCTATTTTTTCTTGCCAGTCTCAAACATAAGGCGAACGTTTCTAGTCATATTGTTTCTAACCGCTAAAAAAAAAACCACAAGCACAGTTGCAGTAAGGTTTCTCCACGCCTGCCTGCTAAAGACTGCAACCAGAGACAGAGTAGTTGCGCCTGTCCCGTGTTGCTCATGGAGAACAGTTTTTCCACCCTGAAGAACAAACTCCGAACATCAAATCAAAGACATAAATAAGAACAATCAAGCAGGATAAGAACCCACTCTTCATTTTCGAGAGCCAGCGTCATCGGCAACACGCGCACGCTGCGAAAGCAGAGAGACGGTGCAGCGGGCCGAGATGGGCCCGTGTGTGCCTGGCTAGCCCCGGGCAAAACAATGCTTCTCCCGAAACAAAAATTACGTGCAAATAATTTATCTCCTGCCGGTCTACCCATACTAAAGCGGTGTTTTCCGGCTTCTTCTGAATCTAGTTGTGGTAGTGTTGCTTCCGTAACGTTCTTTCTGTCTTTCTTTTTTACTTTCCGTTCTTTTTAAAGAATCTGATTGTGTTTAAAATGAGAAGGATAGGGCGTGCACAAGGAGAAAAGGAAGGACCGGGGAGGATCAAAATCATGGTATACGTTGCTTGGACTAAAATAAAAGTCAACCCCCCCCCCCCCCCCCCGCCACCGCCTTTCTCAGAAAAATATAATAAAGGAAAGAAAGACAGACGATGTAGGAACTGAAATGAGGACAGCTGAAAAATACCGAATTCAATGCCTGCTGCTTCCCTTACACCCCCAACTCTGCTCTCTTCCTTCGGGCTAAACCCATTTCTCCGTGCCTGATGAAACAAGAAGAGCACTCGTGTCCGCCACCTCTCTCTCTGTTCCCTTTCCACTCGACGCTCTCTTGCACATCGCAACGTGGATTGTGCCGGCTGCTTCGCTTCAACTGCGGCGCCTTATATTTCTCGCTTGCCTCTCTTTGCTTCCCTCCTTAGAACTGTAGGGAATAAAGCAAATGTAATGAACGTAACCGACAGCTACCGCGCAAAAATCCCAGCCCCGAAGACGTTGCGGCCTAGTGTTATGCGGCCCCAAAGACCGCCGCGGGCGAGCCCTGATGGAAGGCTGCCTGCTGGCTCTTCTTAACGTGCTCACGCGTCTAGTTGTGTTTGCGCTACAGAGGCGTGGGGCTATTGGCATTATAGTACGCGGCTGAGCGAGTGGATCCGACAAAAGTTAAACAGTGGTCCACCCACGTGACGTCGTAGGATTGTCCTCTTTCTGGAGCGCTAAGAGGAACTCGCTGTGTAAAAACATATAAATCCAAAGTGACAAGTGGGAAGAGGGAAACACAAAAGAAACAAAAGGACGGAGGTAAAGTCAAGCGCCGAAACTCTAGGATGACGAGTAAGCATCTATGCGTAAATATAGAACGCAAACCCTCCGCGCATTGTAAAAGTACGGGACGAAAAGCTTTATTCCGTTTTGCTTTATTACTGTGATTTGCTACTTCATTTATTAACACTCAGATAACGTTGCGATGTTATAACGAATTCATTTCTTAAAGCAGTAGCCCTATAATCTTAACACGATGGAATCAATAAAGTTTACAAGACGTTCGCCCAATCGTTTTTCTTTGGTCCGTCGTGTTAACGCTAGGGCTATTGCGTTAAGTATGCACTGACTAGCGTATGAAGTTGTATTTATTCCATTCGTTTCAGTAGGAGCTTATGCCAGTCATATGCCAACCGTCAACAACGCACTCCTTCGAAATCAGCAATGTTAGTTGACCAAAGCCAATATTGAGAGAAAAAAGCAGTTCGTGCACTGGGGCAGTTGCGATGCTGCAGTTCTTGACGATGTTTCACTTTCGTAAACTCGTTCCACTCTGCTGAGCTTACTATTAATGGTATTTGCTCACCTTCAATGGACGCATCAAGTGTGAAATGTTGATCACGGTGCCTAATACTTAACACTATGCTTTCCGGTTTTTCCTTAAGTGATAACGATAAGTGATGAGTATCGATAAGGAAGTGGTCCTGGGAGATTTTGCAAATGTAGTATACGTTACTCAAGGGGAAAATACACAATGCACTTGTACCAATTGTTTGCGGACATTCCGCACCCCACGCACATGACGATAACATTAAATATCCGTTACATGCGAGCGCATAATAACACATTCACGTAGGCACACACAGTGTCGTACAGACATTTACAGACATATGTATTTTCATTCTTGGTTTTCTGCAGGTAACTGTGGTGACGCCATTACCCGAATAGCAAAGTGAGAAGCAAAACTTATTTGCGTGCGTGAAGGCTTATTCAGCCAAATTTTAATGGTTTTGGGTTCACATACTAAAGCTCATCAATAGACGTGTATAAACTGAGATTCATGATGGTATAGGCACTCGACGAACAATAGCACCATTATTACTACTTGTTGCCGGGCTACATGGCTAGTTGACGACCAGAAGAAATAGTTAACAGCAGCAGCAGTAGCTCTATATATATACACGTATAGAGCAAGTGCTCGGCTCAAGAAAGATATCTGCGATATTTTCTCGACATCAATGTAAATCTTTTCACTGCCTAAAATTATAGATGTGATTTCTACATGAGCGTACTAAAAAAAAATACGCTTTTCCATGCTCCTTATATTCAATATGGACCGCAATTATAATTCCCTTGCGGCTACAGCACTAGATCGCATGCTATCCACTCATCGAACAATATTTCACTGTACTTCAAATGATAAACTAATATGTCTAGTAAACGTTTCCGTCACGCGTATAACAGTTTCCAAAACGCTGCGAATTCATACGTGGTAGCAGCCATGGAGCAAAATGGTATTAGCGTCAGTAGGGGCTCTAATTGCGTCGACGAAAGGGGAGCAAATATATATATATATATATATATATATATATATATATATATATATATATATATATATATATATATATATATATATATATATATATATATATATATATATATATATATATATATATATATATGATACCCTGCACTTGGGTGGGGCATACAGGGGTTGTAAAGACGACAAAGAGCGAGAGGAGAAAAGAAAAGAGCAAGAAAAAACAAGTAAGAACAAGAAGGAGGAAAGGAAACAGGTAACAGAAAATAAGTTCCAATCACAGGCGTTTACACAGGTCGGTCGATCTCAAGAAGCGCAGTAGCGCTTGCATGGCCTTCTGATGCAATTTTAAGTCGCGTCGATGTTTCAGAATTCTTTCACCGGATCCGACAGAGGCTGGTCGTCCAACTGGTTCAGCACGACGGAAAGCGATTGTCTCTGCGCACTGTACTGCGGGAATCGGCAAATACCATGACGAATTGTTACCGCGTCGCCGCAATCACCACATGCTGCGGTGTCGGTCATTCCTATGCGGAACGCGTAGACATTGGTAAATGCGACGCCTGACCATAGCCTACACAAAAGGGTCGCGTCTCTTCGGGGAAGTCTTGGTGTAAGTCGGAGGCTTAAGGTTGGATCCAGGGCGTATAAATGGGCGTTCATCAAATGTGGTTTATTCCACTCTGATGTAGTGCATTGGCGTGCATGTAGGCCGAGCACCCTTGCATCATCTTTCCTAGACGACGGGGCCGATAGGCAGTTGTCTTCTGCACGGGCTGAACAAGCAGCTTGATCGGCACGTTCATTGCCGCTGATACTTCAGTGGATTGGTAGCCATTGAAAAATCAGTTCCTGTTCTTTCTCAGTCAGGTGGTGTAGGGCTTCTGCGATTTCAAATACGAACTGGTCATGTGGACCCCGCCGTAAGGCTGACAATAAACACTGTGGTGCCGTCTTCGAGTCGCACAAAATCGACCATTTGTGTGTTGGTTAGTCACAAATAAAGTGTAGTACGACTCAAAGCGCTACGCGTTCTGCTGTCGTCGAAGTTGTCAAGTGAGATGTCTTCAACTTGAGAGTGGTGGCTTTTGCTCTACAAACGCACACGCACACGCACGCACACGCACACGCGCACGCACACGCACACGCGCACGCACACGCACACATCGCACGCACGCACACTTGCTTTACAACACTAGCGTAGAAAGTAGTCTCCAGTGTACAAAACGAGGAGCTTAGACCAGTTGATCGCTAAAAAGGGCCTCAGCATTTTAGAATAATTTTCACCGCGCTACATATTATAATTAAGATTACTGATTTAATTTTTATTTTTCTTGCTTTGCCTTCCACTTTATTCCTATGTTAGGCACCATGCCGTAACGACAGCCTTTAATTTTCATCTAAGTGCTTTCTTCTTCTTTTCTTTTATGTCCATGTAGCATGTTTTAGCCAGTGTGCTTATCGCTTCTATAAAAAAGAAAAGAAAAAAGGAAAACATGCCTGGTAAGCCCGTATTGCTTCCGAGGATTCGGAGAAGCCAAGAAGAGAAACTTAGAAAGCAGTGAACAATCTATTTTAATATAACTTGGCTGCGGTGGCTGTTACTGGCGTGTCATGATTATGAAATGGCAAATATATAGCGAGAGAAGGAACAATATTTGCCTCAATTTCAAAGAGAAGAAAACAAGCTGAGCCTGAGTGCAGCTCTACTTAAGCGCAGAGACGGAAAATGAGGCTTAAACGCTGCACTACCCCAGTTTTTCGAGAACGTTCAAGCTTCAGCCGTTGCTTGACTCGTCGCACGTGCGCAACTGTGACGCTGAGCTGACAACGTTAAAGTCTCGCATTAAACTAGACTTTTAAAAGGAAGCAGAAAAATGTTTACAAATTGGAAAGAAAAAGAAAACTAATTTTGCAGTGCCAGCGAAATTATTTAGCTTCAGATTTTTCACACGATTTCTAAGTGACGCTGGAAGAAGAAAAGAAGGAACGCGCCAATAGCACCGAAGCTTGCGCTGCTATCCTCATGGTGGTACATTTGATTTCATTGTATAGCATCACATCGTGCGCAACAAATCACTACAACGCACGTGTAGTGTCAAAGTCGTTCCGTACAGTTCCGTAGGGCTTTCTTTTTGTGTCCCCGTCTCGCAAAAATTGTTATAACAATTCATTAGTAGTTTTAATGAGTATTTGGGGCCCTCAGTTGATTTTCTGTTGGGACACAATTGATTGTCATATATAAGTTTTGTTATGGATGGGCAGCTAGTGGTTATCTTAGGTGTCTTTTATTTTTCTTCTGCATATAATGGTACTGTTTCCGAATAAGAAAATTTAGGTGGACCTTATTCCACGTGCGTGTCTTTTCTGGTGCTCAAGTCATTGTTCTCGTACTTCAAGCCTACTAGTTATGCACTACCAACTAGCCTTGCTTTCCACGCTTTCCTTCCACTTGAAGCTCTCATGTCTAGCACTGCGGGCTGCAAGCCTACAGCGTTTGCTATGTCTAAGTGCCATTCGCAAGTACGACTCATATATATATATATATATATATATATATATATATATATATATATATATATATATATATATATATATATATATATATATATATATATATATATATATATATATATATATATATATATATATATATATATATATATATCCTCCTGAGACCCGGGATGTATTTAGGTGCACAGATTTTTCCCAAACTTTCAGAATAAGTCAGAAGGGTTATGAAGGTGAAAAGTGTTAAACATTTTTTCAGTAGCGCTTATAGTGTCAGCTCAGCACGATGTCCAATATATTGGACACTAGGATGCTACCCGGTCTTTTTTACCCCAGCGCGCATGCCATGACGCACCGCAGATATTGCGCTCAAACTCGTGCGCAAAATGTTTTTTATTAACTCGAAAGGCAAAGTAATGAATGAAGTACATAAAAAGAGCATTCCTCTGCTCGAAAAAAATTTCGCTCTTGTGTTCAGTTCCTGTGAGCAATTTCAAAACACCTTCTGTCCTTTGTGATGCAGAAGAAGAGCCGACATTTCGTGCAAAAGAATTTTGTTTTCATGTTGCAGCCCTGTAGTCTGCAACGGGCAGCGTTGGCAGTGTCTGCCAGCCTTGGGCAGTGGCTGGTGCTCCTTTCTTGGTGTTCTCCTAGAGACAGTCGAGCCTGCTTTGATGGCGGATGCCACTCGGCTTCATTCTCACTCTCGGTGTCATCCTGCTTCTTCCCCTGAGCCACGAGGGTCTCAGCAACAGATTGGCGAAACTGCATATATTTCAGTATTTCTTTCCTTTGTTTCTTTAGGGAGCGCATGTCCCGCGTGTACTGCACCCAGGAGTTGCTGAGGGCAATGTCGAATAGGTGAAAGATGGCTCTGATTGTCCACTTGTTTACACGTGCTTTTATCCTGTAGTAGCTTATGATTCGGTCTGCCATGTCAACGCCGCCAATGCTGACATTGTACATGCGCACAATATCCGGTCGAGGGACATCGATATGCTTTTTTTCCTTACGAGACCACCTATGACAGGTGTCTTGTGGTTCCTGGCCGTGGAGTGAAGAAAGAAAGGTTATCGGCTTATTGTCGTACCAGCGTACAACAATCTGTTGCTCGTCTTTTCGGATCCATGCTTCTGATGATCCTCGTCCTTTTTGCTTGAGCTCCTTCTCGCCAGAAAGCTTCACCCCTTTCGGTATTCGGTTGTTCATCAGCGGTCCTGTCGCTGCGATCCCTTTTTCTGCAAGTTTATCCAGCAGTGGGCCAGATGTGAAGTACCTGTCAAAATAAAGCTTAGTTCCTGGACTCAGTGTATCCGTAAGCCACAGCACTGCAGACTCAGCAATTCCGGAGCTCCCAGGGCAGAGGCTTGATTTCCTTCCTTGATAAATTTCGAAATCTAGGATTAATCCATCTGGCGTAGCAAGAACAAAATTTTTCAAACCCTCAGGATTTGGCTTGCGAGGAACCTATTGTTTGAGCTGTGTTCTTCCGCTGAAGGGTATCATTTGCTCATCCACGCACACATACTCTCTGCGAGGGAGCTTCTGGCAGCCCTCCAGTACGAATGCGACGAGTGGCCTTATGCGCCAGAGTCGATCCTCTTGCTTGTCTTCCTCACTCACGTCAAGCTCATTAACCAACTGCAGGCGGTGTCGCAGTTTGAAATATCTGTCTCTGGTCATATTGTCAGCAACAATAGGTACTCTTGTCTTTTTTTGCCAATACATTCGCATCTGTGGATAGCAGAGGCACGACATAGTCAAGGAAATTCCAAAAAAGATTTTCAGCTCCTCCTCTCACGTTTTCAAGGAAGTTCCTGTATCCCGAACGTAACTCCTATTCATCGTAAATGCCATTTTCTCGTACAACTCATTTGGAATGTACTGCGCACAGTAATTGATCGGTGTCCAAGAAACCCGTTCTTCACTCTCATCAGCGCTGCTTCGGAAGCTTGGGATCCACGTTGGAAGCTGGCTGCATGTAAAAAACAGCAATAATATATCAGAATCGCCCTTATAAGTACTCATGTCCTAACAATATTTACAAAGCGAACGCTTGCAATATTTCCTTGCTTACCCTTGATGGCGTTTCCAAGATTTATCAGTTTTTCCTGCACTTGATGTGGAGGGCCCGTCATCATCGCTGCATTCCGTTTCTGAGCTTTCATCATCAAGGGGTGCGCAAAAGTTCGGATCCACGATAGTGTCGTCGTCACTATCGGAAAGCTCAATGTCCGACGTGTTCCCTTCGGCAATCCTTCGCAAAATTGCGTCAGCCGTCTCATCAAACACGTGAGGCCGGTCCCCTAAAGAAAAAAGAGACGCGATTTCATCCACAAGCCAATAAATAGCAATAGTACTCGTCTGCTGTTCATAACAAGGCCATCGCGAAAGGGCGATCACATTAACCGGGTTGAGTCCTGGCGTCCAATATAATGGACACGCGAAATCAAAGGAAGCGTAAAAAAAAGCAAGCGCGCAAATAGTTTAAAGTGCGTTTTCTGCGCGTTCGCTGTTGTATTAACTGTAATATAAAAACAAAGATATGCCCTGAAAGCAGGCAGAAATACTAGAAACAGTACTTACTTCTCCGGCTGCTGCCGTAAAACGCCGCGCTGCTGAAGGCCGCCATCCTGGAACGGTTTTGGCGGGAATTTGAACGATGTATTTTCATCAATGCTGCATAGATGGCGCCAGCGGGTGTCCAATAAATTGAACAGCGCGGTTTTATGGCGATGACAGCCTTGTCAAAGGAGCACGGTCTCATTTCTGAATGTCCAATATATTGGACAAATCCCCATAGCGGGGTCTCAGGAGGATATATATATATATATATATATATATATCCTAGAATTGAAAGGGTTCGTCAGATAGGCCACGTCTTTACTATTTTTTTTTTTTTTCGTGCACTCTCTGTCATCATTATAGCCACCTGTGCAGAGATGCTCCAAAGGTCTACGTATGACAAGTTGTCTCATTCCATCGCGGCGCCTTGAACTGCGAGAATTCTTCCCGGACCCCGGTACTTGATCGGGACATGCTTTCAGCGTCGAGTGCATTAGAATCGAAACTTTTTCCACAGAGCCTATTTGAACCCGATTCTTGGTATCCGGCCAATACACGAACAGTGAGGGCGCAATCTCTATGCAGGACTACGCAGCTTTGTTAGTTATTATTTGATTTGTAATGGTGCTTGCCATTACCAGAGTAACCTTTTCAGTAACATGCACACTGTGCATGTTTACTCGAAATTGCTTGTGTTCCCCACAAGCTCTCCTCTGTAAACGTCAGAAAAGTGAAAAACGACTTCTGCAGCGTCCCGGGGAATGAAAACACAGTTAGCCTGCGGCGAGAGGAAGAAAGCGTTGAAGTGCATGGAAAGTCCTTTTTTTTCTCTCCTAAGTACACCGAGAAACCCTGGTAAGCTGGCCACGTTCGCGGCCTCGTTTTTCCCGTCCACCGCAAAACGCACTAGCTACACAATAGCAGCGGCAGTCAGCCGGCAAACTGAAAGCGCAAACACGAAACGCGTGGCACGAACGATGCGCGGACCGAGTCCTGCTCTCAAATGGACGCGTCGCGAGCGAATTGGGAGCGCGCGCTCGCCGGCGTCCGTGCGTAGCGCCGAGAGGCGGTCGGGCGCATTGTTTGCTGTCGGAAGCGCGCAGTCACGTTAAAGAGCGGGGGACACGATGCAGTCGACGACGCTGACAGATGGCCCGCCAAAAACGTGCCCCGCCTGACCGGCACGTAGGCCTCGTTGGCCGGCGTTAATGCTCACTCGGCCGGCGGCCGCATCGTTGGCGATTCCGCTGTGCTCTTTTCTGTCGCTTTCCAGCCGCAGCCGCCCGCACTGCCTCGGCTGCTCTTTGGCTGGACGCCGCAGCGCTGCAGAGAAGAGCGCGCACCGTGAGGCACGTAGTAAGTAGCCGACAGCCAGCCATGGAGGGGCCCCTCCTCCCTCGCCCGCCGCCTCCAATGCAGCCACTCATTCGTCCCTACCGTCGTCTTCCCCCTCTCCCGACGATCGGACCAGGGGAGCCTCAAACGGAAATTGCTTCAGCCTTTCATCAGAGGCGGCCGCCCATTAAGCATCGGAACGATGCCGGCCGCCGGACACTCCGGGATCCTGCAGCAGGCTCCTCTTGCAGCCTTCTAACTGTTCGTCCCTTCGACTCCCTCGCCCGATCGAGTTTACGCGCGTCTTGTCCCTCCCTCTTTCCCTCTAGCTATACCTTTCAATTTCCCTCTTTCTTCCCTCCCTCTCGGAACGACGTCCTCCCGCCGCTCACTAAACATCGCTGGGCACTGCCACTCTCGCCGCTTCCCTGTTTTCGTTTCGCGTCGAAATGGATGTTTGACTATGCGAGTACAGGTGATGGGTGCCCTCCCCCATGCGGGAAAGCTTTCGCTTTGAAAGCGTTTGGGAAGTTGCGATAAACGCTTTCGTTGCGTGGACATGACCGTACTTCTCGGCGCTGTATACTTTTCCGTTGTATGCTATGTTTTGCTCTGTGCTTTCCTGCACACGAGAGGTAAATGCAGCGGAAGCGGATGCGAGAGAGAGAATCAAGGTGGAGTTGGGCGAGTGAGTGGTGCCATTGAAAAACGCTGATGTATGACAGCCGACCACGCTTTTAATTATTAAAGACACCTCGGTGAAGCACAAGCTTTTACGGGGATCCGCAAAGGTGAAGTACAAGAAACAATTTAATACGTCGAAGACATAAAAAGAAAACAAAAAAGTTCTGGTTTAAGGAAGACGAACACCTGGGACCGACGATGCCGCCACCGTTTTGTTGCTAGAATTGCAGTATTCTTGTTGTATATTTCCTCCAACTTCGCGCAACATGTTTGCGCAGCGCGGCCAGAATTTAATAATATGCTTGATGCGGCCAAACGCTTGACTCCTGCTTTACAATTTGTTTAACAGAAAAGACTGCCTGTCACTGCACGGATGCGTCGGGCTGAATCTACATGAAATATTTGCACAAGGACAATGGGTAAACACTGCTAATTAGAGTCAAAGACGGCAAGCTACGCATCGGCGGTGCTTTGTCTTAAAGTTAGGCGGTGATCTTTGAACGCAAACTTGTTTTGCCCCTCAAATTCTAGCCGTGTAAACGAAGGCACCCTAATATGATACGCGACGAGCTGCAGAGCGCATATCCGGAAACAGTGCAGGGTCTTTGTTACCTTTCTTAAACTGCGCTTCAGCACAATGTCGTTACTCGACTTTCGCGGATGCTTCGGATGCTTAGTTGGGAGCCTGAACCTTACGACATACTAACCCGGGCTCTGCAGTCAGCGAAAAAAGCAAACAAACAGAAAACACAAGAAGTAGCGCAACACCTTATGAGAAGGTACGGTGTATTCTATAACAAGCCAGAAAATAGAAAAAATAAAAGACAACACTAACTGACTCTTCTTCCCACAGCGAGCTCCATCAAGTAATACCAGCGAAAGAAAACAGCAGTGGCGTGTTCTACAACCGTATATCGCCACGATAACCGTGATCCACCGAACAGAATGCGGCTTCCCCAAAGCGGAGGGCACAAAAAGTGCAACCACCATTTCCTGCTCTTCACGGCGCTGTCAAGAGTGATTTCTCAAATGAAACAAAGAAATATGGCGCTCTTTCTTTTTCTTTTTCTTTTTTTTTTAAGCTATAGAACAACGAGCCTCTCGCTTCGGCATAGAACGGGCGCATAAAAGGCGCGCGAATAACGTAATAATGGTTGCGCTTTACGCGGCGGGACGAAAAGAAATTCCGACCCTCGCACCAGTTTCTTCTTTGCTTTTCACTCGGTTTCTGTCTGCATCATTTCTTTTTCTCTTGTCTTTCGTTCTTTCGACACGTGTACTATACACTAAAGCGCGAGAGACAATGGGAAGAACAAAACAATAAGGCGTTGCGTGTCATCTTCACTTTTGTTTTACCTTTAGCGGAGATAAAAAGAAGGAATGATTACGAGACAATATAAAAGAAAGAGATAGAGAGAGAAAAGATGAAGGTGAACGCAAGCGTGAACCCTCAGCAGCTCGCGGCGCCGCTGCCCCTTTTATTAGACAGCGCGGGACGCGCTCCCGTGTAGCGGAGGCAGCAGCCAGTCCCGTTTCCAACTTTCCGCTTGCTGAGGCGGCAGCCGTACAAACAGACGATAAGGCATCGAGCGGGTGTAGTGCTAGACGCCGCTGTCACGTGTTGGCGGCGGCGGCAGTGGTGGGGCGTACAACGAAAGACGGAAATAGCATCGGCACGACGTCGGCATCAGCGTGCTGTCTTCGGCTTCCTCTGTCGATGTCACAGCGCGAGGCGCCGCAGCGTTTATTCTTTTCCCTCTCTTTCTCTCTCTTTTTGCGTTCGTGTGTGTCCTTTGTCTAGTACAATGTTTCAAGCGCTTCTGGAGCGCGCCCCACCAAATGAGGGAGCTCCGTCGGATGGCAGAAAGAGAGAAGCACGTCGGGAAGCGCAGGAGCAGCCTAGGGAAAGGAGGTGAGGGTAAAGGAGGAGGAGGCCAACAAGGACCGTAGGGTTAGTATATTGTCGAATACCAGCGGGGAAAAAAAAAGAAGAAAAGCGGGAGAAACAAATCAAAGAAGCTCGGCCGTCCGGAGCAAAACGTTTTCTTTGGTGGCCCCGCGGAACATTTGAACCAGTGCGCAGCGGAGGCATCCGGAAAAGTGGCAGGGGCGGGCGGGATGGCGGACGGCGGGGCAGCCAGCCAGGGCTGACGAGTGGCGAAACCCCGCTTTATACGTTTCTGTTCCCCGTGAGTGTTCGCGCGCTCTTTTGTGTCCCTCTTTATCGCCGCTATTGTTTCTCGACCGCCTCCCCCCCCCCCACTTCTTTTTTGCCTCTTGTCTATATACCGCGCGTACCCGTTTTCCATCTTCTCCCTTTTGACTCTGTCAGAGATGGTTTCCGTACCGCGCCCCCTAACCCCCTTTCCTTCCACGCGATCACATCTCGTTTTCTCGTCGCGTTTTCGGTTGCCCCTTTATTTATATATATATATTTTTTACGCAGTGTTCGGCTGACTTGCTAGCACGCGAGCGATGCCTGCGAAACAGGGCCGCATCTGTCGTCTCTATTCTCGTGCATCCTTCCCGTCCTCCTTGTGGGGTTGCAGCGGGGGCGTTGTTCGCCGCACGCATGCGTTTGTTCGTCGTCGGCCGCCCTTGGCCCTGTGAGACGGTGCCCTGCCTACAACCGGATCTTTTATTGTTCTTGCTTCCGCGGCGCGCGTGTCAGGGATCCGCGCGCCGCTTCACCCTTGTCGCGGAGAAATATATATGGTGGGCGATATTTCAGCCAACGCGGCCGGCGCACGCCAGACGATCGTCGGCACCAGTGCTCGTCGACTTCGCAGCATCTAGTTTTCGCTGTGTTTCTATTTGTCCTTGTTTGTTCCTCACAGCTCTTCCTTGCTTTTTTTTTTCTGCGACTTTCGTTTCGATCTTCTTACACGCTGTTCGCATGTAGGCCTGTGTAGGGAGGCCTTCTGCTTTACACCTTCGCGGCTTGTGTCTGGAGTATCACTACTTTTGCTTGTCAACCCCTGTTACCCTTGACTTGATGCTGTCGATGATCACTCATCTAAATCAAGACGATTTCTAGACGTAGAGTTTCTTAAGTGGTTTCTGCGCTGAGATTGAGTAATAGTTTCTCGTTGAGCTCGAGCTTGAGTTTCTCCGTGATTAAAGATGGATCGCGTTTGACATCGCCATGGCAGACTTGCACGTCGTTTAATTATATTCTGATAGGTGCGCACACGGATGTAGTAACGCCATTAAGGCGAAGCTGATGGCTTTCAGTGAGGTAATCTTTCTACAAAAAAAAGGAAGAAAAGAAATTGTGATTGGATACTTCTTCAAGCGGCATACACCTCTTGGATAATAATTTGGAAATGTCGAAAATGAAAACGTCAACATTTCTATATCCTGTCCATGCCGGATAAGTCGTCAACTGATAAATAATTTATTGTAGAAAAATATCTATGTTCTAGTAAGAGCACTGACGCCTGAGTAAAAGATGTTAGCACAGAAAGACAGGATATGGTAGTGAGAAATCCGCTTTAATAGAGATAGAAAGAAAGTTGAGACGCAATCAGCACTTCGACACTCAAGACCAGCCTAGCTCAAAGGCCTCCGCACAGGTCAGTGTTTGTCAAAGAAAGCGTAAAACTTTCTTCGTTGTCTAAATGGCCGACAAGGCTGGTGTTATATAATCTTCTTATAGAAAGGTGGTCACTACTGCAGTCGTCGCTGTATGTTATTAAACTTATACTGCTAATCATTTTGCTTGTTTGCAGTGGCTAAACCACGCACAGTATACTTACTAAATCGCACGAAATAAGTGCCATCACGCTCTTGTATTCACCAAAGACGAGAATATGCGTCATAATGTTGAGCACTAACATGTGAGTCTAGCTGTTTCATTAAGCGCTATTTCACCTGTTTCGCCACTGTCGACCCCCACGATGCATAAGGTAAAGGCTGCACGCTAGAAATAGAATAATAATTCAAACCACACACGAATGTAGGTCACCATTTTCATCCTTGTCAGACTTGCCTTCCTACGCCCCGCTTGGTGATTTCAGCGGGTGCAGCAAAACAGTTGCGTATTTTCTTTGCGAGCGCCCTCTTTTCAAAGAGCAACGAACAGCGCTCTTCTCCACACTAGCCCAGCGCGACGAGCACCCACTCACAGAAAGCTCTGGGGCACTGGTCTACGCGGGCATCAGCATAAGGCACTATGTCTACAGGATACTGGACTGTGCGATTAATTATGGCTGTGCGACACTGTACCCTGTGTGATGTTGCATGTCTCAGTGGGACATTAACACTGTGTATGACTATGCGGCACGTTCACACAGTCTGCGAAGGCGCCGCATAATCGCGTATTACTCATTCCTTGCTTCTTTTCCTCTCATCCTTCGCGCCCGTTCTCCCCTTCCCTATAACAGGGTAGAAAGCCGGCGATATTCTCTGGTTAACCTCCCTGTCTTTGCTTTTATCTATCCCTTCAGATCTGACTCGCTTAATCTCGGAAAGAAGGTGTAGTCGTAGAACGCCGCACGTCATAGTTGTCGGGACAACTTCAACCGCCACTGTATAGCTTAGTGGCTATGGCGTTACGCTGCAGAGTTCGTGGTGGCAGGATCGATCCCGGTCGCAGCGGCTGCATTTCTATGCGTGCGAAGTGTAACAATACTCGCGCACTCCAATTTGGTTGCGCGGTAATGGATCTCACTCGGTAAAGGTTAATTCGGAGCCCCTGCTATTGACGTGCCTCATAATCATGTCGAAGTTCGGGCACGTAAAATCCCAGAACCATAATTTTTTTCCTGCGTACTTATTCATACCCTCTGCTGATGCGGCAAACAGTTTGAACAACTTTCGCCGATGTTAACCCACGAGTCCGCCGATCTGATGCCGCCACACTGCAGCCACCGAACGCATCGGCCCTACGCAGTAGAAGCAGCAAAGTGAAGCTTATTCGCCCAAGTTTTTCAGCTCTTGGACAAGCGCCAGTTTTCTTCCAAAACGGAGACGCCGTGGTGTGAATGCACGGTACGAGTACGAGGGAACAGGATATCATCGATATTCTATAGCACGTTAAAGACGCCGGCTCCATCGATTACTCGAGGCTGCTCCGAGACGCGGTCGCTGTCGCGTTTCTTTGTTTGCGTATAGCGTTTTGCGTTTTCTCGTCGCGTGCGTTTATTGATACTTGCTCGAAGAAAAGTACACGAAAAGCAACATCTCTCGCGCATATGTGCTGCACAGGCATTTTTTCCCTAATTTTTTCCTCCCTTTTTTTCTTTTTCGTCGCCAAATCCCTCATCGTGTACTTTTTCATAACAAGTGTTTACGATGAGTGTTTTGCTTTGAGGCATAAGTTGGTGAAATGCGCGGAAACGATATCGGTTCCCATCGCAGTGGTTTGATTTGTTTCTTTCGGTCCGTGTAGCTGGTATATAGCGCGGAAAGGGGTTTCTCCTTTGCGTCCTTCGAAAATATTCGTGCGGTGTCGCTACGCTTACGTCTTGTAAAAATAAAAAAAAAATTGTCATGTATTTTTCAGCCCTTAAGGAACAGAACCCACTGGATAAATATTCTTTGCATTATATATGTCCTTTTACCTTAATACTTAGGTGCGTTTGCCCCCCAACTTCTCAGCCGAACTAAAGACAACGCTGGTCATTCCTCAAATAACGGCGTCCGATCTGAGCGTCAGATAGCGATTAGCTAGCTGTTACGTATTGTTTAATTAAGGGATCTACAATGTACATGCTTCATCACGTAAATTTCGAGAAACGTGCACGCACACATACCGATTTGATTATTTGCGGCGCAGCCATAATCTTGCAAAAACACCTTGCCCGACAGGTAACTTTACAATCAGCAAACGTTTACGTGAAATTAAAAGAAATATATCCCTTTAAAAAGTCGTTTTATGTTGTGCTGCTACGTTTAAGCGTGAACGCGTTATTTTCGCCTTGTGTTTGTGCAGCAGCTTGACAAAAGGTACATAAATTTCTGCCCAGCAAAAAGTAACGCAAGCTATGCCACACAAACTTCGAACTGAGTGTTTTACAAAATTTCTGTTTAAAATAATTTACTCTCTGTAGAAGGCCGAATATATAGCACTGTCTTAGCCGTAAGTTTCAGGTGATTTAGGGTATATGAAAGCAGTTGCATTATAAAAATTTGCCAAATCTATTTAGACATCTCTAATAACGTCGCAAGTTGTTCCAGAACACATTTTTTTACAAGAAATCACGTCGTACTTTATGTACACGAACGCTCTTTTCTTTTGTTTCGTTTCTAACGAGAATAATTTAACACAAGCCCCAGAGAAAGATTATGTTTTTAAAGAGGCTAAAAGAAATCTACCTATCTCGCTTCATAACAATAGGGCCCCCAGCAATAAAAAACCACAAGAAATGCAAACGCCATGATACGTAATGGGAACTTGCGGACGCTTGTTGGGAACACTCCAGAGATTCTACACGGAAGAAAGAAAAACACTAATGAAAATAGAAAGCAGTCTCCAAGGTAATAATCGCAACAAACACGTTTTTGTAGTAAGAATGTGTCACAGCAATAAAAAGATAAAACAACCACTATTAGCGAGCACACTCCAGCAAAACATACCGGCAGAAGAGCCTCCATGTCGAAAGAAGCAATATAACTCTATAATCTCAAGCCTCTTCGCGTTATTAAAACGTCGCTCTCTTTTACTACGTATTTCTATTAAGACGCCCACTATATTTGTAAAATAAAAAATAAAAAATACGCGTACTATGGGCTCGGGTAAAGAGACGAGAAACTAACCGAAATAAGAATGCTTAACTGGAAAATAGAAAACGAGTAAATGCAATTGGAAATTAAAGTAACGGGTACAAAGACAACCGACTCATGAGTATCGCCTGATCCTGCCATGAATAAAACATATCCATCACATTTGCTCCTATTTGGCAGCGCAAATAAAGAAAAAGGACAGAAAGAAAGAAAAGAAGAAAGAGAAGAAAGAAAAAAGAAAGAAAGAAGCAAGAAAAGTCAAAACAATTTTTTTTTTTGACAGCGTTCGTATTCGGGAGCTTGAGTATAGCGTGCCATAAGCGATGTCCTACGTTTCTTGCAAACGCTTTTTGTAATTCATTATGAATTCCGTGTTTTTGAAGCCACTCGCAGATTTGTTTCGCCTCTTTCGGACCGCTTTTTCCTTCAACACATCGTTCGGCTTCGCCTTACGCTTGTGTTTCTTTTCCTTTTCCTTGCAGATTTTGCGAGCCTTTTTCTGCATATGCCTCGTTCCAAAAAGCGGCGCAATAATCAAGCGATGCCGCAAGGGCTCATTAGGTCTCAGCAGCCTTAATTACAAATTGGTGTTACGGTTCCCTAAAATTAGCGGTTTGCCGTAACCTGAGGAGGTATATGAAGCGATCCACCCCTGTAAAAATAAGCGCGCATTGAGCGTGAGAGAGAAAACAACAACGTGCCGCCCGTTCACTGCGTTTGTTTCGTTTATATTTCTCGAGCTATAATACTGCGTACGGAAGAAAGTTTATAGGTTCGTTATGCTAGGCAAATTATTTTTCATTAAAATGCCAAGTAGATTATGCTAAAGCGCCAGAAAAACAGCAAGCATGAAATGGAGGCAAATTATCCTGTAAAACAAACGTGCCAGGGACAAATTTTGATGGTTTATTTTCCAAACTGACGAGTGTCTTGAGTTTACGGTGGAAGCATGTCAATTTCGTGTTTCCGCAAACGTTCAATGGGGAGTTAGGACAATTTAATTTCAGGCAGCTTATATGAGCACCTGCAATTGTGACTCTCGTAAATTTTTGTCTTGTCTTTTGCCTTCCTTCACAATAGCTCATTCTTTTTATTACGATAGCAATGAGAGGGACACTCCAGGCGAATTCCCGTCATCGGCGTGATCTTCCGTATAAAGTCGAAGTGCGATAAGATCCTATCGCGCTCCGTGCGTCGTGTGCTGTGAGTGCGAGGGAAAGAATGCCTGTGTGAGCCGGTAAGCATGGTGGCTTGATGCGCGCCCGATGTTGGACGTAACGTAATGAAGCTCGTGAAAAGTGGTTAGGGGGGTAGGGAACCACCATCAAGCGCGCTTGAGAAAGGGGAGGGGGCAGGTGAGCGCTGCTGAGCGCTTGCACCACCGGCGCCCTATCTTGAAGCTAATATTTGGCAGGTGCAAGCGTTTGCCGAGCCGAGATGGCTGATGACTGCATGAACGCTGTCGTTTCATGCGCCTAGTGCTGGGGGCGGCGCAGTTTCAAGTTTCCGAGACGCGTTGAAGCGAGAGGCAGCAGAAGCGTTTGCTTCCCTCTGTTCGCTCTATTAATCATATTAATCATGGCAGCTGAACGAGGCAGTTGTTTACGCTCGCTGCCCATTTGGGATACGAGGCAAGCTGTGCACTTCGGAAGCTAAATAATGAGTCTGCATGACAATACATAAAAATACACCCATGTTCATAGTCGCATTCCATTTATGGAAGTGCCGGTGAGTACGGCGAGCAGCTTTCCGGTCGAAAACGCCTGCGTACCGATGTCGATACTGCTTCGTGTCGTCGCTTCTCGCTTTTTGTGTTTGCACTGTACGAAACGAGGAATGGTTTATTTCAAATCCGTATGGTGAAAACTGAACTAAAGAAGGAATTTTCTTCATCCTGATAGCTTAACTAGCTTCAGGTCGGTCGCTCAGGTCCGCTAGCAGCAGCCGCATGAGCTACGCGACTGTGACATATAGGCTTAACCTCGGCTGAACCTGACCGGCAAACTGTGTGTGTGTATAGCCAGGGCTGAAGTTCGTGCAGCCTACGTCTACAAGGAACGCAACTTCTCGCGACAGCACCTTTTCACGCCATGCACCTGCTCACAATCGTCGATTCCTAGACGCTCTCGTCACTGTCGTCTGCATAATCCCGGCGTGCTCTGCATGGAACTCCGTTGGAGCTCCGCCTCCTCACAGAATTTGTCGAGGGATCAAATACGCGAATAATAACTGCATTGACATTGCCAAAGATGCTGCAAACGAGTTCTTGGACGCTACGCACTGTCAAGACTAGGAAAATATGTATATATTTATAAAAGAACATATTCTTGTGTCCCAAAGATTGTGCCAGAAATAACTGATGTCAATGCTTCCATGCCTTTTGTCAATTTAATAATAAAGAAAATATCACACGAACTTTAGAACTACATCTGTACGAAACCAGCAAAGCAGTTCATGCCGCTGACATGATAAATGTAAAGGCCGTGAAATGAACAAGTTGAGGACAAATGTTTTAATGAAAATTTGTCATTCAGGAACCTTGTTTACATTTTTGTACATATGCAACTGCCAGGGAAAATTCTCTGTGACGCTGTCCTTCGTTCTAATGCACTGCGCAGGAGCAGTTGTCAGCGGTCGTGTATTGTAAGTGCACCGAAATCATAGTCGCAACAGAGATCACATATAAAAAGCACAGTTCTGCAAAGTATACGTTGGAAATTCTAAGTACAATGACATACACAAATGTGAAGATAAAGCTTGATAAAAACCGAAACGTGCTCTCTGGAAGCAAAGTTCGCTGTATGTATCCACAAAACCTCGCAACAAGATATTTAAATATACGTATATGTATCCAATAAATATACATATCTAAGCAATAGTAACTGTATACAAGTTGCTTCAGCTAACTTAAGCCAGTGTTTAAAATATGCCGATGCACTCTAAGACGACGCGACCATGTGCATGTCGCTCACTTTTGTACGTAGTGTGTCACGCTATCTTTTTGTATTTTTGCTTAACTAGGTTTTCAGTCAAAATTATTAAACCAACTTCTGAAGTAACGAAGCTCGAAAAAAAATTCCATTAAGAAAATGGCAGGATGGTTTGCAAAACGTCCGAATAAACAGTTTCTGTGTTTCTATACACAAAAATAAGTATTAGTATATTTCAGCTTGCTGATGATGCCCGCGGAAATAGAAAACACCAAGTGGCATGCCCGTTGCGCGTCGTGATTGCACTGCTCCCTTACGTTCCGCGCACACACAGTCATAGGCGCGCTGCCGTTTTAAAGACGACAGGACAACCACGTAGGCATTGGCAGTGCCATTTACACCGGTGATGTGCTCCCCTCGCGAAAGTTCGTTATAGCGGTAAGCAGACGCAGTGGTTATCGCTGGTGCTGCTGGAAGCAACAGGTCCGTCATTTCGCGATAGCTGTAAGCAAATTGAACATTCCTAAATAAAAAGAAATCTGTTTTCAGATGGCTGAAAAAGGTAGAATAAGAGTATCCTAAATGACCAGACGCAGTCTTTCACGGAATTTACGTTTATTTTTCATGCACTTTCACAGCAAGCGCTCGAAGAGCTCACCTCCTGCAACGATACAAGACTGGGATCTTGTGAGAACGCTTGCTGTCGCTGCCTTGAGCACCGTCGGTTAAATGCTGTGGCAGACTTCAGTTATATTCTCCTGTAACGCTTCTGGAGTCGTCGTTTCCGTCGTGTATACGTGATCCTTAATATAACCCCACAAGAAAAAGTCAAGAGGGTTGAGGTCGGGTGACCTTGCCGGCCACAGCACAGGCCCATTTCTCCCCATCCGTTGCCCTGAGAAGGTAACATCAAGCCATGCTCGTGCTTGACTGCAGCTGTGGGCTGGCGCCCCGTCGCGCTGATACCACATTGCGTCAAGCCGGGCTAGTTGTACGTTGCAGCAGAAGTCTTCAACTGGCCCTTTGAGGAACTCGCGTACCTCTTGCCTGTCAGAGTGTTGTTAAAGAACACTTGGTCAATGACTGTGCTGTCATATATTCCGCACCAAACGTTAAAAGACCACTGATATTGGTGGCGGGATGTTCCCAGCCAGTGGGTATTTCACTCACTCCAATAGTATGCGTTGTGGATGTTTAATTGGCGATTTAGGGAAAAGTTCTCCTCGTCAGTCTGGATACTCTGGTGAGGAAGTGAGAATCCTGCTCCTCCTGAATCAAAATCCAATTCGCGAAATCAAATCTGTTTTGAAGATCGCTTGACTCCAGACATTGCTGCAACTGCAGGTGATAAGGGCGTAGTCCAGCTGTTTTCAATATCATCCAGGCAGTTCAGTGGCACACATCGAGCTGTGCGCTCACGCTGCGCGTGCTAGCGTGTGGATTAGCCGCCATGAAAGACAAAACGTCGGAGCAAACCTCCTTATTGATGACTGAAACTCTCTGCCTCTTTCTTGTGAAGCTGCCGGTTTGCTTCAGCGACTCATAGGTGCTGAATATTGTCATCAGGATTGGTCGCATGCCCGGGTGCCAGCTTCGAAATATTCTTGCAGCCTGCCGTGTCTGTCCACCTACAGCTCCTAAGGCAAGGATCATGTCTGCTTTTTCCTCGTTGGAAAAAGGCATCACGAAATTGCTCGCGCTTTAACAGGCGATGCACTATAGTCTTATCGCTGTCTGGAACTACCACCTCCCACCACCACCCCGTCCGTCAGTCACTTTACGCAGCGCAGGAGATAACCGTTGCTAGCTTCAATCGAACAGCCAACGCTTGCGTCGCTGCCCTGACGCTTTTCAAGCGGCAGCGCACCTATGGCTGTGAGCGGAACGCTTCACGGCAATGCAATCAATCACGACGCGCAAGCAGGCATGTCATGTTATGTTTTTTGTATGTAGCGGGCATCCGCAGTGACCTGAAAAACACTAATACTTAATAGATAGATAGAAATAAACTGTTTATTCGGACGTTTTGCAAACCGCGCTGCAACTTTCTAACCGGAAATTTTTTCCTAGCTTTGTTGTTTCAGAAGTTACTTAAATAATTTTGACTAATTATCTAATTCAACAAAATACAAAAATAGCTTGGCAAACTGCATAAAAAAGTGAGCAACATGTATTTGGTCGTGTCGTCTTATAGTGCATCGGCAGATTCACAGATAACAGAAACCTAAGGCATCCCCCCCCCCCCCCCGCTCCCTCCGCTCCCCCGATGCATCCCACGCGATGGAAGGCGGCGCGCTTACTTCCCGCTTTTTTCCTTTGCGCGCATAAGACTGACCCACCATCGTCGGCTCACCCCTCACCCCTCTGCGCTTTCCCTCGCACATACAGCATGCGGCGCGCGCTGACGATCTTATCGCACTCAGAGTTCATACGGAAGATGACGGCGACGACAGGAATGCGCCTTGAGTGTCCCTATAATTGCTATCGCAATAATATAATAAGAGTATTCGGCAAGTGAAGAGTGCCGTGGCCCATTACTTTTCGCAAAAGTAGTAACAAAATCGAACTTTAAGCATGCGACAATTCACTGCACCGCAACAATGTCTATTTGTGTGTGTGGGAGGGGGGGGGGGGGGGCGGGGACCGAAATGAAGAAACGCAAAGGAAAGCATGTTGGCTACAATCGAATGCCTACTTGGCGCACCTAATGTAGCTACCTAAGGACATCGAAGAAAACGTGAGACGCTTGGTCCACAAAGAAATATATGCATGCTACTCTTTACAATACACTGGCGAGATAAAATACTTTCCGTAGACGTCTGCTAGCCAGAAAGCGTCAAAAACTCTCTGCGGCCAAAATCCACTCGGCCAGACAAAAGCGAACGCGCACCGCAGTGCGCCGCGTGGTTGTCAGGGCAACACGTGAAAAACGCATGACCTCTAGCTGGCTCTGGCAGCCCGCGCATAGCGAGGACAAGAAAATTGAAAACGCTCAATGTGGTCCTCGCGAATAAAAATCAAAGTAGAAAAAATAAATAAGAACGCAATTACCTTTGCTGGCTTTAGTGCCTTGGCATGGATGCTTTGGCGCGCAGGTGATAAAAAAATGTTGATATTCTTTTCTTTGACATGACAGCACAAATGAACTGTCACGACGCTTAGTCTCATCGGACCTCGCTGCGTGCTCTGTCAACTTGTCTGACAGTGTGTTGATTTGGCTTGTTTAGAAAAGTCAATGCAGCTTTGGCGTCAAATGTTTATAAGAACATTAAACCCACAAAGATACGAAATTTAATATGTAAAGCACGACTTTGGAAATGTCAATGCACCTTTCCCATCCAAACTTTGTGATCTTTATGCCCATAAAATTTCGGAATTGAAATTCATGCGCTCCGTACAGTCCGCGGCCTCTGCGAGATGCCGCGACGAGCCCGCTCGCCATCAAAGCTCCCTTGAAACTTTGTGCTCGGATGGGGTTCTTTGCGTCAAGTGACTCAAGGTGCATGGGCGTTGCCGCAAAATTCAGCCTGAGTTCACAATTTTCGCGCCGAAATGTCTTTTCGAGCGAAAAAATAAATGCTAGAGAAAATCCAGAATGCTTTCCGGCGCCGGGAGTTGCTTTGGTCGGTGGTGCATCACAGCACGAAAAAATTTCGGGGGGGGGGGGGGCTGAAGCCCCATAAGCACCCCCCCCTGGCTACGCCCCTGCTACCGGGGGACCCTCCATAAATAGGAATGTAGTCCGTCAACTGATCGCCAGTTGACTTCACCTAGGCTTGCCCTTTTGAGCATGTATTATCTTTGTACAGGCCGCAGAAAAACGTCACTAACAAGTCTATCAGGCTTCCATGTGTGCGTGGCGTATAGAATTTCAAAGCACTGTATAAAAATACTTATGGGGCACGCCACACGAAAAACAATTTTTATTATATTTATTTTTTTTCAATGAAGACGCTAAGAGAACTCGAGACGTTTTTCTCGAGCGCCGCAATCTGTCCCGTAAATAAGGAAACCCTCATTCGGTTCAACCCCCGCAAAGCAGAGAACGGTCGCAGCGTTGCATTAACCGTTTCCGGGCCATTCAATTTCGTGACCGGACTGATGGCGCTCTCATTCAAGATAGCTGTCAAGATTGCCGCTTGCAGAAAAAAAGCGCGATCGTAATCCGAGGCCTGTGGGCGCGCCGCTAACTATTCTAAAACACCGTCGCATCCGAGAAAGACATTTACAACACTCGGTCAAGATAAGAACTGAATGGTCGGTGCTTTCCCTCTTCTCATGTTCATTTGGACACGGTAACAATAGCGCGGCAGTGCACTTGCCCGTCTTTCGCATTTCCTCGCGCTCAGCCTTCGATTAAGGAAATAAGCTGCGGTGCGGCTCCTTCTTGTAATCGGCTTCTCATCGACTCCGAGTTTTAAGTTTCATTACAGGCACTTGCATTGAGAAGCTCGTGATGATTCTAATGATTTCCAATTATGCTTCCCGGCAAGAAATGTGCAATTAAACCTGTTGGGCCGAAGATGTAGAACGCGATATTTAGCGTTTTATCATCTTAGATATCCTATCCTGCGCAAGAAAGGCTACAGAACACAACACACACACACACACACACACACACACACACACACACACACACACACACACACACACACACACACACACACACACACACATATATATATATATATATATATATATATATATATATATATATATATATATATATATATATATATATATATATATATATGTGTGTGTGTGTGTGTGTGTGTGTGTGTGTGTGTGTGTGTGTGTGTGTGTGTGTGTGTGTTGTGTTCTGTAGCCTTTCTTGCGCAGGATAGGATATCTAAGATGATAAAACGCTAAATATCGCGTTCTATATATATATATATATATATATATATATACATATATATATATATATATATATATATATATATATATATATAATCTCGAATTTGTGGGTTCGGTTCCCACCTGCGGCAAGTTGTTTTTTCATCCACTTTAATTTCCTATAATTTATCGTTTCATTATTTCATTTATTAAGCACAAGTAATTTCCCCTATGTTGTCCTTGGTGTCAGTGTTTGTTGGCTTCTTATGATATGACTAATAAAAATTGGGCGCCTCGGTTAATGCCCTTTCTTCTCGTTTATTACATAGCGAGGATCTCGAATCCGGCTACATTGATGCCTTCAGGTAGCATATGTGGGTTTATTGACCAGTTGCCTTCACCCAAAAAGATCACGTTCTCGTGACGCCTGCGGCAAAAAGGACGTTCCACGTCCGCCGCCAAGGTCTGTGAGTGGTGGCGCTGGCTAACACTCCCGGTGTTCTAGTATGACACATAAATACCCAAGAAAGTGGATGGGGAAACAGCGTCACGGTAGCTCAATTGGTAGAGCATCGCACACGAAATGCGAAGGTTATGGGTTCGGTTCCCACCTGCGGCAAGTTGTTTTTTCATCCGTTTTAATTTCCAATACTTTACCGTTCCATTATTTCATTTATTAAGCACAAGTAATTTCCCCTATATTGTCCTTGGTGTCAGAGTTTGTTGGCTTCTTATGATATGACTAATAAAAATTGGGCCCCTCGGTTAACCCCCTTTCTTCTCGTTTATATATATATATATATATATATATATATATATATATATATAATAAGTATATACTATCATTAGTATTCGCTGTCATTTATAGGCGGGAAGCTCGGTGATCACGTTTTAAAGGCATGGTTCTTCAATAGTCGCACTGGGGTACAAGAGTACTATCCGTTCATCTCAACATTATTGATATAAATCGCTGTAAAACAAAACGATAGAACAATGAAAAAAAGCTAAATTATATTTTTACAGCGGAAATTCTTTTCATGATGAAAAAGAGATTATTTCATTTTATAACACCTCCAATTGATCATATTTTCGGAATGCAAGATATGGAGAGAGATAGCAAACAGCGGAAAGGCAGGGAGGTCAACCAGACGAGCGTCCAGTTGGCTACCCTACACTGGGGAAGGGAAAAGAGAAAGAGGAACGCGGGATAGAGGAAACACTGTGTGTACGCAGCAAAGCGCCTTGAGATCAGTCAAGTCCGAGCAAGTGCTCCGCCGATACGTCACTCTGTTGGCTGAAGCTGATCTTGGTACTTCCCCACAGCAGGTGATGCACGTTGAAGTCACCTGTGAAGACCAAGCAGCCACTGGTCGTCAGCAGTACGTTGCAGTACGTGGCAGTATATCATTGAAGTAAATCCCAGCCTTTTTGACTTCAGTGCAAATAGAATGCTGCGGGTGAGCCATGATACTTACTTGCAAGTACTGTATTGAGAGCATCCAGCACTTGCAATGCACTTCGCGCTGACAGAGTGCGTAGGTTATTCAACAGCATTGAAAAGTATTCATCAGAGAGCGGAGCAACATAACCACGTGGCGGTCTTCTACGGGCAATTTGTCAGGAACCCGCGCTGCGCAGCTGTACACTTGACATTGCTCCGGCTCCGGCTGTGGCTTTATTAGTAGTGCGAACCAAGTTGTATTATTCTCCGCCATGACCGTGTCAGATTTTGATTGGATTCCGCCATGCCTAGTGGGCAGAGCAGGAGATGTTCTCGGATGGGACGTACTCTTCACAGAGGCATCAGCGGTTGCTCAGTGGCTATGATGTTGGGCTGCTGAGCACGAGGTCGCGGGATCGAATCCCGGCCACGGCGGCCGCATTTCGATGGGGGCGAAATGCGAAAACACCCGTGTGCTTAGATTTAGGTGCACGTTAAAGAACCCCAGGTGGTCAAAATTTCCGGAGTCCTCCACTACGGCGTGCCTCATAATCAGAAAGTGGTTTTGGCACGTAAAACCCCAAATATTATTATTACAGAGGCATCAGCGTTCTTTGAAGTTCGATGGCGTCGGGAGAGTTGCTTACTAACTGCCGCAACAGCTTCCCCATGAGACAAATGGTCGCTCGTCATCTGCTTCATGACCGCCTTTTCCTTCTTCATTTTTCGCCAGCCCCTCAAAAAAGCATCACGGAGCGCAGGGCAATTGGCGCATTTGAGAACCGTGGCTGCACAAGAGTCTGCAGCGTGGGGCTCGTTGCGGCGTGAGCAAACTCTCGTGTTCTCGCACACGGCGCTCACGTGTGCTAGCCTCATATAATTGCGGCATTGAAGTGGCCTCGGGATAAATGGTCGCACAGGGTGCCTAAGTGCCCACCTTGACGTGCGAAGGGAGAGTCTCACCCTTGAAAATTATTTTCGCACAGCAGGATGTGCCGAGGCGATACACATGGGTTATGGCGACGCGATCAACGGCAGGCTTCATTAGAATCGGCAAGTTAGCGCTGGAGATGGGTACGTCCACGTCGTAGTTGACACCAGTTAGTGAAACCACAATCCAGGGGGATGTATGAGGGGAGCTTTATGCCACCAAGTTTTGCAAGTTTGCTCAAACTTATCAGCGCAGTCTCATGCGTGACGTCATGCGTCATGATGGCGTCATGCGTGACGCCATCCCCGGCAGAGGCACGGGGACGTCAACATGCATCCGCGCCACGAACCATGGCGGCTCACCAAAGATGTACGTGGAAATCAGGAGAAAGCTAGCGGGTGATGCGCCTCAGAGCAAGGCTACTTAAACTCGTATATTTCCCTGTGTCACATGGTACCGGGCGTCATGGAAGCAGATGTCTTGCCAGGGTCGCGTTTCTACATATCACGTATTACATATGTGTACATGTATGATATGTTACAACCACATCCCAGCATTTTATTTTTTCGTACATATACATGAAATCTGCAGTAATGAGGGGAGTACAAGTTACTCCCTTTATGAAAAAAAGCTATCTAACAATTTAGCCTTTCTTCTTAAGATAACGGGGAACCAGTAAACATATTATTTTTGGAAAATCACGGCGGGAAAACAAGATAACAGAAAACAGAAAAGAAGAGAAATACTAGAAAAAGCTACCCAGCTTTTTCTGTACTTTTTTGACATGTATGTATGTATGTATGTATGTATGTATGTATGTGTGTGTGTATGTATGTATGTATGTATGTATGTATGTATGTATGTATGTATGTATGTATGTATGTATGTATGTATGTATGTATGTATGTATGTATGTATGTATGTATGTATGTATGTATGTATGTATGTATGTATGTATGTATGTATGTATGTATGTACGTATGTACGTACGCGCGTGCTTGTGTGTGCAGTTTCCACAGGACATGTTTAGTATTCAAACGTAAATCGCTAAACAGTGGTCATTATCAGGGAATACCAGTACAGAAGAATATTTTAGCAAGGAAGAGCGTAACTTTCCCGAGATCAAACGTAACAAAAGGCAAATTCTATGTTTGCTGCGACTAACGTTTCATTTAAATTTCCTAAGGCTTAGCAGGACTGTAAGAATCTCATCGAGAAATTCCCTCATAAGAGCTTGCGCAAGTGTTGAAGGTGCCACTGAATCCACTGCGAGACAGTGTAACATAACTTTTTGTGGAATACTCTCGATAACACTGTTGTGGCGATGATCAACGCTTTTGCGTCGTTGTGAATCTAAACATCCATCAAAGTGTGATAAAAGCGACGGCTGTTCGATAACGGGCTTCCAAAACGCATTACATGTGACGTATGTCGCACAAGTTTCAGCGTTTCATTCAAGAATTGTGCAATGTTATAAAAGCCACGTTGCGAGCGTTGCGAGACCCCGTCGCACATGTTCGCTGCAGTTGCAACAGCGTTAGGTTTGCTAATAAGCTTGAAAGTGGCTCAAATACCATTCACCAGTTACTGAAATAACTCGATGCTGTATCAGAAATTTTAGTTGCAGCTGTGCAACCCAGAAACGATATTATTAACTGGCTAAGTTTACGAGTCCACTGAAGACTCTTTAAGGCAGGATGGGAGGAAGCCACGCATTTTCATGTCATTTATGGCCACCATCACTGCTTCTTAAAGAAGCGTGATTTGCAATTGACCTTTTTGTTTACTGTTCAGAATAACCAATAATACGATGACCCATCATTGCTACTGGACATCCAAGTTTCCCCTAGATTCGTCAAGTCTTTGTTCTTCATACCAAAACACGAGCTTCTTCACTCTTATCAGAACTCGGTTCTGAGATTACGGCTTTGCTTCATATCATAAGGAATTACAAATATGTCATGAGTAACGCAAGGGCACATATAGTGCTTGTGGGTACCGCAAATAATGCGATGAGCACAACGTTGCATGCATTATTTGATAGCCACTTTCTCTTTTCTAAATTAAATGGACTCCCAATCACATCAGCGTGTGACTGACACTGCTTAAGCTACTAGACGCCTTTCAAAGAAAAACGGTCACTTTATACCGTCGTCAGGATGCATGTCTCGTGACGAAGCCGGAAAGTGAGCACGATACGTGCCAGGATATCAGGAATTTTTCTTGCCGCAAATGTGTCTACTCTATTTTTCAGCGCGCACAGGTGAGAGAGCACGTGCACGCCACTGAGCGCGAGACAAAAGACGCCAGCTGCTCACCTATGATGCCTTCACTGGACGCGGCGGAGACGTGGACATGAAAGAGAAGTCTCATCGCTGCTCCCGCCGCCAGCACAGTCCACGAGCAGAGAAAGGACGTCGACATATCCAGCCGATAAAATGCGGCCGCACGGCTCACCGCACGCTGGCAGCGACTTCGCGAAGAGATTGTCACACTAGAGCGTAACGTGTTCCGCAAGCGACGACGCGGCGGCCGTCGACAACACTGACGGCGTCAGTCCAGCAAGTCCTTCGCGGCCAGTCATAATCACGTGCAAAAAAAAAAAAGTCTACTGCGATGGTAGGCTTCTGTTGGGGCACTCAACCCGTCTCCATGCCACCGAAGCACACACGCACTCTAATCTCGGTCAATGCCACGTTTGAGGTGTTTTCTGGAAAAAAGCTCAGTATTCCGATGGGCGTAGAATTAGTCACATTGAAGTCACCAGGAAGTTCTGGGAATCCTAATGGTTCTTGCCGACAGTCCAGGAACGTCGAAACAACGTCATCGCACCACCACTCGACACTTATTCCAAACAAGGCGCAATTGCCTACGGAAAGTGAGCAGGACGTCTCGAAGCAGCGCTAACTTCCGGCTGCCTCCGACGAGTCGTGCGCGGGCTACTTTCAAGCGCGCGAAAGTCCTGCAGAATCACCACAACAGCCAAACGCTGAGGCGTACGCGGCTCTTCAAAGCTTGCGCTGCGCCGGAGAAGAGCGCGCGAATTGAACCCCTGCTCCGGGTCGGAGAGGAGTGCCACGAGCGGCAAGATGAGCTCTGACACGCACGTCCAAAGCGGCGGTAGCGGTCGCGTTCAAAGAGAGCCGCGACGATGCGACCCGCGGCCAACTTTGCGGAGCGAGGGGCGCATCGCAAATCGGCGTGGCGGCGGCAACGGCGGCCTCCCTCTCTCAGGCCCCACGGGTTCTCTGGACGAGTTGGACTCCGGCTGGAGCCTTTTAGCGCTCGCTCGCTCAAATGTTTGCGCCGCCCGCCGTCGCTCCCGGGCCTCGCCGAGAGCAGCGCCGCCCGATAACCCGCGGTGGGCGCCGAAAGCCGGCGCGCGCAGTGCAAGCGCAACGCGCAGGGCGGCGGGCCGGCGGCACGGTGTTCTGTCGAAGCCTGCGGCCTCGGTCGCGCGGTTCGCGTCCGCACGTCTTCATTCACTGACCTGGCGCGCACACGGTGAGGTTCGTGGCAGCGGATAGGGCGCACCGCAGGGACGCGGCAGGCGCGACTTCCCTTCCGTGGCTCGATTTGCCTCGCTTTTCGGGAGCGACACCGGTCGGCCGCTCGCGATCGCGCTGTACTTGCTTGTTCTGTCAAAGGGAGTCCAGTGAGTGCTTTCCTTAACGATGTGTGTTCGCAAAATCCTCCTGCTGTTATCGAGATCATTTCTGCGATGGAAAGGGATTGTGAAGAAGCAGGGGACGTGGCGCAAGAGTTATGAAAGGGAATATTGCCAGCACTATTCCGGAAAGCAACGTACACTTCCCTTGAATATTGTTCTGAGGCAGGCAGCGTCGTGTCCATGCTTGTTGCGAGGATAACCTTGATGACAACTTCGCTGCGCAGTGCTCCTATGGTAAGGTAACTTGCGATTCCGTCCACCAAGCACTAGAGACACCCCTTGTCAAGCCACCTGGGCCGCAGGAATCGCTTTTCCAAAACTATGAAAAAAGAGGCAATCACATTTGCTATACAGCCATCTTTGTCGGTTCGCGAATATGTCTGAAATAAGCCTTCTCATGCACCCGGCGCGAAAGTTCATTGGGCGAGATGCTTTGGCTATTACCAGTGATGATGCAGCGAGGCGCACTTGTCAATATGGCTTGAATGCTTTTACGGACAACAGCACGTTCACAGAAAAGCAGGCCGAACGTAATTCGAGAATATTGTTTGACGTGTGTTACTCATTTTACAGAGCCACTATATGATTATCTGCGACCCAACTTCACACTACCACAAGAGTCGTGACGAGAGTTAGATACACTGCCGCATACAGGATGTCCCATCTATCATGCACCAAGATATTAAAATGTGCCACTGCAACGCAGCTGAACGGAACCAAAGTTTGTCGTTGCTTGAAGATACTCAGATAATTTTTGCATACCACATAAGTACATAATTAGTCTTAATTATTTAGTCAACTTCTCAAATATTATATTATACAAAACGCCTTGTATAATGTGGCTATGAAGCAGGTGATATCACACGACGTAATCACGCTGCTAGACTCCAGAGTTCATTGGACATTCGAATGGCATTTCGCCTTGCAGATGTTAGTGTGCTTAAAGCAATGTGTCATGCATCAAACAAACCTACAGCTCCGCGAGCGCCTGTCCTTGGGGCACCAAGTTCTCATAACTAGGTATTTTATTCAACTTGGCATGCTTAAGACTCCATGGCTGAGTTATGGTTGCACACAAAGCTTCCGGAGCATCAGCTTTCAAAGGATTAAGCAACATGTTCGAAAAGTGCAGAAATGTCTACTTTTTTTACTCTCTTAGTCGTAGCTTACTTTACTGTTAACATGAGCGTATAAAGACAGTCGCTACGAAGGAGCTACTCTTACAAAGGCGTTGGTTACGCCGCGAAAGGAAGTGGAATGTTTCTTCAACCACTATCACATGAATTTTTATTGACTCTGGTCACCATCGGCGGCGCCATTGAAGTACACCGCGTCTTTTCCGATTTCTATGGTTGAGCGGCAATAGACAACTTGCTCAGGGCTGAACAGAAAGCGGGTGCTTAGACAAAAGGATCACATGGGGCCGACGCCTCTCCCCTTGTCAACCCATCGCTATTGATAATTAATATTGTATGTACGCAATAAAGACACGCGAAGAAAATCAGCTAATGCGACAAAGCGTTTCGGTGAAGCTAAAGCAGGCTGAAATGTCAAGGTTTGCCTGCGCACAATGTAACATTATGGGCTGCAAAAGCCGTGTGTGCAGAATTATCTATCAAAGGTGGCGATTACTGAAAACCAGCACCCCAAGATAATCCCGACAGCTTATGTGATCAAATATAGTGGTGAAGCGAGCTCTTCTTCTGCCAACACATTTCTTAAATCCGTGTTTCAAAAGATGAGATTGCGCGTATCATCGAGGTTTCTTCTTCCTTCAGTCCTTCCTGTTTTCCATCACGCTATTGGTACCTCACATCTCTTCCCCATTCGCCGTTCACGGTGCGCCGCTCCCAGACTAGCGTCTATATTTCCTTTGAGACCCTCTGCGTGACGACATGAAACCATATACGTCCCACTAGATAATTCTTTCTTGCGTTGGTTTCTTTGCTATGTTATCCACACAGGCAATGCGCCATCGACGTTGTTGGTGTTTTCATCCTTAGCTTGAGTAAGCGGTGAGCGTGAGCCACACGGCTGTTCGTTCCCGTGCAGCCTGACTTTTCCAATCTGCGTCAAGACCTTCCTTCGTGCATTGAAGCGAGGAGTGAGCCGTATTCGTCTTTCTTCTCGGATACAGGCGCTGATCACAATGGGATCCACCCGTTACGCTATCCTGACCACGAGTACTAAACATGGCGATGATAGCGTTTCTGCAGTGCCCAGCCATTCGCGTGTCATGAGTTGTTGCGATTCGAACATCGCACTCGAACAGCTGCGGCGACGCTCACATGAATGAAGTTTGCGGCAGCAAAGCAGTCCATCGGCGTGACGCCTTACAAATTGCAGCAAAAATTGCAGGTTAAGAATGTTTGGACAGGGCAGTCAGTGACACATGAAAGCCTACAGTATTAGGAAAATGTCTGGTTTCTATCAGATGTGTGCTGTCTTATTCATTGTGCATAATGCAAGCTATGAGCTCGTGATGATGTCGTCTCTTTTGTAAGCCATTGACCTCGGTTGTACACTATGGCTTCTTTGCAAACTCTTAAATCGGCCACACGCTATGTTGATGGTGGCCCACAAGTTCTAATTGAAGGGCATATCATAAGGAAAAAGACATCGTATGCGCACATGTATTGCGTTAGAGCGCAAGCTTCTCTGGAAAAACCTGTCTTTGTGTACCTGCAACACGAGCAGGAGCGAGATCCCTCGCGGTCGTGTCATCGCATCTGATGGACGTCGTTCTTAGTGCAGGAAGTCCTTGTAGCTGATCATGTCCCAATAAGCGCACACGCGCTGTCAAAGGAGTGCGGTATTTTTTAAAGACGGTGTCCCGTTTATTGCTTGTTGAACAGCAGGTTATGTATGTGTATTTTGTTTTCCCATCATGTGTTCATGCCTATTTCATATTCTTGCTTTTGAAACTCTGAAAAAAAAAAAACATGTAGAATAACTCTTTGGCTTGCACATATTGGGTAGATAGCGTGCATGCCTCTTGTATATGTGTGAATACAGTTTTTTGCAATATCGGGCGCTTGTCTGGTTGACCTCCCTGCCTTTCCTCTCCTTGCTCTCTCTTTCTCCTTTCAATATATTTTTTATCAGTGGTCAGGTTTTTTATAATTTTACCTTACTTTATTAGTCCATTTAGTTTATATTGGAAATGTTTTGTAATCACCGGCCTTGTCAATTTTCCAAGTATCTTATAATATATTCTTCCCAGCTCTAGAGAAGACGAGACACAAGGCATTTGTCGTGCTTGCACAGCTGCCTTACGCGCATAGGACACTGGGTGAGATAATCAGAAAATGGAGTAACCCTATAGCTGACTGCAGTGCTTTACCATTTGTTATTTAACTGCTGATATGTGAAGTGCCTCCTGAATTAAGGCAAGCAGAACCTCCAGAATGATAAGGCAGAAGACGACCAAGATTGAAGGTAGGGGGGGGGGCGGTGTAGGAAAGAATAAGATTAAGAAAGTGGCGGACGCTGCCTCATCCGTATTTTTGTACGTGACATACAAACATTCTGAACATAGAGCTACAGAATTGCTTCTCTTCAGTCGATACCTAGATCACGCAAGTGGTCGGGCGTGAGTTTGCGAAGTAATCTTCATGGAAATACGAAAGAGCCATGCTATGGGGCAATTTGGGGAGTCTAGTACGATGGGCTTATTGTAATGCATTGAATTTGTATTGAAGGAGGGTAAGCTGTCTAACTCTGCCGAAATCTGCCCATTGTTATTTTCATCGCTGTCGCAAGACACTCCACGAAGAGGCATCGCTCAAATTAATATGCTGGCGCACACCAACAAAGACTCTGTCTGTGGACCGGAATTCAAACTTGATAAAAACTGCGTGCTAAACTTTGGTCCTGCGTGCTCCAGATGCTTGCGACGACTCGAAAAAAATAGGGGGGTGGGGGGGTCTTTTACCCACGGCTGCAGTCGGTTGGTATCACACATTTCACAACGGAGCATCGCAGGTGTGTCATTGCAGTATTGGTGAAAGGCGATGACAGAATACAACGGCATCTGAATGGGGTAACATTCGTAGCATGTCTCGCGCCCCTCTCTAAATTAAATTTTTTGAGTGTTGCAAAACGCTGTTTCCAGCGAGCACTTCTTGGACGCCTTGTGCGCCTATGTGCAGGCACAGAGGGCGAATGTCTACTTTGCCTCGCTCTGTGGTAAGTGATCGATGACGTCCACCGGCAACCGTACGCGGAGTCGCACGGAAATACGCTATGCCGAAAACAGTGTGCTTGCTCCTTGCTTCATCAGCATTTGGGCTGGCTTACTTCACTGCCGTGAAACAACACGGCCTACCACTGCAGTTAGTCACGTGCCACGTTCCCATTCCCCCCGGTTGGCGAATTCGCTCCTTCTTCTTGCCGACGTATCTCCAACGTAGTGGCACACCGACTCGCTCCACTGCTTGAATCCTGCGAACAGTATGATGTAAAGTTGCGTAAATAGGGATGCTTTCGCGTCCGCCACTGACAATTCTTTCGCAACTTTGAGCAAACAACTGAACAGTGGCTAGACGTTGAGCGATGGAGAGGGCGGCAAGGAGAGGAACGCGCTACGCACCCATTATCTGCTCTTGTTCTAGAAGTACTTCTTACTTTTATTTTTTACCTTCGTTACAACGATACGGCACGAACAAGAGGAGATTTGGAGGTTCGAGTCTGAGTTAGATTCTCCCTTTTGTATGCGCGTTTCGTAAACTTGCTGTAAAGGCCCATGCGGCACTTCGCGCCCTGTTCGCCAGCGTTCCCTCTACAGCCAAGTTGACTCTTGGCGCAAGCACTGCACTCTGTATACACTCACAATCTGCAAAATCAAGTAAGAGAATGACAAAGCTGAAGGGGAACTTTACAATACATTGTATTTTGTTTAGTAGGCACGGAAGAGTCACCGCGATAAAGCGTAGCGTCGAACAGTCTCTCGTAAGCCTTGGCATAGCTGATAACAAGCGACAGGACAATTCCTATGTATATCTCTGCGACGAGCGTTAGCCTTAATGGATCCTTGCATAATGTTAGCTATAAATCTGTGCTTTCACCGCAAGAGTGAATGCAGTGGCACAAAGCAAATTTCTTTAACATGTGACTGTTCTGTTACGTTCAATGTGGCGTTATGCTATTTCTCACGCCGGTGGAAACAATGTATGCGCAACTTGCACATTCTTTTTTTTTTCTTCTTTTCTTTCTTTTACGTAGATGTCTTTCATATAACAAGAGAACCTTAGTTCTATCTGCAATTCTATATTTCGTATTACCAATATATTGGAGCACCTTGCAGATAATTAGATACAGCAGCGATCACTCTGTACCAAGAATTATATCTTCTTTACCAAACGCATCTCAGTACCTACTTTTGATGTCACCCGTTCGGCGTCCACGTTCACTTTTTTATATATCTCACAACATCGCCTTTGAATCGGAACTCCTTTGAATAAGCGAAATGTGTACCATATTGCCCAGAATATGCAGCTTAATAGCCCCAACGAGTGCTCATAGAGCGCACATACCAGGCTTCTTACTTCAGAGTAAGACTTCTTACATTTAAGTAGCCTGAACACTGAGAAGTCAATTATCTTGATTGATATTTTTTATCGGTCCAAAGCAAAACAGGGCTTATGAGAGATGTCCTGTAGGAAGATTGCATTATCATTTTGACAACTTGTGGCTCTTTAAAGCGCACCCAGCCTACGGCGCTCTGGTGGTTTTGAATTCGACCGCCATTGAACCGAAAACCCCTTCGTCCGCGAATCAAACCTTTGCGCCTCTGACCTGCAGCAGTACTCCTAATCCACTGATTATGCAAATCAGTTCCGCAGAAGCCCGTAATAAGGAGGAAGGTCCATGAAAAGAAAGTCGCCATCCACCCGACTGCAGCATGAGGCTACATGCTACAGTGGCACTCCGTCGGGGGACTGAAAGACTGTGGAAAAAAGCAAAGCACATTAAAACACATTTTTCATTTGAAGTAATCGAAAAACGCGAACACACTCTGTACAACCTAAGGGTATTGTTGCATTGCGGATTCTATATGCCCTACTACACAATAAGTGAGATTAAACTGTCTGAATAAGCAAGTCCTAAACGTCTTTTAGAAAACATGTGTGCGTTCTTTTTCCCCTTGCAGTCGGTCTTGTGCTCATGTCGTTTCGCTACACCCCATTGCAATACTTATTGCCAGAAGCTGAGCTTGGAACTGCCCGGCCGAAGTACTCGCTCCGCATTACGTTATGTTTCACTGCATCCACTTGTTTTATCCCGTAATTTAGCACATGGGCTTACCGTACGCCCATGTAGCATATGGGTAAACTCGTACCTCTGAAAAACGTACAGAGGCGCGAAAGGTGAAAAAAGAAAGAAAAAGGCACGTGGGTAACAGAAAAGGCGGTTTCTTGAAAAGCTGCACTTCGCCGATAAGCCCACGCGCGGCGGCAACTCGTGTTTCTGCGTACGAAATGCGAGCACGACGAGGCTTAAAGAATGGAAAGCGGAACTTCGGCGCGTGGGTTTGTTTCCCCAACGCTAACTGTTCCCTGCTATATTATTTCGGCCGTCGGTTTTCACGGCAAACTAGCCAGGCGGTCCGGGCTTTGCGCGGCTGTGACTGCGCCGAGTAGCGAAGCCTGCGTATTCATCATCGCTCCACGCGCCGGTCGCGTCACGGGCCATTTAAAACAGGCCGCGTTCTTCTTCGCAAGCTGCCAAAGCCGTACTATTTCTTCAGTTGGATCCTTTTTCTTGTATTTCTCTTCGGCTTTACTTTCGGCGGATGGGAAGGGCTACATGACGAACATTATCTTCAGGCGAGCTGTCTTTGGGCGCTTTCTTCGACTTGAAGCGGGGCAGCTGGGCGTTTTGTGAAGCCACATTGCTAGAGAGGCGCTGTTTTGAAGCTGCTCTTGCTAGCCATGGGCACAGGCATAGTTCTAGTTGAAGACGATGAAAGAAAAGCGATGCATTTCTCTTCTTCTATGCATTTTTTTTTTGTAGCTCACACGTTGCTCTGACGAGCCGTTCGTGGAATGTAGGCCTGTCTGCGTGTGTTGATGCAGAACGAGACGACAAAGTGCGCTCTTTTGCTGCTGGGACACTGGAGGGCTTCGAGCAGAGGTCGTCTTATTCGTTTTATTCATTGCATATACGTTGGCAGTCAGGCATTACGCTAATGAGCTGATGAAAACCAGACATTGCGTCTCGTTGACGATGTTAACGGACGAGCCTAATTTGCGAACACGGGTCACAGCGAAGTACTGCTGACACTTGTCGCGTTGGCAATGTGTCTGCAAAAGCTTGTCAGGCCGTTGGCACTGCTTTACAGGCACTATCATATGCACATGACAAGCAACTCCAATGCGTTGGCGTTGCTGCGGTCGTCGTCATGTTTGTTGGAGTTGTTCTATTAAAATTTAGTGTTGGAGTTAGTCATGCGATAATTGTTTTTTTTTCATGCTATAGCACCTTGATCACTTGGGCTGCGTGGCACGTCTTTGAAGAGAGCAAACTTGGACCTTTTCATAATCTGAGTGATCAGAATTTGCTCTCATTGGGTGTTTCTTACTCGACAAGAAGGCTACAGATCTCTTAAACTGTCGTTTGTCTTTTTCGGCACTAGCTACGTGTGCTGAAGGAAACGGAACGTAATTCTGCTCGTGAAATTAAGGCTGAGCTGTGCATTGCCCTATAAGTAGAACTAGATATAGATGTTGAGCAGTATATATGTGCTCATGTAGTCTATATTTTACTCATCGTTGCATTCACAGCAATATATTGAGCGAATTGCAGGGCAGGCAATTTGATCAAAATAATTGCTCAATAGGACTACGCATGGTGCGCACAAAACACACTTACTAAAATGTTCCTGTGTTTCTCATACGACAGACAGTCGCGCACGAATATTCAACCAACTATTTCTGACGCCACCACGTGCAATGCTTTGAGAGCGAATGGCAAAGTTGTAAGATCAACACCTTTGTGAGGCATATTCACACCGACTCTGTTTTCTTTCTTTATGACTATTCTGCTAGGAAGTGCCTGGTAGTAAAATTCCTTACAGAAACGCGGCATAATATTTCCAGTCGCTGGCATCATCACTGCTCGCCAGTTTGCCCTTTCGTAATTTGGCGCAGTCAAATAACTTCGGCTATAATGGCTTTGCGCACTTGTGGCTATACCTGCTTAACGCATCTGTCTCGCGGTCGAGAGGTTCATCTTATATTGTTTTGCGATGTTTCTTTAGTGCAATTCAGTAATAAAGCCAAGCTTATTTTGCGTCCTCCCCCAACTTCACGGGTGCAGCCTGCTGGCCTCTATCTTCAACGATTGGCCGTTACCGGATAGGTCGCAAACCGGCACCGGATATAGTGCAAACTCAGGTGACTTGAGGTGGCAGCTGATGTACGCGAGCGCGGGTCTTAACTCCAATGGAAACACGCCGCTATCGGCAAGCCGCCGTCGTCATTACGTGGACAGTGACGATGACCGCTGACACCATTTTCTAAAGAAGTATGTCAACATATTCTCGAAATATTGCCGATGGCGTCACACGAACGAAGACAATGCAGAATGCATGTCAAGAGCGCGGTTATTTGGTGTGATTTGCCTGAGCATATTGGAATTTATTATATATTTGATTGTCTTGCCAATTTGCCAACTTAGAGAGTGCGTCCGATAAGGGCAAAGTTTTCAGTTTCCTGCTTACCACAAACTACATTACTCAGAACGCAGTCGTCGTATAAACAGTAACGCTTTAAGTTTTTTTCCTTCTGCGTCGTCAATAATTTGGTTTTCCTATTTTCCTATGCTTTCAAAAATTTTTTTTTTCGGGCCAATAGTGTACTTTTTTCTCAGCGCTTGCTTGGTGAGTTTTCGTCGATGTACTTGGTTCCTGCTTGCGCCATATGTCATATAATACGCCAGAGTAGTTCTCAGTTCCCCGCTTCCGCGGCGTTGCGGAAATGCAAGTGGGGAAAAAAATATCGTAAACATGTTGCTGAGTCGATAATGCCGAACTGCGTGGGTCCTCCCGTTCTCGTAAAAGTCAGGAAGCGCACTCTCTCCCTCATAAAATACGAACGTGCTGCTTGCGTATCGGGGCTTAAAACGCGGCTACAGCGGCAAGGATGCGGTTGACTGCATCGCTGTAGACGGTGAACAAAAGGGCTCATGTTTCCAGAACTTCGCGAAATCACGAAGACACGTGAGAGGAAAAAAAAAAACAAAGTTGAGCAAAACGCAACATGCATGCAGAAGGATGAAGAAAGAACGATTAACAAAAATATGCAAGAGCAACTCAGAAGCTTCATGTTATAGTCGTAAAAGAAGGGACGACTACAGCTTGTCTTGGTGGACTTCTGTGACGCTCCAAAGCGCCATCCGACTTCGTGGCGCTTTGAAATGGCGCCCACTGCTTTGACTGCATGCCCGAAATCTTCGGAGACAAAATTATGAGCCCTCCTCGCTCACGCAAGAAAGATAAAGGCGACAGTGAATTCCAAGGTGGAATTTGTTTAAGTAGAAGGAAGGGCAAGAGTGGGGCAGTGTTTTCAGCGCGCTCTTGATATTTTGTGGCTTGTAACCTCTTTTGTATATAAGTAGTTGTTTACATAAAGGCATAAAATTACTAGAGTGGTATGGAGATAGTGAAACAACTGGGATGCGCATTAATTATTTGATTGATTGATTGATTGATTGATTGATTGATTGATTGATTGATTGATTGATTGATTGATTGATTGATTGATTGATTGATTGATTTTGTGTCTCACAGGTCAAAGTAATCTTGTTGACTCTGGATTAACATTGAGCACCTCAATGGACAAACAAGCTTCGCTCTTTAACCAAAAGTTTTTAATAAATTGTCCTTCGCTCTTTACAAAACAACTATGCAAATGAAGAAACGGTAAGCTCAGCTTTAACTTCGTCACATTTAAGCTTTATTTATATTTCTGTTTCTCTTCTGAAACTTGCGTAACAGCACATATTTGCAATTATTTCTTTTGGGAAAGGCTGTCGCTCCACCTTCCCGAATTGAGAGTTGCCTGTAGTAATGGCGCACAGAAATAGATGTCGTAGTCCCGAAGAAGCGGTTTCAATAAGGGTTTAAGAGCATGACCGTTCCATACGCCCTCCCCAGATGCGTATGGTTTCCGTGTCATACATGCTCACCATACAGTTAGTATGATTGTCTGCGAAGATCATGCTATAACTAGTCATGGCAGTATGTGAGAGAAAGCAATGAAATAAATAAATAAATAAATAAATAAATAAATAAATAAATAAATAAATAAATAAATAAATAAATAAATAAATAGGAAAATCGTGGTACTCTACGCTTCGTTAAGCGTGCGCCTTCCCGCGTTCTCAACATTGTACACGCTTGCGGGCCTGTGGCGTTCCCTACAGCACAAGTCTCCACGAAGCGCCATCGGTAGCGTGATTGAGCGGAGCCGGTGATTCCGGATCAGTGGCGTGTGACGTAAAGCGTGGTCACGGGAAAGGCACGCTACTCTTTTGATTAAGAGCTCTCGGGCTGCCCCGACCCCTGCGTGGATCGCCGATTCTCCACGGGTGCGGCGAGTTTATGTTCGGTCCGTCCGTTTCTCTATCGTACTGGATAACCCCAGCATGGCAACCGGCACTGTCGTCGTTATAGCCGCAAGGTTTCTGACAATTCAGACAATTTTCAAGTGTTCACACAGGAGTGGTAAATATCCATATAGTTGTTATTCTTGCATATTTGGAAAGTTGTCAGTGTGTGGGGGATGATAATGTCGTAATTTAACTATCAAAATTATAAAGCGCCTAATTGTGAACGCGGTGTAAACTCTGCAAAGACGCCCGCTGTGGTTGCTTAGTGGCTATGGTGTTGGGCTGCTAAGCAGGAGGTCACGGGATCGAATGCAGGCCACGGCCGCCGCATTTCGATGGGGGCAAAATGCGAAAGCACCCGTATACTTATGTTTAGGTGCATGTTAGAGAACCCCACATGGTCAAAATTTCCGGAGCCCCCCACTAAGTCGTACCTTACGATCAGATCGTGAGTTTGCCACGTACAACCCCGTAACTTTAGCTCTCCAAAGACAGCCGCAGGGTGGGTCGAAATGCAGTTGTAGAGGGGAGCATAGATAAGTTGTGAAATGGCGTATGCACTTAATATCTGCTTTCAAAAACAGATGAGATCATTGGATGGGCTGAAAGACAAATTTTTTTTGCCGCTAAGTTACTGCTTGGGTCTCGGTGAGCCTCATCAGCGTAAAATACCGCTTTTATTGGCAATTGCCGGTGTTGCTTGTTGGACTGCCACTATTGTTCCAAGTCTTCTTTGGAACAAAGTAGTGATATGACACTTTCGGCTTGTGTAATGTCTACTTTAACTTATGGTTCAATAAGATCTTGTAAATACTATGCAAATACGCTCAAGCATCAGGGCATGAATAAATAATTGAGTGTTGTACTTGTTTTCACGAATCAGTTTTGTCTTTCAGTATCTAGTAGGCGGGTGGGTCATGACGTCATGACACACTGACCCGCTCTTTTCTTGAGATCTCTATTGCTTCCGCAAGTGAGGGCAGCCAGAAGGCGTGCATCTCTCTTGTTAATTTTTCGTTAGTGACGTCACATAGCTAGCCCTATACTGCTCATATTGCCGATTATGTGACTTCCTACATTTCGAGACCAACTTTTAACGCAATAGCATTATATGCACTATTACGCGAAAATCCGACGTTCTAGTCTGTGGTGTGACCTAATGATGATACCAAAAATGGCCGACGGCAAAGGGTAGAACTGCATCAAAATATACTCGAATTGACGTCATATTTTCCAGAGAGGTTCCTGTAAACAAAGTAAATTACTACGTTTTGACAAGATTGTTAGGCAAATTTTGATCTCTTCGAGGCGAGCACGCTCACCCGATGCCACGGCGTCTCCACAGTTCTGGGCAGGAGGTGACGCCAGGTCATGAGTGTATAAATTGAGTGTACGAAATTTGGCACGCGACAGCATTCAAAGATCCCTCACCGCTTGTCATGCTTCCTGGCAAGTGCAACTTTCCTGCGGACGCACGGAGGCAAGCGCGATGGGACAAAGAACGCGCAGAAAAAAAAAAGAAGCATTGCACCAAAGCGACTATACAACGCTTTCGCATTCTCACACCTAAGCCGTCTGAAGTGCGTCTCTGCCGACTTTTTTTTTCGTATCAACTTTATGATATTTCTTGAATGTGGTTCCGAACATTCACGCCGGCTATGTGTCATCGTTTTACATTCGAGGAGCGTGAGGTACAGTTCTTGCAAGTTCACAAATATGTGTCAGTAAGGATTTAATTCGTCGCAGTGACTGAGATGCCGCAAATTTTCTTTTTTTGCCCCTCTTTATGGCACCCATCCTTTCTCCCTCGCATCGTCGGCAGGGTGTGGCGTTTCTCACATTACCGTCGCCACGGCATCCGAGAACCCGCGCCTGCAGTGGGCTGATTGAGTGACTCGGAAGCGATTTGTTCCTATACGCACCGCGAACCCCGCCGGACAGCGGCGGGCACTTCATTGTTCGACGGGACCACCGCTGCGCCTTTGCTGTGCTCGTTCAATTGTTTTTTTTTATTGTCTCTCTCTTCGCGTTATCTTTTTTTCGAGTGGGCCTCTCAATCAGTTTTCGCGAAGCCCCCTCTGACTCTCCCCTCTCTCGGAAGCTGTGTATCCCGCTGCTTCTCGCTTCTCTATCGCGGTATTGTAAATACGTAAGAAGAAGTTGAGGGGACGTATATGCGAGCGTTCCATGCTTGCGCCTTATTCTTTTCGCAGTTTGCCTAAAACGGAGCGTGCGTGCAATCGCGCTCCGCTTAGTTGATTTAGACGCGGGAGAGAATCGCAAGGCTGCACAGGCCGTCTACTTCTTTATGGACTTGACGCTGCCTTCCGGCAACTGCTCGTGCTCCTTCAATGTTTGAACAGCACAGAACAGAAATGAAATATCTGGTATACATGTAGAGTCAGTAGTAAATAATATAATATGTGGTGCAAGAAGGATAAAAGGATCCGGGGGGTTCGATGTTTGGTTAGGCGCAAGAGAAGCCAGAGAGTGCACACGGGAAGGTATTTGTTATGTTTAATTGAAATGTAGGCATATGAAGATAAATGGAAATAAGTATGGACCAAAGATAGCTTGCGACATCCATCTTCAGGCAACTTCCGCAGTTTTGGGACACAAGATGTATGTTGCCACAGGGAAAAAAGAAACGCGTCTGCCAAATCAGCACTGAGACACCGTTGTATTAGACGCGGTTTCTTTCAGGAGTGCCTTCGGTAATATTTAATGCTTTCATGTCACACATTTGCAGAAGCATATTTACAAGTCTAGGAAAAGCTTAAACAGGTGCGAGGGCGGCACGCATAGCGTGGGAAGCTAGCCGCCGGAATAGCTATCTCAAGTACTGCTGCTGGCGAGGGCGAAATACCTTAGTGTAATTATAATAACCCTAATAGGACTTCTTTCAAAAAAAAAAAAAAGAAACGGCTCAGAAGGCTATACTTCGAGAGCTATGACTGATGCTTTTCTATATATATGTATTCATCTCATCTATGGGATCGCATGCGCGCGCTGTTTCTTTGTCTCTGCGTGTAGTAGTTAAGAGAGCCAGTTTAAGGGCAGAGAAGAAGGAAGGAGAGGAAAGCAATATTGCAGCGCCGTGGTTTTAAAGCGCAACCGTGGTAGGGAAACGGAAGGCGATATAAGCATGCGTGTCCATGATACGCACACGACAAACTGCCTTACAATATTTAGACTTGAGGGGAAGCTTCGTTAACAAACTATAACACGGCAATCAGCACTCGAATATAATTATAACCCTAATAATAACTGTAAATATTCATCTCATCTATAGGATCTAAAGCGCGCGCTGTTTCTTTGTCTCTGCGTGTAGTAGTTAAGAGAGCCAGTTTAAGGGCGGAGAAGAGGGAAGGAAAGGAAAGTCTCTGAAGCAAACTTGCAGCGCCGTGGTTTTAAAGCGCAACCGTGGTAGAGAAACGGAAAGGCGATATAAGCATGCGTGGCCATGATACGCACACGACAAACTGCCTTACAATATTTAGACTTGAGGGGTAGTTTCGTTAACAAACTATAACACGGCAATCAGCACTCGAATATAATTATAACCCTAATAATAATTGTAAATAGTCATCTCATCTATAGGATCTAAAGCGCGCGCTGTTTCTTTGTCTCTGCGTGTAGTAGTTAAGAGAGCCAGTTTAAGGGCGGAGAAGAGGGAAGGAAAGGAAAGTCTCTGAAGCAAACTTGCAGCGCCGTGGTTTTAAAGCGCAACCGTGGTAGAGAAACGGAAAGGCGATATAAGTATGCGTGGCCATGATACGCACACGACAAACTGCCTTACAATATTTAGACTTGAGGGGTAGTTTCGTTATTATGAATTTTTTGCTAATTATGTGTTTGGTGACTCTAACATGTCTGAAAAATTGGGCCAGGCAAAGCACATAAACCACCTGGGCAGCGAATTTGGGGTTGCTAGGAAGGAGTTTCACTTATATTTACTGTTGGTTTATCTTCGAAGACCGTCTATAGTTTATCAGCTGCACAATTAAATAATCTTTCATGATAAAATACGAAATTAAGCACACTGCTTGACTAAATATGTTAGTGACAGCCTGATGGATCCAAGAGTTCCAAGGGGGTCATAAAAACTTTGCGATAGTCAATAATACTCATGACTCAAGTCCATACTCAAGACGCTGAAAATCTTTCGCAGATACTGAGAGCAGAATTCTAGCAATCTCATCGACAAGGCATTGTAAATATTTCAAACTTCAACGCTTTTCTTCCCAGTTTGCAATAAATAGAAGAAAAGGCCTGAACCCGAGGAATTCGTTCTGTCAAAGGAAACACATGAAAGTGTTTTCTCAGAGCAGCAGAACGCTTTGCCTCAATTCTGTGAGCGTCACGTTCCTCAACAGCGTAGAGAGGGACATAAAAAGACAAAGGAAAAAAATGCTATACAGAGAGGCAACTCTCAAAGAAGGCCAGAAGGAAAGTTCCAACACGAGGAACAAGGCGAACTCCTTCCGGATCTTCTCTCCAGCAATGCGAGTGCTACTCGGGCGTCTGAACTTGGAGTCCTCTTCTTACCGGGGATAACTTGATTCCTCCACGCCGCTCAACTCACTTTCTTGCCCCAATTATTTGGCAGCACTTAGAGAGCACACCTTCTAAGGTTTGGCTTTGACTCGCTTCCTTTCTGGTGCACCATCGAGATTTAGGAGGAACGCGTTTTTTACGGTTTCTTTTTTGAGTTTGGCCACTCAAGACCGAATGATGCTCACTGAAGACGTTTTCCTTCGGGGATGGGACTCTGTCAGGAAAGATTGCAGGAGGTCTAAGTGGAGGTAACTGCTGGAATGGCGTTTACATCTGAGGTCATTTGCTGCTCACTGAACAGAAGGTAAATATATTTTTGTCTTTGCCGTGCGGGATCAGAATTATTGCCCTTAACGGAAACGGCATATCCACTGCACACGTGTTATTGTTCAAACTCGGTTCATTTATACGAAAAGAACAGCGGCAGATCACAACTAAACGTGAACAATTTCCGCTTGACATAACACCAGCTCTCCAAGTGCAGTTCTAGAAGAGTGCTCGTCGTCCAAAGAACCTCATAAAGCTCAGTTTGCTGTCAGACAAGCAAATATTGCTCCATTGCAGCTCAAGTAAATACATCGCCACGTTATGACAACTGCAACGTCATTACAACTCGTGGTAGAGATGAATTTCAGAATGCAAAATCACTAGAAAATTATCTATGTTACACACTGCAGTCTAGACAGATATAAAGTGTTTTAATAAACGCGGTGCTGCAGGCATATTTGCGTTAGTATTAAACACGTGAAACTGGCTTGCGAAATGCTTTCCTGCAGAGATCTGTGGTTATGACTGGCCTGTGAATTTTAGTTAATATTGAATCATTGAGGCCACTGTACTAAAGTTTAGTTATTAATACTATCCTGTTCATCTACGCCCTTACATTACAATGAAAATATCACAAAGACCTAGTTATACAAGAAAATAAAAACAGCTGAACTAATGTGCGAGGCTGACATAAACGTGGCTCTGCTAAACACATTAAGCAACGATGAACAACTGCGAACAAGCGAAATTGGCTTGCATCCAAACAAATGGCGTCAGGTTAGCGAACATAATCTAATAAACTGCATGACATGCAACAGAATGTTCAAATTTCTGTTGTGTCTGGTAATCTCAAGTAATAAAGCTCAAAGGTGAATGGCCTCCTTCTTTTCAGCCTTTTCCAGACCATTTCAAAGCTTCTTCAAGAGCGGCACCGCGTAGGAATTAACGAGCTCAAACGACATATATTCTTTTCTGAAGTACCGATGAAGCAGTCACGAAAACTCGACAAATGCTTTGTTGAGCTGCTAAAATATTCTAGATTTTCTGTATCTTGGTATGGGAGGGGGGGGGGGGGGGCTTTTGCTTTTATTCTACCTATGTGTTGTGAGTGGCTTTAGAGGAAATAAAATGTTTTTTTGGGGGACTCAAGCAGAATCGCATCAGCGTGTTCCGACAAGCACACATAGACAAAAAGGTGATAGAAAAAGAAAGCAAACACAGAAACCTGATTAAGGAACGTTCGCGCAAATATCGAACATGGTGACCCAGTTGCGTGAGAAACTTGTTGGTCTCTATGCTAACGCTCTGTGGCGATTTCCACGAGTGTTTTGATGAAGGCGAAGCACTGCATGCCTGCCATTGATCTGCAGCTCTAAATATTTACGCCTCGCCGCCGCATCCAATACCGAGAACCAGCAAGAAAAGCCTTTCTCTGCTATTGATCCTTGGGAGGTTTTCTGTATAGAAAGCCGTGAACCGCCTCTGCTTGTTAAAAGGGTTTCGCAGCACAGCTGTGTATTATCATGTCCCGCCGCTTTTCTGCTGATGCCGGAGGTACCAACTTCAATTTTAGGTCGCAACGGAACCCCCCCTCCCCCTCCCCCTATATTGAGGGCAAAATGAAAGAACGCTCGAGCGACAACAACGCCTCTGCCGCGCATGTTAGGAAACAAGCGGCAGCTGAAATTGGTCTGAAGTTCGATGCATCAGAGGGTGCTGCTTACAAAAACACCTGAATTGCTCCAGCGACTGTTTGCGATGTTGAAACAAGCAAGTAAATACTTTATATTATTTTTTACTGTGACTGCTTTTTTGTTTGATTGGTACTTATTTACTCAATGCAAAGAGTCCGCGTTTCTTATCACGGAAGATGCTCTTGCGATTGGAACCCCGGTATGCGATGTGAACAATATTGGCTGCTACATTTGTTGCGAAATTTATGTGGTCTATTGTCTCCAGGGTATAATCTTCTTGCTTAGTGAACTTCATGCAAAGTGGTCGGCGCATGTGTGCCCTCCTGCAAAAAAATTTTTGCATTACTATTTCTCAGAAACATTGTTACGTTCTCAAAGGTATGTATTCGCGCTTAGTTAAAGAAGGGTACTCATTCGCTTGAATACTGAAGAGTACATATTGCTCAGCTGCGATGTATATACTGAACTGAGCGGCAAAGTGCTCTTTGAATTGAAGTTAGTACCACTTTATCAATTACACTGCAGGGACGTAAAATGGCCTGTAACAAGTGTACCACATTGGTACCTGCGGCTCTGCCTTGCACCAAGACGGCGTGGATGCGTTTGTGTTTGCAAAGTTGTCAGTTCTGCATATAATGTATTCCAGGGCTGTCTAAGTTTATCTTTGTTGCTTACTGCACACTGCTTGAAGTGGAAGAGCTGTAAGCTCTTCCGCATGGGATGCACAATGACAAGTAACAGGTTCTTTCGGGGATTTCCTATTGGTTATATTTTCCGCGTCATTTTGTTCTCTAAATAAATCGTTGCTGGAGTGCGACCACTTGACATGCTTGGAAGTGGATTCTTGGTTGGACATCACCTGCATGACAGTACTGATAAATTCTCGCTACGGAGCCGTCATTTCCCCGTATGTAATGCATAAAAAGCCCTTGTGATACGTCCTAAAGAGGCGACAGAGAATGTTTATAACTATAAAAAAAAAAACATACTGAGAGCCCGTTGTTATCTCGGTACGACACAACTTCCAATGATGAAGATTTTTTTTTTCGTTCTCCCAATACATTTCGCTCTCTCCTAACAGTAAGACGTATAACTCAGGTGAGGCGCTGCTGTCAATGTAAAATTGAGTTTGTTGTGATGAGAGCATGTCAGTGCACGCAGCAGAAATTTGAATCCCTATGAAAGAAAGAAATTTTAATGTGTTGATACTTGCCCGACAGAAATAAATTTAGACCGTGTTTCTCAAACTGGGGTTGTCTGCTTTGAAGATGTGTGGCTGAGGCACTGACATTCAGGTCCAAAAAAACTGCTTCGATATACAAGGGCATGACCAAAGCATTAATTCAAACTACGCTCCGTGTCCATCTCCTCGGTTCACATTTCACGTACACACGCTCATCGGAAATCGTCATCACCTGCTCCTTATTGCAATAATAATACTTTATTATTAAAATATACTTTTAAACCTTTATTTTTGTTGATTTCAAATTTAAGTTTCGTTATTTCAGAGGAAATGAAATTCAAGCTTTCATTTTTCAATGTAGCGCCGGAACGCGAGGTAATCGCGTTAATGTGGTGTCACTATATCCAAAGTACGAGAAGAAAAGGGGTTAACCGAGGGGCCCGATTTTTATCGCTTCTGCCAATTGCTCTCGAGTTCCCGTCTGAGTACGCTCGCGACACTATAGCTCCAGCCGCCCATGCCCGCCAGATTGCGCACCGTCGCCTTTCTGAGTCGCAGTCAAAAGAGAAGACTCTTTATGATAACCGTTGTTGTGATGTCCCGTTCTCTGCCGGTGACCTCGTCCTCCTTTGGACTCCTTCACGGCGTGTGGGCTTATCGGAAAAACTGGTCTCCCTGTAGCCTGGCCCTTACCGCGTCGTCCGACAGCACAGTGGTGTGGCTCATGAAGTAACTGCAGCCGACACTTCCACGTCGTCCACGTCAACTGATATCGTCCACGTGGGTCGTCTCAAGCCATATCATGCGGCCGCCATCTAGAAGGCGCCGGGTCGGTGCTTTCACCGCCGGGGGTTATGTCGCGGTGCCACGAGAGGGACAATGACGACGATCATCAGCAACACGTAGTGGGGCTAACCTAACGTTCTTCCATGCTGGTTGTACGAGCCATATCTTCCGCAGAGTGATCACGGTCCCATTTAACCTTATGTCTCTGCCAGTTTAATTTTCATAAGACGCCAACAAACATAGACACCAAGGAAAACACAGGGGACATTACTTGTACTTACCACTTTAATTAAAGAAATTGTAAATTGATGGAATTGAAAATGAATGAAAGAACAACTTGCCGCGGGCAGGGAACGATCTCACATCTTTCGCATTACGCGTGCAATGCTCTACCAATTGAGCTACCACGGCGCCGTCTTCCCATCCACTTTCTTGGGTATTTATGTGTCACTACGAGAACTGCCGCTGGGAGTGTTAGTCAGCGCCACCGTCTTTCGCGTAATGCGAGAGACGTGGAATCGTTCCCCACCTGCGATAAGTTCTTCCTTCATCCATTTTCAATCCATTAATTTATAGTTTGTTTAAATCATTTAGTAAGTACAAGTAATTTCCCTTGGTGTTACCTTCGTGTCTATGTTTGTTGGCTTCTTATGGCCAAAGTACTTATTTCATAATTATGCCACTATGGCTCAGCAAAACTTATTGGAACTTGTTAAATTTAAGAAAACAATGCCAGTCGATGTTTACCCATAAAACAATAACTAGGTCCTAGCAGAGGCCGTCAAAATCTATGACGTCACGGTAAGTTGGTGCGTCAACTTCAGAGTCGTGCTAGCCCCCGTCTTTCGTTCTCTCCTGTTTACTCTTTTACGAAGTCTCCTCTCACGGTAGCAGGGCATTTCCTTTTGTATTGTAGAGGACTAACTTACTGATACACCTGCAATAATCTATCTCTTCTGTGAACTTTAACACAAACAGTATAGGGATGTCAGGTTTTGTACGCATAAGTGGCTTCACTGTCGGTTTGTGACCTCAAGACTGTGAGCTACTGTGTATCTCACTGAGCGAGAGAGGTACATCATCCTTTATATGGTGTAAAAACCACAGATTCGCAACGGCGCAGAACATAGCAGGGCGTCGTCGGTCGCATCAGCTGCCGACAGAAGGCCACACCAACAGCGCTAATGAATGCACAGCTGACTCGTGTATTGAGGACGTGCTGCTCTCTTTGCCGCATAGTCCATCTTGCCTGCAATTCAGCATCGCCGTTTCCTGTAGTGTCTTGATCCGGTCTAGTCTCACTCACGCGTATGTTCACGTTTCCTTATTTATTTATTTTCTTATTCAATGCGTCTTTCGGATGCTGGCAAGCTATTTACGTTGATTGCATGGATATTAATTTTGTAATCATGTAGGGCTGCGAAAGTTTCATGAGAAGAACACTAATGTATAGTGTCACGAAGAAAACACAGTCAGGCAGAAAGCATCCTTCGAGGATGATTGCGTTAATGCGGTTAGCATTATGGGGATGGCGCATAACTTTGTAATAAGAAAATCATTGTTAATGAAGATTTGATTACATGTTTATGCTATGAAATTATACAGTGTAGGTTGTTTATGGAGGCAGACGCGCAGTGGTACAGTGGCAATATAGATTGACTGAAAACGAGATTCATGCGTGGTCAGTGCTGGGATGATGTAAAACTATTCCAACCTTGTTTTAATCCAAATCCTCTGTTCCACTCCTTGTAGTTCGAAATAGCTTCGGCCATTTTGCCCAATCATAGAGTGGTAATGGCGGATTCGGATTAAAAACAGGTTGCATTAGTTTTATGCTGCCCTGGCTCAGGTTATGGCCAGTGGCGCATGCTTCCTTCTGTGTGTGCCGTTTCGCAGCGTTTATTCCTTATCTTTCAATTTAGTTATAAAGGTTATGTCACATGAAACGGGATGTCTGGTGGCAAAATGAATTAAGCACCCAAAAATTAATGCAAACATTGCGTTTCTGGTGCTTCTATTGCGCTTGACATCCATCACTAGCAGCGACAATAGTGTTCATTGATAAGCAATCAGCCAAATCCTCCGGAGAAACTGATTCTCACCCATCTAGTGTCGTCGCTTGCTGCTTTGGTGCTGGGAAAATGAATCTACAAAGAGTTTTGATTAGAAATAAACAAAATTGTTCCGAAAAGGCAGACAGCTTTACTGTAAAATTAACTCGCTGGTTTTAACCTCCTAAAACTTAGGGCAGCCGTAGTAGAGGGACACGAATGAACAATGACCACATAGTGTTCCATAACGTGCATAACGTGTTTCCATAACGCTATACAAGGCGGTTATTTTCACGTTCCGCCTCCATCGGTATACGGGCTTTTCCGCGGCCCTCCATTGCAACCGAGACCTCGCCTTCTCGTGCAGAGCAGTGAAACGCAAAAGTCAATGAGCAACCACGCTGGATGCGTCGCTGTAGGGTCTGCATAACAATAATTGGATGAATTTCCCGCGCCAAAGTCATGACTTCGCTTCGAGGCGTATCCAAAGAGGGTACAGGTAGGTATACGTAATAATTTTGACTACCTGGAATGCTTTGATGTACATTCAAACCTTGTTACTTCTAAGGACCCTCGGCTGTCCTGTCCACTCGCAAACTTTCCACGTCACTACACGGTATCGCTACGATTTCCGTACCAGGTTTGACACTGGCTGCAAGAAAGCTACCGACCTGCTATAATCTCTTTTGTGTGTTTTTTTTAACAAATACAGTTTGCAAAGACACATCAGGAGATATGGGTAAAGTCATTAAAGTAGCTGCGGATGCTATCCATCGTGGAAGGAACATCGGCGCTACAAAACGAGGGAATAGACCGCAATAATGCAAAAACAATTAGGTATGTTTACAAACATGTTGCTTCAACAAAGTATATCGCATTAAAAAATTATATCACTTCATGATGTAGATGAATGCTCTGATAAGCCATAGACGTTTGGAGACTCCTTCCATATACAATATTTGCGGGCGTACCATGCGCTGAAGATAATTAGTGTGCGAACGAGCTATTACTGCAAAACTCTTTCTGAAGCTAAACGCTGCACTTCTTTTCAGTTGAATCTGCTAGCAAACATGGTTTCTCTGTTTCCCCGTGTTTGCGAAAAATTGCTCAGTGCATTAGGTATTATTTAGAGATCTTTTAAATGGTTAGTGTTATGAATCCTTCAAACACACTAGAACACTTTCATGATATTTCGCATTTGCGATCGCGCGGATAGTTCGTCGTTTGAATGATATAAAATCGTTTTTTTTTTTTGCCCAAACGCGTTTTAAGCAAGGTTATGGGGTTATCACACTCCATTACATTGAAAAAACATTCTTTGCACTAATAGCGTTGCTAGAATTCCTACTTTCATTTATAGGTACGTGTTTATGATATTAACAGCGGCCTGAATTTAATGCCTCAAGGAATTCATTCACAATTTACGACAGCACTGGCTTCTGCAGCCGTGATTATTGTAACAGATAAAAAACGGAAAAATATACGCTCTTTTCAGCTGTGATCAGAGACTACTCGGATATTGTTGGGGAACTTTCTTTTACTTTATTATCAAAGAAAAATAGCTGTGCAGGGTATGTGATAAAAACAATTTTGAACAAGTAGAGCCTGAAGTGGAACGAAGTTATGTTACTGTCGATAATAGCAGGATTTCGCTAATACTTGCACCAACCCCTTGCACTTAATATGTCCCATGTTGAGGATTTGCATCAATGCAAATGCCCTGAAAATAAATAATTCAGAAATACGCTTTCTGAACAACAAGGAAATTTTTAATCTGCATGCCAGAAAAGCGTTAATTTTGAAACGTCTTCTTTCTATCTTGCGGTACCTTTTGTAATACACTCGGAAAAATGTTTGAACACGAGCCCTTAGTGCTTTTTACATGTTATGTAGAAAAGCTTTCGTTGTTTCGTTTCGGTTATTAGACAAAAACAGGGCCCCATATTTATCAACGCATTTTATCCACCTCCTAAGCACCAAGTCTAGCTTCAGACAGCAGAATGACGGCAGCCTAACGTATCGGCGGAGCACTTGTTTGGACTTGACTGATTTCCAGGCGCTTTGCTGCATGCACACACAGTGTTCCCTCTATCCCGCTTTCCTCTTTCTGTTTCCCCTTTCCCTTCTCCCAGTGTAGGGTAGCAAACCGGACGCTCGTCTGGTTGACCTCCCTGCCTTGCCTCTGTTTGCTATCGCTCTCTCTCTTTATCCACCTCCGCACCGCGTTTCTTTAGTGGTGCGCAGTTTGCATAGCTTGAAATGCGCTTAAAGGTAAACGTGCTTATCACCAAGGTTCACGCAAGGCCACTGGTGCTTGCACCTTCCTACGCCAGTCTCAGCAATGTGACTCCTTGCTCTTTCTTCTCGCTTGTTTACCGTAGACACGCGTGGGGCGATCGCACCTGCCATCGCAAGTTTCAGCTGGCTCTCTAAGCCGTTCTGAACTGTATTTTAAGCAGATGAAGAAGGGAAAGACAAGGCACTTTGTTTTGCAGAAGCACCCTGTTCAGCGTAACGCTGCTTCCCTAGTAAGCGCGCAGTGCAGCGCAGTGAAGCGAGCGCTGCTCTTCGGTGCCTCCTCCTTCTCCTAGAGGAGATAACCTTAGACGGGCTGCATTGCAGCAGAGGAAAAAAAAATGCTGAGAGAAGGACGAAAGGCGATTACGGGGGATTAAGGAGAAAGAGGGAGTGAGAAAGTGCAGGGTCGTGTACCTCCAGTTTCACAGGGCGGGGATGTGATACAGACAGGAGGGGGAGCCTTCTAAAGGAAGAAGGAAAAGCAGAGAGGTCAACCAGGCGCACGTCCCGTTCGCTACCCTTACCCGCGATCTCTATTACGCACAAGAAAGTGCAATGCAAGATGAAGCTTTTCGCGCACAACGACCTTCGAGCTGCACACCAAAGGTGTGAGGGAGGATAAACTGGCGGGAGTCAGGGAACAGCGCTACCTATCAATGAAGATAGAACGGGAAAAGTGGGAGAGTAGTTGTCAAGCGGTAATCTCACTTGGCGCAGGTGTTAATTGCCATCTGAGGGATCAGGTACAAGCTTACCGCGGAGTTAATGAGACTAGCCTCGGTTCACCTGGTCTGCAGTACGAAAACTACCAATGCGTTCATTTCTTATCTAGCTTTGTGGCCACGTTCATCAGCTTCTCTCCCCCTCTTTCACGTTGTTGTCTTAATGGGATGCTCTTTTTTTGTTTTCTACTCCATTACAGCGATACCAGTTTTTGTCCTCTTTATCTCGTTTCTGTGCAAAGCGTAGCATTTTATTCACCCACTTGCAGGGCTCCCACCCCACCATTGACGCTTGCAAGATCTTAAATGTCTTCGCAATGGCGTTTTCATTTGCAAAAGGATCGCGCAGCTGCAATATGTTAATCCAAATAGAAACAGGTAAAACAGGAGATAGCTTGATGTGCCAGATGGGTTGAACACGTAATAAACATCTAAGTATAGTGAAGGCTTGTCAGCTTATTCCCAACATGTGTTTCACACACAAGGAAACCCCAAATTATGATCTCACTGTATTCGTAGCACGTAGATCGAAGTCCTAGACCTGTCCTTATAAAGTGGGCTGTGTTGAAGTGGTATTACATTACAAAAAGTCAGCAGTAAGCGCATGAGTTGAACTCTGAACATTTGTGATTTGTTCGGTGTTGAATAACTTGAGTTACATTTTCTTTCTCTGATTTTTTCTTATTTCAATCCAGAATATCCGCTGATGGCTTAAGTGACTATGATCCATTGAGCACAAAGCAACGCGTCTGCTACGTGACCCTGACGCCGTGTTCCAATAGTGAGGAAAAAAAATTAATATAGAACTCGTGTTGGTCCAAACTTTTATTGCAATCCACCACAGTGCCCCGGAAGTGAGATAGGCAGCCTAACTTCCCATTTAATCTGGGAAACCTCCCATTAAGATTGAAATATTGTGTCTAAGAAGTCCTCAGAAGAGTTTGAAAGCCCCGGCTTTTCAAAGTCTCCTAAAAGCACGTTTACACTAGGACATTGGGCATCAAGAGCGGCGCGTAACCCAATTCGGCGGGTGCGAGATCCACCGAAAAGGCCCTATCTGAGTCGTTTCAATATCACACCGACTTTTGTCACTGCTGCCGCTGAAATCCCTGACAACGGACCATTCAGTATGCGAGTCAGTAGTATGGGTAGAAGTATGGGCAGAAACCATCCCTGCCGCTGCCCTCGTCTCTTGCTCGGCAAATGCCTCTTCAGCTATTGGTGCGCAGTAAAAAAATGTGCTTGCTTTCTAGGAGTCCTAGAAGTATCGCTCCTTCTTCCTCAGGGCTTATATTGCGAATGACACGAAAAAAAAAACGCAAATTCTACGCGTGCAGTGAAAGCGTTTGGTGTGTGGGGACATCCGGGATACCGCGCCGTTCGGGCAAGTGGGGCGCGTACTTGGCAGATCTCACTAATAGCAACATATCGCGCACTCTTGCTTTTTTATTTATTTATTTATTTCACGAAATCACAATGGCTCGGGCGACGGCGTGGTGGGCAAACGACGCAAAGGGCGCTGTATTTCAGCAGCAGGAATTTTCCGGTCGTCGTAGACGGCGAACGCCACAGAGGAAATGTGACATTATACCTTTGTCTTCAAAGTCGCCGTCTTTCCCTACCATAAAATAGAGGATGAGGAGCACACCAATGGTTCTAGACGCATAAAGCTATACAGAATTTCCGGCCACTAGACATCTGTAGAATAGCGTACACAACGTACCGCAAAAAACTTGAATATATTGTAATAGAAGAGGTTCTCTTTAGTGCGCATGCTTCGCGTAGGTTACCATCGGTAAACATTCTACCATCAGTTCCTTCTGCTTGAGTGTAATTTTTCATGATGGATGGATTTCATGGATGCACTCTCGCTGTAATACATAATCAACAAATGACGAATTAGGCTTTCGCTTCCTCTAAGGCCACCTGTAAGGCCAGGTAAGAGTGGATAGCCCAACAAATTTCTCTAATGTTTTCCTGACCGTGGCACGTAGACCTGACATGACGTTCCGGCACAGAAACGGAGCGTTTGGGGATCTTGCGTTTTCTTTGGGCAAGTCTAACGGTGGGACCTAGATGCTGCTATGTGCATTTGAGCTCTCTTTGAGTTTAAGTTGTCGCACGTTTATATAAAGTTTATCGAGGCGCGCACATCCTACAAAATTGAAAAGTGTTCGACTTTATCGTACGTAACCTCGCGACTCCATTCTAAATATGTGTACTTTAACGTACGACTGACACGTTCTATGTGTGGAACAGATGGGTGTAGCTACAACTTTGTTCCACATTGAAATCCTGGTTTATTATCTCTTTGTGGCGTCTGAATGTTACAACTGAAGTGATGAAATTACATGGGGTCATATGGATGATAAATGACTGCCAAAAATTCATAAACCTTTTAGGTGAAGTTTCCGGGAGCATATCGAAGGCTCTCTCAGAAACTGACAGAAACTAAGGCATTGGCGGCTGCGCATGGTCCTTAGGATTTCCTGATTCGCACTACAACTACATGAAGTATTCCCAGTAATTACCTGAAGACCGCTTTGCTTTGTCTGCGAGGGGCCAAACTGCAAGACAGAAAAGTAAGAATCAACTGGTTCCCGGCGCACGTGGGCGACGCTTCGGAAAGCAATGAGAACCACAATGAGACGCCACACGCATCGACGCGAGCGCTAACCAACCGCCCCCTGGCGACAGACTGTCCGACGCAGTTCGTAGCCAAGGACCGTATGACGGACGACAACCACATCACGAAGGCCTACCGCCTGACTCGCAGGACTCTCCCACCCCGCATCCGAGGCTGAGTCGAGCGGAGACGGTACTACTCAGACAGCTCCTGACCGGATCGCTACCGAGCCCAGGATTGATGCATCGCATGTGTACCGAGACCTACCCGACCGATAAGTGCAGGGTCTGCCAGAGGGAGACGGCAGATTACACGCACATCTTGTGGGACTGCATTCAAAATCCAGAGGACGCAAGATCAAGAACGATCCCGCCGTGGCTCAAGGCAGCCGCGAAGAGCTACGACCAAGACCAACAGCTCTGGGCCGTGCAGCAGGTCTTCGGGGCGCTCGAAAGGCAGGGACCCAGTGAGCCGGCAACGGCGAGCGGAAACCCGCGCCGAGTAACGGCAACCTCGTAGATGACGTAGGCCCTCGTCGGGGCGTGCGAGCGCCCAACTGCAGGCACAAATAAAGTTTGCTCCGATTCAATCCAATGGAACCTAAATTCCTACAGGAACCACAAAGAGGGGTTGCTTGATTTAGAGTACCCACTTGCAGCATGGTAACTCTTGTCAACGGCAAAATCCTGCCGCAACGTCTGCAGAACTAACTTCATTATAAGCGGCATATGATGCATCTGTCACTGCTTACCTCCCTTGCCGCCGCTACAAAAGCAAGACCCCCGGTCCCAGTAATGCATACTAATCAATCAAGCTGCTTGGGCCAGGAAGCACTCATGGGTGATATTGTGAACAACGCAGCTCTAGTTTCACGAACGTCATCGACGGACCTTTTCCTGCTCGTTGGCACTGTGCATGCAAAGTTGCAGAGTTCTGTAAGCTCGATGTTATCAAGAACCAGAAAGTGGGCCCTTAGTTTGTATCATGCACCGTGATACTACGTCGCTTAACGCCTATACAATCTTGAGCCACCCGGAGCGATGTCACGTAAGTGTCTTCGCGTAGGGCTGTCTTAGCAAGAAACTTGACCCGACACATTCGAATTGCATATGTGTACTGACACCAGCACGTGTGCGGTACACATCGGCTCCAACACGCAAACACACACACACGCACGCGCACAGTCACAAAGAAAACGAGAAGCTAGAGAACAAACCGGATTTTTCAAACGGAACCAATGAAGACGCTTTTTGTACTGCATTAAACATTGAGCCGACTACCGCGCTGATTGCCGGTCTGCCTTTGCGGAGCTGTTCCTTATTGATTCTTTCAAGGGGGGCACTCAAAGGATTGCCTAGGGGTTTACTCTGCAACTAGCGGGATTATCGACCTGGAGACCCCGCGGGAGCTTCCCACGTTTACCCAGAGCACGCTGGCATAGACGCCTTTCTCATTTCAAGGAAACTGTGTACCGGCCCCCTCGGACAAACAAGCATCGAAGAGAGAAGCCGTGCACGCTGAACTGTGGCACGGGCTAAGATGGCCCTCATCTGCAGGTTCCCTAACGAAAGAGATAAAAAATAAGTGAGCACGAAGGGATTTGCGACAAATGAGGCACCACAGATAAGAAACAAAACATTCGCTAAGACCCCGACAACTGTCTTCGCGGAAGCAGTCGCTCGTCCCTCGCATTAGTAGCAGCGCGAAGAGTACGCTTTCCCGTTTGCTCGGCAACGTCTGCACTGCCGTTGCTTCGCGCTCACACATTTGGGTCGAAATTCGCCGGAGTAAGTGGCAGCGAGGGAAACGGAGAGAGTCCACGCCTCGCGTTCTGGAGTTCTCCTGGGAAACCCTCACGGGCGATGTCAGTGCCTGCGTTGGCGACCCTTGTTTCTGTGGATTAGGTGGTAGTTGACAGAAGGTGCGGTGGCGGGTGGGTAGTGTCACGGCTTGGGAAGGGATTCAAGCGTGAATGGGGGTGGTCGACCCATCGGCGAGTTGTACTGCGTGCATTCTTGCACGTGCTGCTTTGTTTCCCACGCCTAGAGTGTTGGAGTTTCGGTATGATGTCACCAGGTTTGGTAGTTCTAACACGCTTCTCTTTCTTTTTTCATTCCGCGTTTGGGAGTGTATATCTACCTCTGAGCGAAGTGGTGAGGCATAAAAAGGACAGATGCCAGTGTTTACATGACATCGTTCCAGTGTAAGCTTTCTTGCTTTACTATGAACAACATACAATGGCGTCAATTTTTCAACACCATGTTCACTTTGCAAGCATGCGAGCATGTGCTACAGGGGAAATATGATGCAGAAGTTGAATAAGCTTCAATGCCCGCCGTACGAAGTCATATGAAAAGTAATAGGGATATATGAAGTTAACGACATTTGCTTCTTTATGTGAAATTTGTGAAGAACAAAATCAAAAGAATACCCAGAAGTGTACTGCAGCCTCTCGTCAAAATAAATCCGAAGCGGCTTTGCAAAATTAAAACACAAAATAATAAGAATATATTATTTGAAAAATTCATGTAAAGTGGGGTGGCGTGGAAGAAGTCCCGGTGTGGCGTCGGTATTGACAGTCGGCAAGCAATGCGCAATGGCTGAGGAGACACAGGTTCTGCAGTCACAACCAGGGCACGCAGTGCACTTATTATTTAAGCTCTCAAAGTGATAAATATACAGAGAGAGGAATGGGGTGGGGGAGGAGGCAGGAACGTTAACCGGAAGAACTTCTGGTTTGTTTACGCTGCACTGGGGGAAGGGGGAGGGGAAATGAAAGACGGTAAGAATAGCGGAGAAGTAAAGCACGTTGTTTAAGCTATTTGGGGAAATGCAAATCAATACGCACGGGCACGCCAGAAGGCGCAGAACCGGCAGTTTTGTATCACACTGTATCAAAGCAGTGGAAGCATTGAGAAGATGAGGAGAAAAGAAGATATGACTATTGCACGTAGCTTAGGACTAAGAAACGTGCAAGTGGCAGGGTGAAAAGCAGATCGTTGCAAATAAAGATGCGGTGCAGCACTTTCATATTTCTCAAAGCGTAATTATTCAAGTCATCTCTAGCTGCAGATAAGGACACATACAAGAGCAAGAATTCTGCTTATGTCATGGGAGGATTGATTACAAATGCTGCGAACACTTCCCGTTTCTTCTGCTTCCAGCTTAGTGCAATGTAAGAAAAGAAAAGAACGAGAGAAAGGAACCAAAATGAAATACATAAGAGAAGCTTATCTGGCTGCCAGTGCAACTCGGGCAGTTCTTTTCTGTTACCGACAAAGTGACTTGATTAATTATAAATAAGCGTTCCGCTAACTGAATTTCCCATGCTTGCGAAAAGCAGTAATGGAAGCACTTGCATAAGCATCGAGTAACACTTATAAATCACAAGTGATTAATCTATGTCCTTGTGCCATGTCGCCTCCGGCTGATGGTGCCCATGGGATCACTTCGTGGACGCCCGTCGATACGCTGTATTGCAACAAATCAAACTAGAAACTACAATTCGCACTTGTTCTTTTCAAGTAAAGCTTAATCTACTTAACCTAAATTATGAGTTGGGCTAGTTACCTCACAATTCTTTTCCTTCATTCGCTAGTCCGTGTAAAAATCAGCGCCAAAGATGAGCAGCCGCAATAAATATAGCAAAACAGTTTGGCTAAGTCGATGAAAGGAATTTCTTTAAAAGCACCTGCTTGAGTAACTAAACAGTGCGTCGTCATTTTGTCGCATTACAAAACAACTCAGTTCGTTTTAGAAGATGTGAGCGCGGGTAATGTACGACTTAGGTTTGAGGTTTATGGTTTATTTGAGACAACAAAGGTGTTTAAAAAAATTCACAGAGTGCCACTGCGCATAACCCGATTCGCCCGCAAGATGTAACAATGCTCAGTGTTTGAATGTTGTATAAACAGTTACAGAGTACAGAAAAGGGTCAGTTGCAAGCACAAAAAGTGTGTACAGTAACACTTGTGTACATAACTAATACGTATGGTATGCAAAAAAAGGAATACATCGAAGGGACAATGGAATGTACAAGTGAACCTAAAAGACATACGAAGGTTGTGGGCTCGGTGGCCCATCACCTTCACAAAAACATAATCGCTACAGTTTAGAGCAGTGGTAACTTTAATTATTCCATCCGAAGCCACGCAGTGTAGTTCGCTATCACGAGCGCCTGTTCACTCCATAGCCCTGTGCCAACACTTTTGGCGGGTCGTCGAGTACACGGCCCACGGTACGAGGTCATAGTGGCGACAGGAGGTGCGAGTGCCTTGACGCCGCCAGGGAAAGTTGCCGCTGTGACGTCATCAATGCGAGCGCACGCTTGTTGTCCGACGGACGGCAGCGGCCCGGCCGAGATTGGCCTGACGGCTGAGTGAACCAGGTAACCGCCCGAACTCGTGAGCCGGTCCCGTCCCAGGAACAAGAAGCTGGATCGATGTGCTCCAAGAATAGGCGGCCGCAAGGACCCGGCAGCCAACCACGCTCGCCAGCAACACTGGGACTGCCACGCACAGGCTGGGGTCGAGTGAACCGTGGTAACCGGCCGCGCACGCCGGTAGGTCCGACGTGACGCAGCAGAGACTGGCCCCCTTTAGGACCGCTAGGCACCCGCGGTGATCCGGTGATCCGCGGGATGCTTCTTCCGGCCCAACTCGTTGCGTAGGATCCGTCCCGATCGAATCTTCTCGCGCGCTCGCCTCACATGCCGCGCCGCAGTGCACCGCCACACGCACAACTTCATCTTCGGTGCCGCGGTCACGCGTCGTCCAGCCTAATTGTCTCTACTCGTCGCAGACGACATATTGTCCATGCAGCGTAAGGAAATAATAGAGAATGATTGCTATTTGGGACTTCAAAGGGTGATCCGCCTAGAAGCTGCTATCGACGAGCTCACGATTGAGCAACTGATACAGCTGGCCGGCACAACGCCATGCACCACTGCGATATGCTGCAACATCTCGTCATTGCATGTTTGTTTTGTATTTTTGTGAAAGGAAGAACCAGAGCAACGTATTTACAGGATCATCATGCTCCCCCTTTGCAAAATTCTTCCCGGGGGTAACTTAGCGTTGTATCAAAAACTCATGCATTGCAATAGTGTCTTATCAACCTGGAACGGGGAACCACTGCGTACACGCCATAGGCGTATCTACCGGGGGCCAAGGTGGGCACTTGCCCCTGCCCCCTTGGCAGTACTGTGTGTGTGGGGGGGAGGGGGGGCAAAGTAAATTATTTGCGCCACCCCCCTCCCCCCCTTTTTCAAAGTGGGCACTTTCGGCTGCACGCTGCAAAGTCGAACAAAACTACAGCTGATGCTGAATTATCCTTCTTAATAGAGTGGTCACATAGGTAATGCTTTTCTTTACTGCGCATACACAGCCTGGACAGCGAGGATTCTTATTTATGGCTTATCGGGACACTGTATAACGGACGACGCGCTGGACTCGGCATATATGCTCGCATTATGTAGAACGCCAGGCGCGAGGCAGTTCCAGCCCTAAAAAACTGTCAGCTTGCGCAACTTTCACCATGTCCAGCTTTTTAGAACCACTATATCCGTCTTCGAAAATACGATCAGCTTGCTACCATTGACCTTCGGGCGTGGGGGACGTCCAGATAAAATATTATAATTAGCCCCGCCCAACGACTGGTGTGCCCTACGGAATGAAAACGGCTGATTATGAAATGATGGAACTATTTTATCTCTGTGCACACACATAGTGTTGCCTACATAGTGTTGTAGTCCCAGTATCTTATCACGATCAAAAATCTAATCAACCCTCTTACTGTAGAATTTCATTGGGTAATCACCACTTATCGAAGATACGCTCGTGAAAATGGCCTTGGTTGAACGTGCGAGCTATTTCAATACCAATAGAACTCTATGTTTCTCTACTTTTTTCTAAAGGCATGTGCCACTTCTGACTCTGGCGATTTCATTTTCTGGATGTTTCTAAATAATAGCTGCGCTATTACTTGTTTGCCAGCAGGGGCAAGAACAACCGATATTTCGTATTTTGGAAAAAAGAAAATGTGCGCCGCTTTTTCGTGATTTGTACCGAAAATTTGAGCTGCATAGATTGCTTATGTGCTGTGGAAATAGTTACGGAATAGTAGCTTTCTCCCAGTTTTTATGCGTTATAGATAGCATGTAGTTGTTTTCCCCCCGTACGCTCGGTAATATATTCGAGGCGCGGTGTTTATTTTTATTCGAAGTACGAAGCAATGGTCGGAGCAACGAGCTATATACGTTTATTCCGTGTAGGTTCATTGCAGCTTTTGTAGGAAGTTACTAATTGAAGCGTTCCAGAGTGTCATGCTGCCGCTAATCGAAATGTTCCCCATACTCCTAAAAAAATCAGCACGACAGACGGTTGAAATTCCGTGAAAATAGCGATAATTTTAAACGCAGTGCGTTGTGGAACTCACTTTGCTGCTTTAAATGCAAGTGTTGCAGTTAATCTAAATGCTAGTTTTTTCCAAGTGTTTCGTGCATCATACGAGATTCATAGTTTTTCTTCGTTGTTCTCAGTGAGCTAAACAAGGCATCTGCTTATGTCTGGGGAAAATCAGGACATTTATGGCTAATGTGTAGGCAATGTTTCAAATGGGTGAGCTAAATGCGCATTTTCCAATAGAATGCGCATGCAAGTAGTTCATAGCGTTATTATTCTGTTTTGCGAGCAGTGTCAAACTTAGACGGCTGCGGTGGCATAAGAACAACTGTAGTCACATTTTTTTGCGAACAAAATGGGAAGAATACGCCAAATTTAAGTTGCATTGTAAATCCGTGTTGGTCAAATACAGCCTTTAGAAAAGTGTAAGCAAGTGTTAGAAAGTATCACGCTGCTGCTAATAGCTAGCGTTTCCAAAGTCCCAAGAGAACTCTGCGTTTCAAATATTTTATACTTTCAAGGAATAGGCAGCATATTAAGTGCAATGTGTAGCTCAGTCTTAACGTTTCTGGCTTATTTAGAGGCGTTACGAATAATTACTGAACCCTCGCATTTTATTTTTTATTTTTCCACGCATGATATTTTAAGTTCGCCTGGTATCCTCACTGGACTAAAGGAGGCAGCTTTCTTATGTTTGCTGACTGTATATAAGGACAAGATAATAGGTGATCTGGAAGTAAAGTTTGAAGTAGATGGGTAATTGGGGCTCTCGCAATAAATTATGCATGAAAGCGCTTTATATATATATATATATATATATATATATATATATATATATATATATATATATATAGTCAGAAGCCGACAAAATGTGACAGCAAGGACAGCATAGGGGAAATTACTTGTACTTACTCACTGAATTAAAGAAATTATCAATAATGGACATGAATGAGGCTGAAAAAACAACTTGCCGCAGGTGGGGAATGATCCCACGTCTCCGTAGTACGCGAGTACGCGTGCGATGCTCCATCAACTGAGCTACCGCGGCTGAGCTAAGTTAGCAGTGATAGTTAATACGCTTTGTCAGAATGGGGTTTTGATGTCGTCTCAACATTTAATGTGTTAAGCTTGAATTTGTGGCCTTGCAACATGGATTTTGCGTTGATCATGCTTATTTCTGAAGGTCCCCGGCTAGCCCAATAACACGTCGTTAACCTGGATTGATTGACCAATTTGTCGGTAAAGAATATGGAACGCTAGAGTTAGTTACGAAGATGGATGGATGGACGCAAAACTTTAATGAAGGCCCTGAGGTACGCTACTCAGCGCGCTGCGCGCCGCTCGCACGTTGGAACAGTCAGGCCATGCCCAACCGCCGCATCGTGGGCCCTCTGGACAGCTCATAGTTGCGCCCCGGCATCGGCGCTCTTGATAGCGAAGAGCCACTTGTCCTCATTGATTTGCTCTGTGCCTCGTAACGAGGGGCAACGCCAGAGCGTATGGTCAAGGCCAGCGAGGTCATTGCAGTACCTGCAAGAACTGGTGGCATAAGTGTCGGGATAAAGTTTGTGGAATAAAGCCGGGCTGGGATACGCGCCTGTTTGCAATAATCTGAGGGTCAATGCCTGCACTTTATTTAAGTTCTTGTGAGGAAGGGGAAAGTCTGACCTGCCGAGATAGAAGTGCTGCGTAATTTCATTCTGTGTGGTCGGTTGCTGGTGCAAAACGTTTTCTCACCGGCATTCTCAGAGAAAATGGGACAAACCCACGGAACCATTACATGTCCGCCAAATAATGACACTTTCGAGAATGAAAACGCCGGGAATCAATCGACGCAGAGACGAAAGTTCTTGCGCAGACACAGACGTGAGAGCATATTGACACCAAGGATAATATATCCGTAGCTGAAGCGGGAATATATGGGCAGGGAACAGGCCATACACGAAAGTCTACAGATGTGGATTACTCTCAGGTCTATATGTAACTCTCCAGCAAAAGTGAAAGCTTCATGGCACAGTCGTTCTAAATTTACACCCCAATAACCAGGGCCTGGATTCGAGGACTCTTGCATAACAGTACACCTCAGTGCAGATGACTCACTCGTGCGGAAACACCAAACAAGTACCCCTTTCGTATAACTCCAACCGTCGTGGGATGCATCACCGTTAATTTCTATGTTCTTCCGAAAGAAACAAGCAAAACTACGCTATTAAGACGCAGCAATTCCCGTGGCGCCTGGGATAGGGCTATCAAGATAACATAGTGCTAATTAAGGCAAAGATTACCCAGTCTGACGCTCCACAGCTGATTAACAACTGCCATTAACACTACACTCTCACTCTCGGAAATATAGAGACAGGTAAAGGACCAAATAGTGCTCTCATGCAACCTAAAGCTTAGATGTGAATTGCTTTGAAGCCGTTCATTATGAGCGTTACGTGTGCCACTTTTGACAGGGCGCGTTTTGCTGAAAAGTTTTTGCACTGAAATGAACAACAAGTGCCAAAATATAAGACTTTATTGCACAATTGCGCCTTGCTTACTGCCAGTTTACTGGGTTGACAAGACAGACGAGCGTTTCGAACAAAAAGCTTTAGTGCGAACCTCAAAATGCGGCACCAACCTAGAATAAAGAAAAAAGGGAACATTTAGTTAGTATTTGCATAACATTTCTCAGCTGGATCTCAGCAGTGGTGAAGGTCAAGTTTAATTTATAGCTTCCAAAGAGGCATGCTCGGTGAGGGGATGGTCGGATGAGAAAATTGGCGTTATGTTGTTGCCAAGTGCCCATTGCTCAAACGGCATGCTGTGCACCCGCAAACTTAAGCGTTGCAAGGTACATTGGAGAGAAAATAATGAGCGTTTGTGGCTTGCCATTGTGCAATGTAGTGGCCCACGAATGGTCCCTTGTGCTCTGGATGACTCGGGAAATAGAAATATTAAAATGCCCATTCCTAAATTATAAGGGTTTAAGAATATTGCGTTGGGCCATTATTCTTGCCCATACCTTATCCAAAGGTCAAATTTTAAGATTACGAAGTTAGCTCATTCATTAAAAAAAGTTTATTGTTTTTATGACATTTATAACCTTAGACTGGCGCATAGATCTAGCAGCCAAAGGACATCGGTGATAAAAACTACTGCAGTCAAGCGCCTCTGTACTGAGGCGCTTGGCACTTCGAGCATCCTTTATTTGTGGAAGTCACTTTGGTGTAAATATCGCTCACAACTGTTCACCAAAACAAAAACAAAAACTTTATTTAACGTAAATTCAAGAGAGTGTGAAAGAACAAGTAATATATTTCCTGCGCGCTAAGGCTGGTGGCATGTTCGACTGCAGGCGGCCTTATCGCATCGAGTTCCAGTTTTAGAACTTTTGGCCCAGTATTTTGTTTTCTCCTGACGGGTTGCGAAACCTGCTACAGTTACAGCTTTTGTTGCGGTGTCGACCGGCGCTCTGTCACCGCGACCGCCAAATTTGTTGTCGTGACCTTCACTGCGGAGGCGCTCATAATATTTACGAGCGATAAGAATTCAGCCGCGAGATACGGGGTTCTTCGTTATGCAGGTGCTTCCTTCAGAGAGACGTTCGTTGTAGAAGCGTTGGAGAGTTTCCGTTCATCTTTATTGAGTTGGTTCAGAACATAAGCAACACCTTCTACGCTCAAGCGAATGCAAATACTTTCTGCATTGCCACGTTTCGTTCTACACGGAGGCACAAGCTTCGGCTGCAAAGACGACAGACTTCTCTTTGGTGGAATAACCGGATAGGCGCCTAAACGAATATAGTGAATATATTGCTCAAGCTAGACAACCAGCCTGTAGTGGTCTGTCAACAGAGGTGTGTGTGGGACCAGTGTGATTTTCACAGTGCTTCCATGAGGGCTTCTGTTCCCTGTGATCCATGACCCTAGCACATGGAAGAATGATAGCGGGAAATAATAAAAAAAAAATAACTGGAGCTGTGACGAATCTAAGTTGGCCTGTTTGCCCTGCGAGAATATATATTATGCATGAGCAAAAAAAAAAGCAAACAACTGACTCAGCCCAACAGACTATGATGGTGGTACTTCACAATAAAGGGTAGTGTATATCAGATTTCTTCTGCTTAATTGTATGACATGTTTTGAAACCCTGAGCAAATATGTCTCTATTGTCTCCTATGTTGGAAGCTGTATATCCATTAAGAGAGGACATGACATAATTTCTCAACGATGCCTGGTCAGCGCCCTTTGTCGTGCTCGACGACGCTTTGTAACGATTATTTCGGCACTGATCTGAATAAGTTGACTACCACGACTGAAGGCTGGCGCTTCTGTTTACAGCGATTCTTCTATTGACGACGTACGAAATCTCGCATTCGAGTAGGTTTACTCCTGCTGAGAGGTTACCAGCTATGGCGACCCAACGGGTACTTAAACAGACAATGGCATATCATATATACTGACCGCTAATAAACACTAGGAAAGAGGAAGAAAGCACGAAACGACGACACAGGCTGTAACTTTCAACTCATTTATTCACGGCAACACGTGGCAGTATATACACATATATAGCATGCGCAGAACGCAGCAAGAAGACCACTTATCAGCCTTCGCCTTTATTTGTGGTCAAGATGATATGCAGTAAACGCCAACTGGGCCAAACTTAAGTTCTTCACCAATCATATTTTTCTCGGCCCCTATATGGAAGATGGTTGCATGCATTAGTTCCAAAAGCGGCTTTCACTCGGTGACGTCCGAATCTTTCAATGGGCGCTGTCAGCGCTGTCCTCGGTGACCGGCACGTCGGCTGCTGAACAATGGCGCTTGCCTGGCAGGCCGCTTTCACAGACGGGCGGGCGAATCGAAGGCGGCCGTCGCTGGGCGCGAGGTAGCGTCCAGGCAAGACGCCTCACAGGAACCTGAAAAGGGGGTCCCGTTTGACACGAGAGTGATGCCCCGGAGGCGTCCCATGGGTGGCTGCGCTGGAGAAGACGCACCAAAGGGGCTCGCCATGGACGGACATGCCTATGCCATGGGACCAGGCTGGGCCCTGCCACTATCCTCCTTAGCGTCCCTTTGCTACAAAGAACGCTACGCACCCAACAGCTCTCGATCACTGGCCCTAGCTAAGATAAACGCCATCGATATCCGGGCGCAGTGCATAACCCGGCGGCCGCCCTTCTGCTTTCTTGCGTTAGGCCACTTGTTCTATGATTCATGGTCCCTCCTGGGCCGGCCGAACCCCGCCTCGCCTGCTCACCCACTTCCGCCGTTTCTTCGGTTTCGCTGTACGCCTCTTTCCCCGAACTCCTTTCCGCGCACTCCTTGCTGGAGCTGACATATCGGGGGCTCCCTTCATCATAGCGCTTCGCGAAATGGAGGGCAGGAAAGGCGAATAGGCGGAAGAATAGGGCTCCCTGTTTGTGTCTTTCTCGCGAGGTGAAAGATACGACTGTCACCCGCTTGATACGCCCTCGGCCGGTCGTGTTCTGGCGAGCGTTGTTGCGCCCTTCTGTTCGGACGCGAACGCTGTCAGCGCGTGTCTGACAGGGCGTGGCAGCGAACGGAAACTGCTGAATCAGTAATACTCTTCTCTTATTAGGCGTTCCTTTTTTTATGGTAGAGGCACAAGTTATTCGGTGAACACATTCACCGAATTCACCCCTTGAATACTGAGCATAATAGAATAAGGCCGAAGAGACTGACAGTCAACCAGGCATCAGCCGAGCGAACTCACGTCTTGACCTGAAGCACTACACGAAGAGCATGACATTGAGACAGCGCATCCCACTGTCGTATTTTTGCGCTCGTAGCACGTAAAGATGCCCTGAAGTACATGTGAATGCACTTTCTCGAGTGATTTGGTGCTCGTGCTTTGAAGAGAAAAGGAAGAAAAAAATGAAAGAAAAGAATATGCTCAGAGTATGAGCACATTCTCTGCTCCTACAGTCGACCGCAAGTGATGTCGGGGGATGAGAGCAGTGACAGTGCGAAATGTCATATACACGTCACCTAACGCTTCTTAAGTAGAGCCGGGTAAATGGTCCCGGAACCGTGATGCCACGTGTTGGGGGGGGGGGGGGTGATGAACGCCTCCGCACTCAAACAATACCACCTGCTAGACACGCGGCATCCGTACGCCGCGCAAGCTTTGTACCTGTGTGCTTCGCAGTGAAAGCGCCACCTTAATCTGAGTGCGTGCGTCTGTTCTCTCGGTCATTTTCTAAGACGGTTTTCTGCATAATTCTAAAGCGGAAGCTGTAATCGGATGAGGGTGCACATTAATTACGAGGGCGCAATTTAAGTCCTCCACGTTTGCGTCTACTGCGTGAGGATTTTGATTCATCACAGTCTTAGATTTTCTCAACCATACGTGCCGATAATGCCGCTGCTTTCGACGTGAATAGTTTTAACTCTTTAAGGTAACCTGTTTCAAGAATATACAAGAACTTCTACATATGAGCTTGCATTGATGCATTGATACTGAAAGTTCTAAGGTTTGTCCAGTATCCCACAAATATATTTGCTGTGCAATGCTGAAAACGAGAAAGAATTAAAATCCACAATAATGTCTACACTGTATCGAATATCGCAATCTTTGAGAACTCCCGCGCTTCCCGTAACATACTACAAAAAAGTGACAATGATGCTCCAGTTGTGCACAGGATTACCGACTCTACCAACAAAATTAAATCTCGCGTCTATCTATCGTTGGCCAGTTCATAACTTGGCGCCTAGCGACTGCCGGAAAATAACCGGCTCATCCGCTGGCTTACTTGCACTCACGACGACTGCGGCTGCGCGGAAATTTTTCGGAACCTTGATGACTCTCGTCTGCTGATTTTTTCGTCACCTCCTCAAGCAGCACCCAGACCAGGGTGACCACGATGTTGGAGTGTCCTGCGATGTATCTGTACCCCAGTGTTTGGGCGTCTCCTTGCTACCAGGCTCACCTCGCCGTTATTTTTCAAGAAGAGGCAAAGCCGGCTTGCCGTCTGTAGCCTATCTTGCTTTGCTTTGGAGGAGCAAGACTTTGAACATTATTTATTGTATGTTTCTTTACCATACTTTAATAGAGCTAGCTGCAGTGTTTTTTTTTGTTTGTCCTGATCCTGCTGCCCTACTCAGTTTTTCGTCTTTGTTCCACCTTAGTATTTAGTATTTGTCACCTTGTTCTTCGTTTCCTCTTTTTTTCTTTTTCTTCTCTCTTCTATTACTATGTTCCTCACCTTTTTCCTGAAGAGTAGGGAGGTGTTGCGTCCCTTCCGGCGACAAGCCTGCTTCTTGCTTTATTTTTATCTTTTTCAAATGTATATATGTTTTAAACCAAATGATAATTACTATTATAATAATTTTCTGAGTGGTGGCTGAAATTCGCTGAAATCTGAATTTCTTACAAGTTCAATTTGGCCGCGTACTCACTCTTGGGATATTATTCGGTATATTTCCAATACATACACTAATATTATTGTATAAGGTTTGTGTGCATACTTGTTTATATAAGCAAGTCACTCTAGAGAGGGACGGAAGAAATGAGAAAGGCCGAGGGATTGTCCAGAATGGGAAATCAGATTTGCTACCCTACGCAGGGGAACGGGGGAGAGAGCTGTAGCAAGATACGAAGGAAGCAATACAAAGCTTTGTATGCTTTATCACTTGGCAATGATTACTTATTTAAGAAAATGCCGTAAATGAGAATCATACAGATATTTCCGGAACATAATGTTATAAAGATAAACCATCGTTTCTTAGTTAGTAGTACTTGTGATGCAAGTTACCTAGCTGCAATGAGGCATCTGCTCAGACCACACCTGTCTCACTCACGGCGCTCGGCGTAGCATTTCCGCGTCAAGTTGATTATTTTGTTTGTTCGCTTAACGCTGCTGACGCTGGAATCGTCACTCTTCCCGGACTAGTCGCATCGCAGCATGTGACACATCTGGCCATAATACAGCTAACGCTCTCAAAAATTGCATCTTGGTGAGACAGGACGTATACTATAACAAGGCCATGGATACGAGTCACTGACGTTCTACTATGTAGTCATTGACACGTACTACGCCACGACGATGGGTTCTAAAGTAGTCGAATTATTTTCCATGATATAGATATGTCAGCAGCCAAGATGGGTCATTAACAGAGCAAGTGATTACTTCCTGCTTTATTCTTCATTTTGTGTATTTCTCACTAGGCGCGACCTCCATGCAATACTGCAGCTTCAAAAGGAAAAGCAGATGGGCTAGTTTTGTGCTTGCCAAACCACCCACCAGTCTTAAGCACCACAAATTCAAAAATGTCTTGAACCTTATCGTAGAAGCCTCCTTTTACTTTCTCTTTGTCTCCTATCGCATACTGTCTGCTGATTGCTCCCCACTAGAACAGACGCCCTTGTCGCTGTATTCTCTCTGTATTAGCCTGTATAGCATGTGTAGATTACCTGAAGAGATCAAGCGGGCTGGTTGACCATTTCCTCCCGCCTCGTTTCAAAAGGGATGTCAAAGATCACCATCATAATGACAATCATTATCATCATCAATTTCGGCACCCCTGCCTTTGTCATCGTGATCACGTAATTTCATATAATGGGCGGTCTGCCGGAGCTTACGTAATTTGGACGCGTAATGATATACTACTTCCACATTCGACAAGAGCGACCATCGGTAGAAGGCAAGGTAGAAGTGTACGTGGGACAAAAATAACAAAAAGGGAGAAAGTGGTCACTGCGCGCACAACCAATGGTGATGTCATGCGAACTGTTTAAGCGATGGAGTAACCCCTCTAGCTGCATGTTAGCGTTATTGAATGTCTTGTTCTCGAACTTTTTATTGACATGGTAGTTTGCGGTTCCTGTCGCAGTGGGTCAATAGCTACACGGCATCGTGCTGCGGCGTTCGACGTATTCTGCTTGATTGCCCGCTGCGATGGACGTATTTAGAAAGAGTCGACATGTAATACGTTAGCATACTGAGGCGCAATAAAGAAGTTCGGGTGGTTTTAATTATCCAAAAAGTCCTTCATTATGCTTTACACTGATTATGATAACCTGGACGCTGCTTGAAGCCGTGAGGCCTCCATCAGTCAATCCATTATTTTGCTTTATTTTTATGTTTAAACGATGACCAGCACTGCCGGCTGGTAACCGAACAAAGATCCGTGAGATCTGCTTAATGGATCAATATTTCACACACGGGGGCATACCACAACAAGGCAACTGAAGAAATTTACAGCGCGAGAGTGAGCGATGGAAAGCAACTTGTAACATATCTTTCCTTATTCTAAAGAGGAATACCGAAATTTCAAGAGTTGTGGCTATGAAAATCCATTTCTCTCTTCCCCCAATGTTTCAGGCAGTGTCATCTAACACATACAATAACTGTGTACATCACTTAGAAATATGAGGCAAAGTATCTCTGGGGCACTCCCACATTGCTATTTTTGTTCAGCGCTTTTTCTCGCGCTACTTTGCGTGCTGCCAGAGCACTGACGCTTCATTTTCGATTGAACGCTTGGGCTTAGGGAAAACCTGCCGGTGAGCAGGCAGTAATTACACTTACCTTACACTGTACTACAACGGCAGGCTAGGGCTGGGTGTCGAACAGAACCATAATTGAACCGAAAACCACAGCTGAACCATTACTTTCAGCTGAACTTGAATTGAACCAAGCCATAATCATGAAGATTCGTAGTGTAAAAGCCTTTTGTGAATACGGGCTCAGATTTGTACGAGATAGAGAAGTAAATATTTTTATTTGCAACTGTAAGAAATGTTCAGTGTGGTGCAAGTTTACTCTACTTGGTACAGTTACCTGGAATGATCGCCAGGCCATCGGTGTAGGTTGCCGTAACCGCTAAATAAGACTACTAAACACGGAGAACTACAACGTCAGCACTTACTTCCTCAGTGCAGTGCACCATCTCTATTCTGTAATTTATCTATGTCAACTATATAACAAGACACAACATTGATAAGAAGCACATAATGTCATAGGCAAATTAATTCAAGCACTTGAGCAAGAACGTGTGACAGCTTCTAAGTTTCAGCTATCTGAAAAGGCGGAACTTGCATGAATGTGTCGTTATAACTGGGCTGTAAGCTCCAGAGAACAGAACCTCTTTTGTAAGGGTCATGCCTGTCATATTGGCATGTATCGTTACCAAATATGGATATAGTGCTGCCTCACTGGCGCCTCAACCCTTAATGCACGTGTAAGGTGTAAGGCAGCTTAGAGGTGAAATTAGGTGGAGTGAAATGTACTTTGAAATTACTGGGCACTGTGGCCTCCAAAAACCAATCACAGTACGCTTCCGAGCCTTGGTTCCCAGTGTATTCAATTTCATGCATAATAATAATGACACAATGGATGCGAGGTGCATCCCAAATATTCGTATGTCTAAAGGGACACTAAACGTTAGTATTAAGTGAACGTGGCCTGTTTAAATACCATTCCAGAAACCTCGAAACGCTTGTTTCGTGTGAAGAAGAGACTTATTTTAAGAGGAAATGCGTTCTGAAGCGTCCGCGTGCCTCTAGCGCAGTTCAAATAGCCCGCCTTCCGATCGCGGAGTGGTGACATCAGGGTCTCACAGTGACGTTCCGCCGTCGGTGAGTAAAACGGCGCCCGCGGCGCCACGGCTTTTCTGCGCAAAACGCAAACGCGCGGCCAGAAACAGAGCCAAGACAGAGCCGACATCAGCGCGAAAGCGGAACTATGGTGGCTAGCGGAAGAAAAAGCGCGCGACGATAAGCTGGTTCTTTATGTTACGACGCCAACTTTGACGCTCGTTGCAATGGACGACCCTGACAACGACACATTGGCTCGCGATGCTGGGCTCGACTTCAGTGATTTAAGCACTGATGAACGTGACCTGCTGCTGAGGGCTCGCACTGCCATGGCGTCGTTGCGTGCTACTACGACGGCAACTGTACGTCATGGCTGTACATATTCGCACATTTGTAGCTTTTCCTTCCTGAAAACCAAATGCCGCACTCACCGCCTCGTCTTCGACCTGCAGTTGTTCTTGCGCTTCGGAGAATGCAGGCAAGACCGACGGAACAGCGCTACGGGAAAGCATTGCTTTGACAGGCACTCCACACGACTTCAGTAAGCCGGCGTTGAACTCGTAATCCTCTGGACGAAAGTGCAGCGAGCACACTATGCGATTTCGGCTATTTGCCAAAGTGCTGTGGAAGAGGTACGGCACTTAACCATTTCGAACTGAGAGGTTCACTCGTTGGCACACAGGGATAAGTAACGTTGGATTCGCCGCTGCAACTGCCCTTGGTCAAGTTCTGCGGACCGTTCGCGCATTCCACGACATGACATGGACATGGCATTCTCGCTGCTTGTTCCAAATGCAAGTTTCGCGAGCCAGCAGAACCAACGCAGCATGACGCGATAACGAAACAACTGAAACTCCAAAGTGCGCGCGACGCAGACTCGAGTGCGCTGAGTCGAGCGAAAACGAAACATTTCGACCACCCACCCTGAAGGGTAACGTCAAAATGTTATTTCTTAGAATCGAACAGAAGTAGAAAAGTAGCATTTTCTTGCGTGTTGTAGCCTATTGAAATGATCTTTTTAATACGAGTAGTTGAGTACTAGTGACATAAATTATGATGACGAGTGCCTTCGTTATCGGGCTAGTACCGAAATGTCGCTGCGGGTTCTCAAATCGTGTCATGCATTTACCTCAATTTCTCGGTTACTAAAGCTCTGTTCGTGATTATATTGACGCCTTAGACGTTGTAGAGCATTGCATTATCACTTTAACTTGACTTCATAGTAACCTTCAGTGCCCCTTTATGTTTAAATAAGATTTTCGAAACTTTCAAGTACGTCAACGTGCTCGTCTTCAAAATACTTCGCATCAGACAAAAATACGTTGGTTCCATCTCTTCGCAATGAATATAAAACAGTGCGAAACAAAAAGCGCTGTGGAGCCTTCGAAATTGCGAAAGCATTTCCAGGCCAAATTTACGGAGGCGCGTTTCAAACCATGTATAAGGTGTCATTAGTTAATGCGCTGGGAGATCGTAAATAAAAAAAAAGCGATGTATGATTGCTAAGCACTTTAATGTTCCATCATTAGCTAACCAAATTAACTGGTTTTTGTTTTGACAGGAAGCATTGGTATTATAGATCCGCAGGCATCTGATGTGCAGTCCCTATGCACTTCAGCAATTTTGCCCAACTGTACTTAGGAGCACATTCGTCACGTTCGGTGGACTTTTAACTGTCACAAGTCACCTGGAACTGATAGTACCTCGGTCTAGGCTCTGTGTAGAAACCTCCAGCATATAAAAAAAGTCTTACAGCGCAATAAAAGAACATTATCGCGACGCAAGTAGTTTCAGGTGGTTTAAAGCAGACATTAGTCATTCCACATTATAAAAAATGTCGTGAAAACAGAGTTGAAAACTACTGTCCAATATCAATACTTCGATCAGTTGCTTTTAGTTTACAACAAAAACATATTCAAATATTTTTACTGCGAGCTATGTTTTTCGGTGAGGTAAGTTTGCAAGTGAGGCTCAGAAACGTGGATTTATAAAATAATAAATGTTCCTCAAATCGGAATTGTTATGAGCCCATATGAGCTGGTCCAGAACAGTTCCAAATATTACATTTTTGCTGCGGATCTGAACCTGAAGCGAACATGTCAATATTAAGAAGGCTTAACGCAAACCCGAACCGAACCCGAAAACTGTTCGGCTAGTCACCCGAAGCTAAGGGCCAATTTTCCCCCGGTCGAAATGCGGTCATCGCAGCTGGGAGTTGATCAAGCAACCTCGTGCTTAGCAGCTCAACTCTAAAGTACAATTTTTTTCCTAGTTTCCAAAAAATATTGCTATTGACGCTTTTTTCCGTCTGTTCGTCGATCTACATTGCGATAAAAACTAAGCTTTGCTTGCAAAAAGAAGTGCAGGCATAAAATTACGCCTTGTCATACATCAGTATGGCTCGTGCTAGAGATCAACCAGATTCTTTAGAGTGGCACAACGGCACCATTGCTCCCTTTCCCACTTTTTTGCTAACTCACTGCATGAACATTGAGGACAGACCACGCAAGTGCTGCAATGGTTAGAGAAGGCATATCTGCAGACAATAATATGCCCAATCCTGGCAAAAGGACTCACGACCGTGGTCGACACCGTTGTATGGTTGCTATTGGAGCCAAGGCACCACGTCTCTTGGCTGCATGTTGTCTCAAGCGAATCTTTTCTTCAGACTGCTTTTCTCAATTATATTTTTCAGTGTACCCTTCAGAATGCGTCGTAGCGTTGCCACTAACGAAAATATGTGAAAACAATTGGGGTAAAGAGTAAATATTCTTTCTAACTACACTGAACGCTTATCAAATTTTATGGGAAATTGATTACAAAATGACTATATTTCGCGCTTATGACCGGAAGACTCCTAATTGCTTGCTTTTTCGTTTGTGTGCTTGTTTCCTTGATTTCTTACATTTATGCTCTTGCTGCCACTGTCGCTGCTGCCATCAACCGTATTTTCTTTCCTGCATGAATTTCACACTTTTCTGAGGGATCACTGGATTAACTTCTGCGACAGGCCTCGTGCATCGGTCTGCGTACCGGAAAAGTAGAAATAAACTATTTTCCGGTCTATTAAACTTACAAGTATGGCTAGGAAACGTAAAATTTTAAAATAATAAATTTTTCTCAAATCAGAATCTTAGGAACCCGTATGAACTGGTTCAGAACAGTTCGAAACATTACATTTCTGCTGCGAATCTGAACCTGAACCGAACAGGTAAACGTTAAGAAGCCTGAATTCAAGCCCGAACAAAACCCGAAGACCGTTCGGCTTGTCACCCTAAGTTAAGGGCCAAATTTTGGGGCGATTTGTAACCACGCGTGTTGCTGTCGCTCTTGGGAAAACACGCAGAAATGAAGGTGGTGAAGCTTGCGTGGTTAGCCATGGTGCAGAGCGTAGCACGAAATGCAAGCGAAAAAATGGAGTAAGTTCAGGCAAGTTACTTTTTCTTTATTGAATAAAATATCTGAATATATACCTGGCAACAGTTCGTAGCCGAGAACCTTTTCATGAAAACCCACATGAAATGATCTTTTCTGCTTTCAAGTTATTTATCTTAACAATGCTGTCTCAAGCCTCAACTGGCCGCGGGAAAGTGCTTACGTAGAGAAGTGGCGCGCCTATCACAGCTTCGTTTTGGCGTAAGTATTTGTTGTTATATTCAACCATAGGAAAACCTTTGTTTCTTCTAGTCACATTTCCACTTCTGGCACAGCTGCTCGTGGAAGTTCCGGCAGTTTCACAGAGAGCGCGTCAAACTTTCTCCTGGTTTCTGAGCCGTTATGGCTTCGCATACCCAAGCAGCAGTCTTGATGAATGAGGGAGGAAGCAGGGAGGGCCGGCGTTGTAAAGCACATTGGCCGCAGTCCAGAGTGCTAGACCGCTGCGATGGCTGCTGCCGCCTCATTATTTCCAGCTTAGCCAGAGGCGGGCTCCCTACGGCGAAGAGATGGAGGAGCCGGCCCAGGTTCCGACGAAAAAAACAAGAAAGCGGGAAAACAAAGGGAGAGGAGAGTGGTAGGGAAAGGCACAAAAGGATGCAAATGAGAACAGCTCACGGTGGCCGGATGACCGGAGAGCACTGCGACGTGCCGCTTGGGGGAAAGCAGTCGCGGCCGGGTCACTTCCAGGAGGTGAAACGGAACCTCGCAGCGGGCGACCGGCGGCGGCTGGTGAGTCACCCGGTCGGTCGGGGCTCGCCCTCCTATCAGCCGCACTTGGCGCTTCCAACTGTGCGGGAAGCAGCCGCGCCACCCTGCAGGTGACGATGGCCACTGGGACTATAGGCGCCACGCGCAGGACGAACCGTAGAAGACGCCTCTTTGTGATGCCGGGCCTGCAGTGACAACGCCTGCAGCGTGGTGGAGGCGACGGAGCCTGTAGTTGGGATTCACGACGAATCCTTTCATTCGCTGCTCACAGGTCATGTGCAGCTGCCACAAGAGAACCGGAAATGTGCTACTTGGCCAAGACAAAGAGAAAGGGGTGCTTTTATGTGCTCTGGGTGGGAAGGTTTGGTTCCTTTCGGTGGAGGTAGCAATGACGCGCGTGGTGCGAGTGTCGCTATTGGGGTACGGCTGTAGAACGTAAACGTGAAAGTTGCGAAGTTTCGTTGGAGAGGGTAGGCAGCTTTGTGGCCTTCCTATGCATCTGGCAAGCGAGGTTTCTTTACGTCGGGCAAGCGTTGCCCGTGCGATTCACCGACTTTTTCGCCACCTCTATCCGACGTGGGGGTCGGCTGGAAAAAATTAAATAAAGAGATGGAAATGGAAATTTCGCTTAGCATTATTCACTTAGAAACGCACTCGGCACCTCGCACAGTGTGCCTATGAGAACGGGGAGGAGATGCGGCAATAATATGCGTCTTTTTGCAAAATTAGAGTCCAGGTTGCTATTTATGAAGCGTGCAGAACCCTGTGTAATGAGTATAACATCGAACGTCCTTGCGTAAACATGAAATCTTGGACAAACCTTTCTGCGTTATAGTGCTGGTGTGGAGAAAAGTGAAATTAGAATGACGTACTTCGATGGTTGTCTTCAGATAAAGGCTTGGAAAGAACGAGCACCTCTGTATTTGTTGTGATCTCGGAAGTGGACTAAACTTTTGCAGTGCACAACAATTACTTAGTAGCAATTTTTTCCAAATCTCAGTTTAGTTGGTGAGTTGGCTTTGTCACTTACATTTCGAAGAGTTTTTTTAAGTAGTCGGTTGTTAAAGGAGAGGCTGGTGCCTTCGGGTGGCACCGGTTTTCCGGGACACAAAAAATAAATCGCACTTCCACCCGAAAGACGAAGCACCGATTGCAGTGGCAAATTAGTAGATAGCTGTATGAACTAAGGATAGTAGTTTTATTGGCTGCCTAAACTTGTAAACATTCGCTTACTAACTAAATGAACAATGATAGAATGTGTAAGCGTGACTCAACGAGGAAGTAGAAACACACACACAGAGACAGCGCTGTCTTTGTGTGTCTGCTTCTTTCTACGTCATTGCTCAGCAGCGCTTACACATTTTATCATGGATTCAAACCAACTAGCCCACCAACGTGTTTTAACTATATTAACCGTTGTCATGCGCCTACAGGTAAACATGAACACATTTAGCTCGATGACAGCGGAAACTGTCTCTGAAAACGCTGGAGTTAGGAATCGTGGCAGCAGCCGCGAGCCAAATGAATTCCTCGCATCTGTCGCTTCAACGCAAACGAAACTTGAAGAGCACTACGAAGACACGGACTAAAAGAGGAACATGTACGACGGACAAGGCGCTTTGTCCGTCGTACATGTTCCTCTTTTAGTCCGTGTCTTCGTAGCGCACTTTTCTTCAAGTATGCAAAACGAACTCGCCCACATGAAGCTCCTGCTGCAAACGAAACGTCTAAAGCACAGAGCATACGAAACTACCGGAACGACGCGCACTTCGCAAACAACGAAGATCGCCTTAGAGATGAGGCACGCGTGGGCGTGCACTTTGGCCACGTCGCAGATCGCTTTCAAGACACGAGCGTCGGCAACGCGTCCCTATGGCGTCCGGACAAGGCGTCTACTACGGCGACGCGATTCGTGTGACCAACGCCGTAGTAGACACCGCACTTGTTTCCACTCTGTACGCAACGGCGGGTGAGTAGGACATCGAGGTAACCTAGCAGCCGTCGGAAAAGGACGCCCCGCTGGCGAGTGCCGCAAGGGCGTCCGGCCGTTTCCCGTCTCCAGCATGACCATCTTTGCAGCAGCGTCTATCATCCCTCGCCTGCCTCGCGTGCCACAGGAGAGGGCACGCATCTAGGCAGCGTTCCTAGCTCGCGTACGCAAGATTGAACCGCGATCGCCGGCTCATCCTCACACGCTTTCACTCATACGAAACCTTACGGCGACGGCGACTGCAGAAGTGCGCCTGGAGTGTCCATATAATTGCTATCGCAATAAAATATTTCACGTGCGCGTATTGCATTCTACTGCTTCAAGAATACATACGCAAACGTCATCACATTTTGGCTCCTTCCCAATCGCAGGTAGAAGCTAAGATAGAGCTAGTAGCTAGTGTTCCTGTGTACGAAAAGATATTACATACTGCATGCCTGAATCTCCAGAACGAAATTACAGTAAGAAAAAGAGAGGACGGACACGGCGCTGAACTATCAAAAAATAAATTTTATCGAAAGCATATGAATAAGTATCCTTAAAAGCACGTTACAAGGACTAAAATGAAAGCACACATCCAAAAGTTTTCTTGCTAGGTAGTCAATTTCCAACTAGTGCAGTAAAGCAGATAGCTGCACGACACGCATATCAGGTGCTTTATGAATATATTAAGCCTCCGCGATTTCACGTGCTGTCTTATCCTAGTATTTAAAACTGCCTCGGTGTCTGAAAGAAACGGAACGCAGCCGCATTCTTTACAACGCAAAGCTAAATTTGATCCTGGTTGGTCTTGGAAAGAAGCTATGTGTTCACTCAGATGAATATCCACGCACCATTCTGTCTGGCCAATGCAGTGTTTACACCAAAAATGACATCAACGACAGTGCAAACAGACACAACTGCAACAGGCAACAGAAGACCCACCACCGAAGTCTATACACACAGACCCCCACACGCCTGCCTGCACAAAAACAAAGTCAAACAGAAACCGAGCTCGAATTAAGCCAGGCATGCGATAATAAACCGGCCGAACAGAAAAATACCCCACACAAATCTGCCCGCAAAAAGACAAGTAAATGACAGACATCGCAAATCAATAACTCTTCACTGCCACGAAGCATCGAATTCCTACAGGCTAAAAAACTTACCAAAAAACGTGTGAACTACACCTACCATCTGAATACCTACACAATCTGCGCAGAGAAAAATATAATCTCTAAAGGTCTAACACTGAAGGCTGTACCAGCTCTAGGAACACTCCCACCACACCATCGTGCAAACTGGCAAACAACATTGCACCATGCCTCACTTTCACTTTTGAATATCCTCAAGGAACACTGCGAAGAACAAATCGAAACTTTCAGCCACAGACTTCGGAACATAACCCTCACACCAGATGAGAAGAGGGATTTAGAACATTCCGACGAAAAGCAGTCTAGAAAATTGGTTCAAAAACAAAGGAAAAAAGCAAACTTTAATCAAAAAACAACCTTCCAGCCAAACAGCCACCACATGCCGACAAGAGGGACCTCGAGTTTAGAAGTACCAGACGCGAAGGAAACTTCCACAAAACTAAACCACTCCAATGTTATAGACATTTCAAAAACATTAAGTAAAAAAGAAATAGACGTACTCAGCAAAGGCCTAAACTTTTGTCCCACAAACAACACAATAAATGAATTCGAGCTTCACAAGGACTTCTCAGAACTCTCCCGACGAATGCGTATCCGACACTTCTTCGCAGACACACCAGACACAGGGGCACCTCTTAGAGCCCAATCCACTTGGACTCCCGAACCAGAACTAGTCATAGAACTTGACATATACCTTAAAGCTGTCACTAAAGAAATTATAAGCCAATCCAAGACATCTAAGCGGCCTAAAAACATAACTGCGTCGGAGAGTCATATCATTTCAAAACTTAGTTGCCGGAATGACATTGTAATTAAGGAAGCAGATGAGGGTGGAAGCATAGTTATTTGGCCAGTAGAAAATACAAGCACGAGGCTTACAGACAACTAAACAACCCAGAACATTACCGCAAACTAGATACCGATCCGACATTGTCCTACACAGTGAGAATTACCAACAGGCAGAAATCACTTTTGGCTGATGAATGGATAACACCGTCAGAATACAAATTTCTTAAACCAAACAACAAAACTGCCGGGCGTTTTTACCTCCTCCCAAAAATTCATAAAATTTCATCCGCTGAAATATACACTGCTATTATCCCAGGCGTAGTATCAAACAACAACACACCGACAGAGAGCATCTCCACATTCCTTAACCACTACCTTGGTGACTTGCCAAAAGCACTTCCGTCATTTGTACAAGATACGCCACACCTGCTGAGAATTATAGAGGACATTAACACTAAGGGCACACTACCCCACAACACAATTCTCGCAACACTAGACGTAACGGCGCTGTACACCAACATTCCAATCCCTGATGGTTTATCTTCGATAAAACAAACGCTGTCCAAACACAATGCACAACACTCTACTGAAGTCTACTTGTCTCTCCTTGAATTAGTTCTAACACATAACTACTTCGAATTTGAGGAGAGCTACTACCTACAGCTACATGGTACAAGCATGGGTACGCCTTTTGCACCAACCTACGCGAGCATATTTATGGGGATTCTAGAAACAGATTTCCTAGCGCGCTGCACTGCCAAGCCCCACACATACCTACGATACATAGACGATATACTCATAATATGGGGACATGGTCAAGACAGTCTAGATAAATATGTAGCATTTTTAAACTCTGTTCACCCAACAATAAAATTCACATCAGAATCCTCAACTGAGCGCGTGAACTTTCTGGACACAACAATATAAATCGACAACAGGCAGCTAAAGACAACGCTGTATAGGAAACCTTTCGACAAACAATAGTACCTAGATATACCAGCCACCATCCCAGACATTGCAAATAAGGCATCTTTAAAGGTCAAGCCACACGACTACGTCGCATTTTCGTTGAAAACCAAGACTACACAGATAGACTAGATCACCTTAAAGAAACCCTATCAAACAGCTACCACCCAAACAGTGACCTTCAAACAGCCTACACCGCTGCAACTAAACTTCATCGAGCCGAGGTCCTCAAGCCCCGCCCGAGGATCACAAGAACAACAACGCCTCTTCTTACTACTAAATTCTCAAACGCACTCCCAAACGTGAATAACATTCTCAGTAAATACTACCCAATTCTCACCAGCAACCAGAAACTTAATAAAATTTTTCCCGAACCTTCCAGAGTAGCCTACAGACGCAACACTAATTTTAAAGATGTTCTTGTACACGCCAAACTAAAGACAACGAGGAAGTTGGGAACCAATCCCTGTGGCCACCCCAGGTGCTCTACATGCAAACATATTCAATCTGCTACTACAGTAAAAAGTACAGCGTCGAATTACGCACACAAGGCAACTTCGGCTTTCACCTGCACATCAAGCAACGTAGTCTAATGTCCAGAATGCGCCGCTTGTAGCAAACAATACATAGGTGAAACTGGACAACTAATTCATACAAGACTCAACGGTCACCGCGTGGACACAAAACACAATTTACCCAAAGCAATAGCCAGCCACTTTAATGAACATGGTCATATATTTGTCAAAGCAAGGCTTTATATACTACAAACAAATTTCCGTTCCCCTCGCGAAAGGAAGTGTACGGAATCATACCTCATAAACAAGTTTATTTGCCTACATCCGACGGGAATTAACTTGGCGCGCGGCAACTTAGAATCTTTTAAAAGCGGCAACTTAAATCTGAAATTCTCATAGCATCAACCAAGAAACAAAACACATTATGCCACCAGCTAACCTTAATTCTTAGCCTCACCTACTCTTCCATTTGGAAAAATTTTTTCCTGCCTACTACCAGATTTAATATACTCTTTCAGGTTTTTACGCCTATATCAACTGTACGAACCCCTTATCCCATGTGCACTTGCCCCCGCCTGCTTCTGTGCACGTCACCCGCCTGTTTGTTATACCGGTTTCGGTCCCCCCTCTCTTTTCTCTTCTTTTTTTATATATTTTTTTCAAAGCCCCTCACCAACGCATTCCGAAGTCAATATGCCTTTTTCGGCGTTTCAACCCAGGGTATCGCCATTTCTTGATGCCGCCGTAACGACACCTACGCTGAGCGACTGTGGCAATGCCCCTTGAAAGACCATGCCACTGCCTTTAAGTCACCCCATATATTGCACCGCATACTCCTCGTCACCATCTTAACTACTAAATCACTCGACATAATGCTGCTATGCTACTCAAGTCACTCTTTCAACTCATGTTTTTTTTCTTTTGTGTTACTCGCGCACTGACCGCCTGACCGTCTCTTCTAATGCCACAAGAACATGCCGCCAACGATACCACTAAATGCTTCCTAACCTACCGCATCCCCAACGCGCTCTCAGGCCCCCGTCTTTTTAAAAATTTTTTCCCTCTTTCTTGTTCTTTCTCTGTCTCCTTTTTTTTCTGTCTTGGTGTCGCCCTGGCTTCCCCCTTTTTTTCTTTTCCTTTCTTTCTTTTCTTTTCTCCCCACGCTCCTACTCTTCTGCTCTTGTCCCCCCGTCTTGGGAACGAAGCTCACAGACGTCGGACGACAGCGCTCGTTTCCTCTGAATTCTCTCCCTTTAAAACCAGTCGCGAGCGATAACACCCGCACGTGACGTCACTGCACTAACCATATAAAACTAACATGCCGATGATGACGAGGCCACCTTTGATGAAGATAGGTCCTCCTATCGAATCGTTGGCCATCTTATATGTTGGCCAACTTTATACCGTAGTATCACATGAGAGAGGAATATTATAAACCACACCTTTATTACACCAGGCATACTTTTGCAGGATGCTTAACGATGCAACCATGCTATTGCTGCTCAACACCGTCACTGCTTTTTTTCCCCAGCAGCACATATCTTATCCAACTTTTCTGGACCGTAAAGACAACATTAAGACAATAGATATCTTGACCCAACCTTCTTGGGTCGGTGGGACACGCCATGTAGATAAGGAACGCTGACGATACACGCATCTTTATCTTTCCTTCTACCTGTAATTAATTGCTTAGCTTCAACTTTCAGCTTCGGCAGAATTGTTTCCCTCAAAAAAGCCAAATTACTTTAAAGGCATCGCCACTTTTGGACTCGGTCGAGTCGCCTTCTGAAGCTGTCCTAGAAGTGCGGGCAAGATTTTTTCCCAGGAGTGGTCAAACACGAGGAGGCTGTAGTTTAATATATGCATTACTAACAAGGTCCAGCATACGGCCTTCTTTCTTTACCTATTACCATGACGCACCTGTCTCAATCTTCTTGATGATAAAATTGTGCTTCATTAAATAAACTTGTGTGGACACGCACAAGTAATATATGTAATAACTCAATATGTAACAGTTGTTTACTTCTAACGAGTAATTATCTCGTGTGTTTAGGACTATTGAATATTTTTTGGTTATGTATATTTGCGGTTCGTTGCTGCAGGCTCTGAAGGACTAAATTACAATTCTTCTGAGAGCTTTCTTCGTGGTTTTTAGCTGAGGCAACATGTATCATTCACAGGCTTTGCAAGTGTATCACTGCGTGATCACCCTCCTAGCTCGTGTACATCAAATAGCGTAGTTATTTTCGCCAATTTCTTGAATCTGCAGAACGTTCGGAGATAAGCTCAATATTTGGGAGACAGCGGCAATGAGGGTGCAGACGAGGCAACACTGGTATTGTAACTTCACACAGAAGAGCAGCGGCTGATTGCCGCGATATGAGTAGGAAGAGCAATCGAAACATAAGATTGTATCTTCTTTCCGTTTTGGCAGAGCTTACCGATTGTGGTGTGCTATATGTACAACGCGATACGTGATATGTGTGTGCGATATGTGGTTTCTATTCTGAGATCAAATGATGGTTCCGCCGATTTTACTTGTGGATAAAAATACAACCGACAGTTTGTGATGAATACGAGTATTTCTAAAGCATACATTCACACGAGCATGTACTTGGACTTTATAAAGAACTGCAGTGCATTGTAATGATCGAACATTGCAATCAACCAAAGCACCGTCACCAAGCAATGTTCTTTCAAGTTTTCAGTGGAGTGCCTTTTGAAAGTTAACTTGTACGTTCGGGATGACACACTATCTTTAATTAATGCATTCTTTGCTAAATACAGACAAATAAACGTCATTAAGCAATAAATGCAACTCCAAGTGAAGATGGTGTATGTGGCAAAACACGCCTTTAAAGGGAGAATTCCATCCGAACCTGTTCCACCACGGCGCCGACACTTTTTATCTTCGTAACGGGCTCCTCTGCTTTTCTCCAGTGAAACAAACAAAACCGCAGAAAATTAGTAACACACACACACAAAAACAAATTGAGTACAAGTGGTCCTTCAAAACCTTTAATTAGGCGCAGCCACAGCAGCCACCGGCGCTTCGTCAATTACGATTGCTCTTTATTTTTCCTGCGCGACGGAGATCGGCGCCCCCTCTCTTGAATTAGGGGCTTCTTTGTATCAATTGAAGCTGGCATGTTCGAGAGGAAGGGACCCACTCCCTGGCAGTCGCTGGTTTTGCGTGAAAGGAAGCCGCTATTCATTGGAACCGCAGAGCAAAGCCCATCGTCGTGTCTTCTTAAATCAGCACGGCGAGAACTAATTTGCGCTTCGAAGAGAAGGAGCAGTCATGGCAAGGAATGGGCGTAGTTGACTCAGCTTCTCGTCTTGAGCGCACAGTCATCCGCACGCAGAAGAATTCGTCGATATTATTAGAAAAAAGAGAAAAATTAAGTGAATATTCCTGATAGAATGAGTACGATCTTCAAGGCGTCTGAAAATGAAAGTTCAGAAGAAGAGATGAAGGGACACTTTGGAGAGAACTAACTCGTACTGCGTGTGGAGAAATTAGTCTCAATATCAGTAGCATGCATTTGTTCTTTAGGCATTTCTATAAATGTATGTCTTCCAATATGAATAAGCAGCTTGTGAAGTAATAGTGCAAGTCGTTTCAATGGCATCTACGTGTATCCTGGAAACCATAGCCAGACTGGGTCTTATTCACGAATCCACCTGCAGTCGTAACGTAAGACATCCACATATTCATCATCCATATATTTATATCTCTTACTTTAAACTAACCACCATGAGTCTAACTATGATACGGGCTGAGCGTTCTGTAAAAACACTCAATAGTGCATTCACTTCTATTTATAGCTAATATGTGTTTTGGTACCTCATAAACTTTTCTTTAGGTTAGCGAATATTTTTTTTAGATATAATCTGCCACTCCGAAGAAAAAGAAATTGCAAAACCGAACGAATAGAGCAGGCATTTCCAAAAGTGCACTGAATGGTTTCGGAAATTTCTCGAGAAAATATAAAAAGAGAACAGTTCAGGAAGAATAGGAGTCGAAAAGACAATGCGCAAAGACACAGTTGCATGCAGGAAACAGAGCGTCAGTGTCACGGCTGGAGCGGCCCGCCAATGCTGATTGTATGTGCACAGTATGTCCTCGCACAGCGTATCGTCATTCACGCGCTCGCGCATATGCAGGGGGCCATCCGAATGGAACGCAGAGAGACCCGCACTCGAGCTTCTTCTCAGCACTTTCTTTTTCGGAATCCGCGCGTCCGTAAGCTTGTCTGCCTTTTGTGCTGGAAGCTTTTGTGTGGAGCGGTACCAAGGGTGCGAACAAAAGGCGAAAATAAATAAAGGAGAAGGAAAACAAAACTTTCAAAGTTTAATGTGTGAAAAAGTGGCAAGAGGACGTGTTTGCTTCTCTTACATATCTGTGTGCGTGTGTTTTGTGACTACAAAAAGAGCCGCAGACAGAGTCGAAAGCATTAACTCACAAGCAAAGTTTGGCTGGGGTCACGCGATACTCTCACGTGACGGAATAAACCGGTGCGTGTGCCGGTTTAGCCTAAGTTGAATTGAAATATGGGGTCCCTTGGTGGGCAAGGTCACCAGACTCGCGGCGTGTGAGCTGTGATATGGAGATGAGGATAGAAAATAAAAAAGGGGTAAAATAGCAGATAATAGAAGGCATTTGTTTGGATGGCAGGGTGAGCGACGAGGCGAAAGTGGTTTGAAGAGAATTGACTGCGAGTATCGGCAAAAAAAAAAAGTGTGAGAAATCTCAATGAGGCATCGCCGGCCGCCTTTATCGAACAATGAAGTTCCGCCGACGTGGAATGAGAGGCTGGGGTCGGCGTGGGAACAAATCATTTCAGAACCGTTCAATCAACCCGGAGCAGGCTTGGCGCTGCGCGCGGTGACGTAGAGTAAAGAAACGCCCCGGACGTTAAGTAGAAAGAGGAGGGTGGAGGGGAGTGGGAATGAACGGTGTAAAGAGAAAACCATGCCACACTACCACGCCTCGCCGTCCCGCCAGGGTGCGCAGCAGTTCTGAAATTCAACCGAAAAAAAAAGGCTCAAAATGTCAACGATTACAAAGGCGCGAAAATTTCTTCTTCATGTTCTGAAACTGTTTACTCACTCACGTTTGGGACACGCTTTTGTGCTCTCCATTCTGCAAAGAGCAGAGGGCAGAATGAAGTTCGAAGCTGTTACATAACTTAGCCATGGGCTTTTCTGTGCGCACTTCGCGATGGCACCACCTATGAGTTTAGGGCCAAAAGCGGCCGCTTTAACGTTCATTTTTATTGTCATCAATCCACTTGCGTCTTAAAAGAGAGAAAATGGTCAGGAAGCATGACGGAATTGTAATAAATTTCGGGGCCAGAAGCATAAGAGTATGGGCGTTGGGATTAAAAGCTGCAGCAGTCGCCTAACAGTCTAGTTTTCAGAGCACTTACCTGAATGCCTGTAAAGAACCGTTTAGCTACGGCTTGCAAAAAACCATGGCACAATACGGAATTCTGTCTGTGTAGCCCGAGAAGAGTCGAAGAGCTCGAAAAAAAAAAGGAAACAGGCTGCGTGTGCAGACTGAAGCTGTAAAGAGGAGGCAAAGTATGATATGCCTTAGCGCCGCTCTCTCTGATATGCGTGGTGACTGGTACCTGCACATATTTAAAGTGACATCCCCGATGGGCGAGAGACAAACGGATCCCACATGAACGGCACGCTTACGAATGGTGTGGAACCAGGGCTAGAGTCAGGCGTCACGATGAAAGCCCTGGGTGGAAACAAACTCTTTTTTACATTTCATTGGTGCATGTCACTGAACCGCATACTGCTGGCTTTGCTAAAGCCAATTTCCCTTCTTTCCGTTTACGGTAGCCAGCCATGCACTAAGACCAGCCTTCGTCCTTTCGGAATTCCCTCTTTCTTCTTTGGATGAATGGCTCATGGTACGCTTGAGCCAGATTCCAGCTGTACGGGAACTTCATTGATGCCACCGGCTGCAGAGAAGAATAGATCAATTGAGCAGCAGGACATCGCTTCGTCGAGTGTCATTCCTGTATAAAGCCTGCAGAGGAAGACATTCTAACTCGATTAGAAAAACAAGTGTTATCTTCTCTCGTGCGCTGCGTCGTAGTTCTTCCATTCATCATCATCCTTGTCCTAATCATCCAATTCTATGTGTACTCACATAAGAAAGCCTCTTCCAGTGATCTCGAATCCACTCTTTTGCGTCAGTCAACTCCGTCCTATGCCTGCTAATTTCCGAAGTTACTCACACAATCCAATCCTTTTAAACCCTTGCCTGTGTTTCGTTTTCATTGGCACCGATTTGAATAATGTAGCAGACCACTGGTTCTCTTCTCTGTTCTTTTCCTAATCTACGCAATTCCATTTCTTGCTCTTAATCTCAGTTGAAGAAATAACAACATTTAGCTGCGTTTTACTCTTTAATTCATGCTGCCGTTTCTTTGTTCTTTAACGCTAAGAGCATTAATCTCCGTGCCATTACTGGTCTCGCGTTTCTTGAATTCTTCTAAATTTTTTTTATTCTATAAGTTTCAGTCACGTATATGAGTACCCGTAGAAGTCACTGATAATACACATTTTTTGCAAAGATATTAGGAGACTGCTATTCACGATTTTGAAACAACAGACATGCGCATTTGAATCCATTTTTATTAGTCTGGAGATTTGCTCCTCGTACTCTGTGTCATCTGCGACAGCTTGGCTAACACAAGCGCCTTTTTCGCAGCTTGGAAATGCTTGCTGCCAATGAGGAATGGTATTGATTTGAATTAGTATGCATTGCAAACAGCAATGTAGAAAACATATCTCGCGTCCACTTTCAAGGAGGATTTGGAAACCTGTGATGTGTTGATTCACGCGTTTCAAACTATTGCTTCGGCCTTTTGTTAATTTGGGCGGCTTTTGCTCGTTGTCTCAGAATGAACATTTTCTAGCGAATAAAATATTCTACAGATTATAGCCTTGGCCAGAGACGCCACCACCTCACTCGGGTTACCGCTGTATCATGTTAGCTTAGCACGAGATGGTCATTCTCGTTTAACCAAGCTAATTGCAGAGATATCGGTGAAGTTCAAGGTATATTGATGCGAATAAAATTACGAATAAAATCCGTGTTTTCTGGATAGCTTGATTTCTAATCCACACAGATTCAGTGTTCACTGAATGTTCACCGACCACAGTGAAAATAGGATACGAAGAACTAGCGAAGAAAAAACGCTTTTAGGTTAAGTCTTAGTCCACATATCAAGTTATGGTAAAAGAGTGAGGACGCTAAGAATAGCTAGACAACATCATGAACTTCTTTAAAGCCGTATTTTTTCGGGAATATTCAGGATACATGCCGGAAACTTGAAACACAACTGGGCGTTGCCTTGAAACGACGGTAAGACAAACGAAAAAGGGAAATACCTATTTCTCGTCTCTCAGATGTCAATACAATTCGAAATCAGGATGTTCTAAAAGAAAACCAGTGTAAAAGCACAGCTCTTTCTTCTATCCGGTGAGTGCTTACCAAGTGATTCCGCGGAAGGGCCATTCACGTTCACGCTAATCCAGCCGCTTCTGCTGTCGTCATCGCCTTTCGCAGCGCTGATCAAACTTGCAAGAAAGAACGTCGTGTGTAGATCTGTATTTGTTTGTATGCACATTACTGCCTTTGTTGATGTTGCGCGGGCGTGTGCTTGGGCGCGTTCATGTCTGTGCATGTTAGTGCATGGAAGAGCCAGGCACCAGTTGGCCAAGGTGCATCTGTGCAGTATATAGGGAGGGTTATGTAACCAACGTCTCGGGTACCTGCAGCAATTTTTCGAAATCCAAGCCCGCATACTGACATGACACAAGAGATCATAAAGAGGAAACCTGCTGTCTGCAAAAGTGCAACAGTCCTTAAACTTCTTTGAACGTTCCGCCAGCACAATGTAAACTCCTGGAAAATTTTATTTTATATCTTAGGTTATAATACTAGATAATAGGCAGTGCAGCAGCTGAAACATCTCGCATATATTTCGGCTACGCTTTCCGATGCTTGCAACTTGGTCTGGCAGCGACCGTCTACACTGCAGACGCTCCCTCGTATTGAATCTTTTTGTCTGAAACTCACGATGGACAGTGGCATTTCTAGCTGTGAGTTTACTGTCTCTAGTGATATTCGGAATGGTTGACTGATGGGCTAGTTGGTTCATCATGTTGTGTCGTTGAGCGGAATAAGGACGGAAGAAAATGACATGAACAGAAGAGACGCTGATGGTATTGCCTGTAATTCTAGCAGTCTTCGCCATACTTATTTATGGTGGGCTGCATGATCAGGCTTCAAGAGAGGGAGAGAGAGCAAGGACAGGAAAGGCAGGGAGGTCAACCAGACGAGTACCTGGTTTGCTACCTTACACTGGGGTTGGGGGAAAGGGGAATAGAAAGAGGGAGAGAGCGATCACTGAGGTTTATCAAATAACTTTCGGACACCACTGCCTTCTCCACCAGAATGAACTGTGCAGATGTTTGAAGGAGCCCAGCAGTAAGAAAGGAAAAAAGAAAGAATGTGACACATAATGAAAGTGTGGTCAACTGAAAACCTAAACGTAAAAGTTATTGTCGAGAGTTTCTCACCAGAAGCAACTTTCTTACTCTACGTGCAGCTGCATGAACTAGAAATGTCGTTGTCTTCACTTACGGCAACGTAGTTGACTACATCAAGGTGGTGCTCCTATGGGTAGAACGACAAAACTGCGAACCTGCAAAAAAAGCAGAATAAGT